>NC_091172.1:34331682-34504182 GCF_040958095.1 Procambarus clarkii
ACCATTACCACCCGTAAACATCGTTAGTGAATAATGAATAATAATGACTGGAAGATAAGAAGTCCACTTAAACGTAATGCACACAAGGCTCAGGTGTTGCCGTCCTGCAATTAAAATCGTGAAAGACCACGAAAGGAAAAACCGGAGGGATTACGTAGGAGAGGAAAAGAGGGATGAAAAAGCACCATGGATGAAATACGACAGAAGGGACGGGAGATAGGAAAGAGAAGACGTGCACGTATGAGAGAAGAAGTGCAAGGAAAAGGAAGGGAAGGGTAAGACTGAGGGAGGGAGAATGAATTGAGAGAAACTAAGGTAAGGAAGAGAAACAGAGGGAGGGAAGAAGGGAAGGGAACATGTAAAGACTCTGTACTTATTTAAGAACGTATGGAGACAGTGATCAATAGGTACAACAACCCGTTTCAAAGTTGTCTTTGAGAATTAAATAGTGAGAGTAGAGAGTGATAAGTCAATATTACGACCAACCGTCGACCAGGAGCACAACATGACACTGAACATTTCCACACAGGAAGCAGCCTTGTACTGACGCCAACGCTATATCAAAAAGCTGCAACTTGCCATAATCCTTCAAATGTTAATGTCTTCCACAACGACAAGGAAGTATTCAGAACCTGCGATGCTACCACACACAGACGACTGGAAAACGAAGGTCTCCTGACGGGAGTCAAATATAATTCTGTCTACTAACAGTGACACGACACCCTCACCATTCCAGTGCCGCTTCATTACCCGCCTCTATGACCACTAAATTACATAAAAGAAAATATCATTACGTTTAAGTGACTGATCAATTAATTTATCCGGCGCTGTAAAAACGAGGTAATGATGGCCGCTGTAAACATTATTTGATTAAAATGTTAATTTATCTTGTATGGTGAGGTGGGCAGACCAGGCTCCGTCCCTCCGGGTTGTGGCAGCACACCACCTGGCTAGTACACAAGGCTTCCACTGGTACATGACGCCAGGAAGACGAGCAGAGGTTACCTTACCCCGGTCGAGCCGGTCGGCCGAGCAGACAGCACACTGGACTTGTGATCCTGTGGTCTCGGGTTCGATCCCGGGCGCCGGCGAGAAACAACAGGCAGAGTTTCTTTCACTGCCCCTGTTACCTAGCAGTAAAATAGGTACCTGGGTGTTAGTCAGCTGTCACGGGCTGCTTCCTGGGGGTGGAGGCCTGGTCGAAGACCCGGGCCGCGGGGACACTAAAAAGCCCCGAAATCATCTCAAGATAACCCCGCGGCCGTCACCACCAGGCCTCCTCGTTGTTGGACTCTTCAACCAGGCTGTTGGACGCGGTTGCTCGCAGCCTGACGTATGAATCACAGCCTGGTTGATCAGGTATCCTTTGGAGGTGCTTATCACGTTCACTCTTGAACACTGTGAGGGGTCGGCCAGTTATGTCCCGTATGTGTAGTGGAGTCGGCCAGTTATGTCCCGTATGTGTAGTGGAGTCGGCCAGTTATGTCCTTTATGTATAGTGGAGTCGGCCAATTATGTCCCGTATGTGTAGTGGAGTCCGCCAGTTAAATCAGAAATCTTACACGAATAACCGTGGACATCTTCAAGAGGAAACTAGATTGTTTCCTTCAAGGAGTGCCGGACCAACCGGGCTGTGGTGGGTATGTGGGCCTGCTGGCCGCTCCAAAAATAACCTGGTGGACCAAACTCTCACAAGTCAAGTCTGGCCTCGGGCCGGGCTTGGGGAGTAGAACAACTTCCAGAACCCCATCAACCAGTTATGTCCCGTATGTATAGTGGAGTCGGCCAGTTATGTCCTTTATGTATAGTGGAGTCGGCCAGTTATGTCCCGTATGTGTAGTGAAGTCGGGCAGTTTTTCCTCCTTATATTTACAGTGCCTAAAGTTAACTGTAGGTGTGTAATAAGCCTCAGAAAAGACTTTTCTGACTGAATAATGTTACACTGAATTACAGTAACAAACAATATAGACATATTTCAAAATTAGTCTTGTAACCTTGTAAGAAAAGATCGAGTCAATGTTCTAAGTAGACTACAATGATTTTTTTGCCGAACCCGCCAACGTCCAATTAGAACTCTTTCCCGGTGTTATAAAGACTTAAATTGTTTTAAGACCCAGTGAGTGTGACGTTGGACATGTCGGTCTGAAGTTACGATGTTAGGGGGTTTGAAGAGAGGTGGGTATGTGGGCCTGCGGGCCGCTCCAAGCAACAGCCTGGTGGACCAAACTCTCACAAGTCAAGCCTGGCCTCGGGCCTGGCTTGGGGAATAGAAGAACTCCCAGAACCCCATCAACCAATCAACCAATCAACCAGAGGTCCAGATATAAATATTCATCTCGTGGAAACTGGCCGACACCGTGATGAATGTAAACCAAGTTACAAAACCATTACACGATTAAGAAAATTAAACAGAAAATGTTAATTAAAAGCTGGCAACAATATATCTTTCGGAGAACAGCTTCAGTGTCTTGTTCTTTTTAAACCCTTACTATAATTGTCCATTATTTTTATTGTCATTATTGTAATCACAATAATGACCAGGTAATACCTTAATAATGGATTCTATTGAAAGCATGAGAAAGTGAGGTACTGTTGTTATACACAGTAGCTGTCAAGGTACTTACTATCCTGACCTAGCCAGTCTGCCATCCTTGTAGGCACTGGTAAATACTGGCTCCGCCGCCAAGGACCACCACGCCAATTTAGTCCCTTGTTGTTCAACGTTCTCATGTATAAACTTATTAAAGATCTTCCAACTAATAATGAAGACACGGTTATTTGTTATGCTGATGATATATGTTTACAGGCTGCCACCGAGCCTAGAATGCAAGTTCTGCTCGATGCTTTTGCTACTAGAGCTGAGGAATGTGGCCTCCTTATCTCTGTACAGAAAACTCGTGCCCTCATTCCATGTGGTATTCCACCAGCCAATTATCATATAGATGGGCGAGCACTTGAGAACTGCGAGTCTTACAGATACCTTGGTGTCCCCATTAACGACCCTGGGTACCTTTCTTCTCTCAAGAGGAGACTGTGGGAGAGATTAAAGCCCTTGCGGGTCCTTGTTGGTGTCAATCATGGACTTAACGTGAGACTTGCTAGAATGTTTTATGTATCATTTATACGCTCTGTGATTGACTACAATGCTCTACATCTCACACTGTATACTGATAAAGGGCTGAAATCTCTTGAAACCTTGCAAAATGAAGCTATGCGTCTCATCCTTGGGGCTCCAAAGTCCACGAGAATACTTAATATGAGAGCAGAGTTAAAATTACCTACTATTAGTGAGAGAATTTTGTCTATTAGCACAGTTTTCGGCGTGAAGGCTTTGAGTAGATCTCGGCAACACATGAAGTTTCAAGCTAAACTTTCTAATATGCTGCACTCACCTGAGGTCTATAGAAGAGCGAAATCTGATTATGTATTTTGGTTCTACAAGGTAGCCAACTCCATCAAAATATTAAATATGTACCCAACTCAATTGATGATTAATCAACCAATTACTCCATGGGATAACTGGGATCTATCAGTTGATTTTGTAAATGCACCCACGAAAGATAGTGTGCACTCTACATTATTAAAACAGTTAACACTGAAAAGCATCACTGAAAGTACTCAGGGGATGGGTAACGATGTTTATCAGTGCTATACCGACTGCTCTGTAGAAGAAGGTGGACGATGTACCGGATGTGCATGTAACATATTTGAACAATCTTTTCTCGTACATACAGCAATGAAGCGCGTCAATGACTGGGCAAGTACAACTCAAACCGAACTTGCAGGCATATACCTTGCCAATGAATTTTTAAAAGACAAATGCAGTGGACTTATATACTGTGACTCGCAGAGTGCACTCCTGGCATTGAACGCACATAGTAGTGACACCCAGAAAATAGTCAGTGATATTCGAATGAATGTTTTAGCTGCTAAAGAAAACAGATTTGAAATTAAATTCCTAAGGATACCATCACATGTTAGCATCTCAAGGCATGACACTGTTGATATGCTTGCTAAGACAGCCTGTAGAAAACCAGTGGTAGAAATTGATGGGTGTTTCATTAGCAGTGACAAAGAGAATACTTAAACAATATCTAATGAAAGTCTCACCGACCTAACAAATCCTCAAAGACCTGAAAGTTTTAGCATTAAATATTATGATAGATATCGTGAGGAGACATTCACATATGGGACTAATAGAACAAGAACCCGGCAATGTGATGTTATAGTGGCCAGAATACGTCTGGGATATAGACGTATCTGGCAGCTTTCTCAAAACCCAAATGTCGAGTACACAATGTGTCAACTTTGTGAAAGAGAAAACATGCACTCACTTGAACATTATATTGTAGAATGTCCCATACTGACTAACTTTGGCCCTCCTGGGCTAAGGTATGCTGAACTCTGTAGTTACTATATGAGTACTGGAACACTTGATGATATATTGGACTTGTACCCAAGATTGACCATGTAATATATCAATTATACAATGTATGTATGTGATGTAACTATATAACCTGAGCTTGTAAAAGCACCTTAATCACCTTCAGTGCTTAATTGCACACTAGTTTCTTTATTAGCTAAGACACATCGAACACTTTATGTAGGGGATACGTAAATCTGTGTATCTATGTATTTAAGTATGTAGGTTAGATTAGCATTTTAAAAGCACTACAATCACCTTCTGTGGCTGATTGTTCAATAAATCGATGAACTATATGTTTAACACATCTCTAACCCTGTCCATGGAGGACAGAAGAAAATGTATACATGCTGGTTAGCATTGTAAATGTGTGGCCACGTCTGTGGTAGAAAATAATAATAATAATAATAATAATAATAATAATAATAATAATAATAATAATAATAATAATAAAAAGACGGGCCCTGAGCACCACCCCTCTCCTCCCATGCCCACGGGCCCTGGCCACCACCACCCTCCCACCAAACAAGCCTCTATCTTAACTTTGCCTCCCTGGCATAAGTGGGTTTTATCACACCTAGTTTTCAAATCACATGTGTAGTCAGCCTCCAGTCTTGATGTTGTCAGCTTGGTCCACTTCCTCACTAAGTATTCTTGCTGGCATCCCTGCCCCCAAGGCCTGGTCGCTACCATTTAAGATAACCTGGCCTTATCCTTGTGGGTAGTGAGTAAATCCTTCATTTGTTCAGCGGTTTCCCGTCTTCACTAGTAGCTCATACCTCTCAGCTACGGAACTAATGTGGTTAGGTGGAGGTTTACCTCTAGACGATTTTGAGAGTTCTTTCCCAGCCTCGGATCAGCCTTCCTTGCGGCTATGCTAAGGCATCGTAATGATGAATTTGTCTTACGTGGAACTTAGGCTTGATTAGCTATTCAAATTTTTGTAGGATGTCATAAATGTTAAATTGTGCGCTGTTGGTACAATTGTATTTACAAGTACTCTGCGAGTGAAGTTTGGTGCAATGTGTAGCCAGATGTACTGTGGGTTACCTGGAGGTGGTCTCCTTCAGTATGAGTGGGTGGGTGCTTGTGTGGCAGAGTAAGACCAAGATTGGCAAGTCTATCGCACACCAGCTTCCATCCCTGCCCCTTCAACCACACCAGTGGTGAGCGACGCGGTGGGAAGAGGGCGTGGCAGGTAAAACTTTCCTTCCCTCCTCTATTCTCCTACAAAGAATAAAAAGTCAGGAAGGGGATTAACGATACCACAGGTCCCTCCCCCCCCCCCCCACACGGCTCCAAGCCAGGTGGGTCACGTGGGAAATTAGGAGATTTAAGACCAAAGTCAAGAAATCGTACCAGAAAAGGTCCCCTCCTCCGCTGAGAGCAGCTCTGGCCCACCAGCTTGTACTATTGTTCATTACCCTGTGCCCTCACCAGTGACCAGTGTAGTGATAACCAAGTGCGGTGACCTTAATGTTGCCTTCCTCCCACCACAAGTTAATCTTGCCAGCTAATACATCTATTTTAGCAATTAACATTATTAATGGGCAATGTATTAGGTCATTATTGCTCCAAGTAATACTTCTTGTGGACATTCAGCTAAAACTCCAGTTGCAATAATATATGAAGCAGTCAGTAGGCAGCTCAGTGTTGTGGTATTGGCTGGTGCTGCCACCAGTCTCCTGCACGCTTTACCTTCACCAAGACCACCAAGCAACAATTGTAAACAATACAAGTATCCTTTATTAATAAATCTAAATGAATACAAACTAATATGTCAGTTCAGTCAATTCTCAGCTCAGCTTGGTTGCAGCACAAAGGTCTCGCGTTCAAATCTCGAGCAACGACAGAAGCGTTTGAGCAACGTTTCCTGATGTGCGTGTTCACCTACCAGTAAACTGATACCCGGGAGTTAGAAACCGTCGAGGTAAAAACTCAGCAGTTGGCCTCGGGAGACGTGGATGAGCGTGAAAGGCTTCCTGTCCCTGTACTTCCTGTACTCTGAGGTGCAACAGGTACTCTGAGAAAGAACTCTATCAACATCAGAGACCCGAGACTGTTCAACACGCTTCCACTACACATAAGGGACACAACTGGCCGACCCCTCACAGTGTTCAAGAGAGAACTATCAACATCAGAGGCCCGAGACTGTTCAACACGCTTCCACTACACATAAGGGACATAACTGGCCGACCCCTCACAGTGTTCAAGAGAGAACTGGATAAGCACCTCCAAAGGATACCTGATCAACCAGGCTGTGACTCATACGCCAAGCTGCGAGCAACCGCGTCCAACAGCCTGGTTGATCAGTCCAGCAACCAGGAGGCCTGGTCGACGACCGGGCCGCGGGGTAGCCTCTCAAGCAAGGGAACAGTTGTGTGTGCACGATGGTGGGCAGACACTCACAGTTGTGGGGTGCACGGTGGTGGGCAGACACTCACAGTTGTGGGGTGCACGATGGTGGGCAGACACTCACAGTTGTGGGGTGCACGATGGTGGGCAGACACTCACAGTTGTGGGGTGCACGATGGTGGGCAGACACTCACAGTTGTGGGGTGCACGGTGGTGGGCAGACACTCACAGTTGTGGGGTGCACGGTGGTGGGCAGACACTCACAGTTGTGGGGTGCACGGTGGTGGGCAGACACTCACAGTTGTGGGGTGCACGGTGGTGGGCAGACACTCACAGTTGTGGGGTGCACGGTGTATAAGTGGACACAGCCTCCCGGGGAGACAGTCCCACCTACACAAGCACTGCTCCTCCAAGTAGTTGGGCACCATTCTTTTCACCCTTGCCATCCCTAATCCTTATCCTGACCCCTTCCCAGTGCTATATAGTCATAATGACCTGGCGCTTTCTCCTACTAGTTCCCTTAGTTCCCTCATAATGTCAGTATAAGGCGCTTAAAGTTCGCATTCATGATGCAGAACAGCTAAAATATAACGCACCGCATACTTTTTTTATTATTTAGGTGTGGGTGTTACAAATTATTATTTTTTTAGTTAAAACTAATATAGAAATTTGATCACACCTAACCTACCAAAACTAACCTGAGTCAGTAATTCATGTTATTAATATTTAAAAATAACGAAAATCACTGCCTATTAGGCAAGTCGGGTCTTGCATACTAGGCACAGTAGTGCGTTCTGGATGTGCGGGTGTAATGAAACACTAACAACTCAAAATGACCCGACCACGAGTCGATAAGGATTACAAGATTTTATATTATATATATATTAGAGAGCGAGAGGGGGGAGGGAGGGAGGGAGGGGGGGGGGAGGGAGGGAGGGGGGGGAGAGGGAGAAAGAGAGAAAGAAGAGGGAGAGAGAGAGGGAGAGAGAGAGAGAGAGAGAGAGAGAGAGAGAGAGAGAGAGAGAGAGAGAGAGAGAGAGAGAGAGAGAGAGAGAGAGAGAGAGAGAGAGAGAGAAGAGGGAGGGAGAGAAGAGGGAGGGAGAGAAGAGGGAGAGAAGAGGGAGGGAGAGAAGAGGGAGAGAGAGAGAAGAGGGAGAGAGAGAGAAGAGGGGGAGGGAGAGAAGAGGGGGAGGGAGAGAAGAGGGGGAGGGAGGGAGAGGGAGGGAGAGGGGGAGAGAGAGAAGAGGGGGAGGGAGAGAAGAGGTGGAGGGAGAGAAGAGGGGGAGGGAGAGAAGAGGGGGAGGGAGAGAAGAGGGGGAGGGAGAGAAGAGGGGGAGGGAGAGAAGAGGGGGAGGGAGAGAAGAGGGGGAGGGAGGGAAGAGGGGGAGGGAGGGAGAGGGGAACCGCGGGCACCAAAGTGATTCAGCCACCACGGGTATCGTGCACTTTGCCATCTTCTCACTGGCCTGAGTCGCTTTACACATATCATCTTTAGGCTTGAGACCGGCAGATGGCACTAAGCGGGCAGGGGGCCCTGGCGGGATAAAGGGGGGGGGGGAAGGGTGCAATGAGGAAGAGCGACCAGAGGAGAGAAGGAAAGTGTGAACTAAGGCAGCAGCAACTAGTAGGGCTGATGACGGTGGCAACACAACCACCCCAGCATTACCACCACCACGCCCAACACTTGCCATACTACACCTACATTACAGAAACAATGTTTACAACTGTCAGAGTAGTTAACAGATGGAATACATTAAGTAGTTAAGTGGTGGAGGCTGACTCCATACACAGTTTCAGCTGTTGATATGATAGAGCCCAGTAGGCTCAGGAACCTGTACACCAGTTGATTGACAGTTGAGAAGCGGGACCAAAGAGCCAGAGCTCAACCCCCGCAAGTACGACTTATTGAGTACCTAGTTCCCTCGCCCTCACGCTGTACATCCTGACACCCCCTGGTGTCTAGGGGCAGACTGCAGGGAGGGAGAAGGGGGGCAGACGGGAGGGAGAAGGGTGGGCAGACGGGAGGGAGAAGGGGGGCAGACGGGAGGGAGAAAGAGAGAAAGAAGAGGGAGAGGGAGGGAGAGAGAGAGAGAGAGAGAGAGAGAGAGAGAGAGAGAGAGAGAGAGAGAGAGAGAGAGAGAGAGAGAGAGAGAGAGAGAAAGAGAGAAAGAGAGAAAGAGAGAAAGAGAGAGAGAGAGAGAGAGAGAGAGAGAGAGAGAGAGAGAGAGAGAGAGAGAGAGAGAGAGAGAGAGAGAAGTAATAATTGTAATTATGAAGCAAAAAGATGTTATTGTTTCGTAATTACAATTATTACTTAACCTATTATAGGTATAGGTTAAGTAATAATTGTAATTACGAAGCAATAAGATGTTTATCTTAACATACTAAGAAGGTTAGGTAAGGTCGGTGTTTTCTATGAAGCTTTTCAAGGTAAACTAAAATATTTACAATAAATTAGTATGTCACATATGCACTTATTTAATAAGTCAATATTGACTGTAAGAAAGTGCGAGAACGGGTTGGTGTGTGTGTGTGTGTGTGTGTGATTGTGTGTGTGTGTGTGTGTGTGTGTGTGTGTGTGTGTGTGTGTGTGTGTGTGTGTGTGTGTTTCCACCCGAGAAGTCTAGTTCTACAGTTTAATATGTTTAACATGGCCCTATTGATATTGAACTTTGTCCAGCACCTTGTGTGGAATGTTTTAGTGCTACTGATCAGTATTTTAGGGGCATCTGTCTTCGTCTTATGTAAACCACAGGTATTACATTAACCGTTCTACATACCTCTAGAAATCCTCTCTTGCAGTGAGATATTAAAAAGGGGAAGAAATGGCTACTACGTCAATCTACACAAAAGTATCCTTATAAACTTTATTTGTTTATGTATTATTTTCTTACTCTTTGTATTCTGTAGTTTCTTTGAACACTTAACTCATAGAGGCTCTGTAACTTCCCGTTTTCCTTCTAGTACTGTCAGTCCATGTCGAATGTGTTTTCTTATTGTATATTCATAAGAGCATATGCAATATTTGTTGAATCCTCTCTTCAGTATACAAGTGTGCACCTTCTACTGTCACTCGTTCCAGAGTGCATTTCATGTTCAATATTTTCAACAGGCTATCTGACCCATTTTGTATGTGTAGATCAGGTTGACCAGGTGAGAGGTCTCTTATTTCATCGCCAGTTTGACGGCGAGAGGAGCACCTCTCTCTTGTCTCTACTGCCTTTTCTCGCAGTATCTCTCGGTATTCCCCGCGGGCACATTGCTTCCCAGTCTTCTCCCTCATGGCTGAACAATCCCAAGACCAGCTCTGTGCTCAGTTGGTGAATTTATTCTCTCGCTTCCTGGGCAATGCTTATGTTGGCTCCATTTGAGTCGTCGTAGTTCTGCCTGGGGGTCTCCTGGTGTTTTCACGGACGGCTGGAGCGGATGTTAGGAGTGGTAAAGGCGGAAACTTGAGTCCTACATCGTGTTCGTTCCGGGAATCAATGTTTCCCGGCCCGGTCTCTGACCGGGTCTCCCGGTTGGTCTGGACAACCAGGCTGTTAGACGCCAGTGCTCGAAATCTGACGTACGAATGTCAGCCCCGTTAATCAGGTATCCCTTGGAGGTTTTTATCATGTTTTCTTTTGAACACTGCGAGAGGTCATGATCACCACGTACAAAATTCTGATGGGAATTGACAGGGTAGACAAGGATGACTTATTTAACACGGGTGGTACACGCACAACGGGACACAGGTGGAGGCTGAGTACCCAAATGAGTCAGAGTCATTAAAAAGAGGCGGGACCAGAGCCTAAAGCTCAACCCCCGCAAGCACAACTAGGTGTGTACACACACAAGTCTTCTCTCTAAATGGCATATTCAACTTTGATTAATGTGCCACAAATAAACAAAAATAACACGCATGCGCACTCAAACAAAAACTCTGTTCAATACAATAGACAGAGCATTCTCGCGTCCGAGGCTTTTATCTAACATTTTTTGTTCAGCTCTCATTAAAAAATAAATATCAAACGAGCAGTTGGGAGTCATTCCATAGAGCACAAGCATTGTTCCCCGAGCCTCGCACAACACACAAATAATCAAATCATTGACAGTGGCCAAAAATGGCTTCACTTGACAATTGAGATTTACAACCATTCCTTTTTTAATTGGAACAGTAAAGGTTACTATAAGACGCTTTACGGGTCAATATCTAACACGTCGCATTACTCACACACCCAACTAATCCCTTCAAAATGAGACGCATTAGTAAAAAACAATTTAAAGCATCGTAATACATATTCTATGCATAGGCCTCGATAGTTAGGTGGGTTGCTTGGCCACGTACGTTACTGGTAAGGCAAACCTGTTGGTAGGTAGGTAGTGGGGGAGAGGGGGCGTGTGGGGTGAGGGAAGTGTAGGGGGGCTGAGGGAAGTGAGGGGGGGGGGCTGAGGGAAGTGAAGGGGGGCTGAGGGAAGTGAGGGGGGGCTGAGGGAAGTGAGGGGGGGCTGAGGGAAGTGAGGGGGGGCTGAGGGAAGTGAGGGGGGGGCTGAGGGAAGTGAGGGGGGCTGAGGGAAGTGAGGGGGGGCTGAGGGGAGAAAAGAGAGGGAGGGGAAAAAGAGGAGTGGAGGAAAGAGGGGGGAGAGAGAGAGGGGGGAGAGAGAGAGAGGGGAAGAGAGAGAGGGGGGAAAGGGGGGGGGGGGAAAGAGAGGGGGAAAGAGAGAGGGGGGAAAGAGAGAGGGGGGGGGGAGAAGGGAAGTGTGTGTGTGAGCAAAGATCAGGTCTTCCGTCCCCCATCACCACCACCCAAGATGGTTGGTGACATAAGTGCTGGCAAGTGGTGGTGAGTGCTGGTGGTCAGGGTGCAGGCGCCCCACACCACAGTCGCCGGCGTCTGGGCGGGCCGCGGGAGGTCTCCACTGAGAGCCGCGGGAGGTCTCCACTGAGAGCCGCGGGAGGTCTCCACTGAGAGCCGCGGGAGGTCTCCACTGAGAGCCGCGGGAGGTCTCCACTGAGAGCCGCCACAAAAATACTCTACCAACACTACACTATGCTCGTAATTGACTTTTATAACGCAAATGGACACAAGTTTAAATTTTTCGGCTTTTCCGACCTCCACAAAATCGAGTTTAAAAATCTATAGGTAAATGCGATTAAAAGAAAAAAAAAACACCATTGGCTGAAAAAGTGCTCTTGGTACAAAAAGAGTGGTTCGATCACTCAATATTGCCATATTTCCCACTGATAACCACTCCATTCTTTGATCCAGGAAAAAATCATATTTCACATGTCCTGTGACGTCATTCGTGCAAGTTGATGACGCCAGTTGAAAAACGGAGTTGCTGCCTAACCTGCGTGACATTCTTCCTGAGGAAAGCCCTCCAGCTGGCTCACCTGAATATTTAATCTCAAGGCATTAGTACGGCCATACCTTCACTGACCTCCAGCCTGCATTTAACATGGCTCAAAGGACTTTTGAATAGCAGAACTGCCTCGGTACTCCTCAAAGACATCAAGTGTTAGTACCTTCAACATTTCGCACATCAAACACTTAAATGTTACGAAGTATAGACCCATAATTATGCCTATGTGAGTGAGTTAGCCGTCACCTGTAACGTAGTAAATGCCCGAACACGTTCTACTTGAATCCCTTGTCACTAGGAGAAGGAAAACAAGTTTGAATTAAGTCTTTTTACCCGTATCCCCAAACATACTAATGTTCCTCCGGTTCTGAAAGTCATGAACAAAAATATTGACACCCGAGGCCAACAAATACTTCAAAGTATCAAACTGACACTGAAAACAATCTAAGGTACATTATAAACTACACCCCCAAGAAACCTGAGATCTTGAAAAACTCATTAAAATCGGTATCCATGTTACATATGCAAGACTATTTTCCGTGATATGAAGTTCAAGTTAATTATCTTAATTATCAAAATTTGCTAGTATTGCCTAACACAGATTTAAAGTCTCTAATAAAGCATCTTGTGAGATGACAACGAGGTATAAGAACACCCTGCGAGACACGGATCTGGGCATGACAACACCCTGTGAGACACGGATCTGGGCATGACAACACCCTGCGAGACACGGATCTGGGCATGACAATACCCTGCGAGACACGGATCTGGGCATGACAACACCCTGCGAGACACGGATCTGGGCATGACCTGCGAGACACGGATCTGGGCATGACAACACCCTGAGAGTTGGGAAACAGGGTACAACACAGCAGACCTGGTTGATGGGGTTCTGGGCGTTCTTCTACTCCCCAAGCCCGGCCCGAGGCCAGGCTTGACTTGTGAGAGTTTGGTCCACCAGGCTGTTGCTTGGAGCGGCCCGCAGGCCCACATACCCACCACAGACCGGTTGGTCCGGCACTCCTTTAAGAAAACTATCTAGTTTCCTCTTGAAGATGTCCACGGTTGTTCCGGCAATATTTCTTATACTCGCTGGGAGGACGTTGAACAACCGTGGACCTCTGATGTTTATACAGTGTTCTCTGATTGTGCCTATGGCACCTCTGCTCTTCACTGGTTCTATTCTGCATTTTCTTCCATATCGTTCACTCCAGTACGTTGTTATTTTACTGTGTAGATTTGACACTTGGCCCTCCAGTATTTTCCATGTGTATATTATTTGATATCTCTCTCGTCCCCTTTCTAGTGAGTACATTTTGAGAACTTTGAGACTATCCCAATAATTTAAGTTCTTTATCGCGTCTATGAATCCTCTTACCTAATCTATATTATATGTAATACTAAATATGACTGAAAGAGTTAGAATAAAGATTCTTAAACGAATTTTCTCTATACTCCTTAAATTCATCACTTCAGAAGTTGACAATTAACAATTTACTACAGAAACAAGAAAACGGTCAACCTACTCATGAAGAACTCTCAAGACACCAAACAGAACGCCTTGAAGGAAACCAACGTCGTCTATGCCTTCACATGCCCACTTGGGGACTGTCAGCCCCAAAGATCTCAGTATATAGGCAAGACAACAACGTCTCTTTCTAGGCGATTAACAAAGCATAAACAACAGGGCTCCATCAAAAAGCATATGATCTCCTCACCTAACCAAACCATCACCAGAGAAATCTTAACATGCAAAATGGAAATTATCGACAGATACAACGATAACAGGAGGCTCGACATCAGCGAGGCACTACACATCAAAAAGTCAAAACCAGAAATCAACAGCCAAATAACACAATTACATTCTACCCACTTAATGATCCCAAACCAGCACAGAAGCAGGGCCTGGTAGCCTGGTGGATAGCGCGCAGGACTCATAATTCTGAGGCGCAGGTTCGATTCCCGCACCAAGCAGAAACAAATGGGCAAAGTTTCTTTCACCCTGAATACCCCTGTTACCTAGCAGTAAATAGGTACCTGGGAGTTAGTCAGCTGTCACGGGCTGCTTCCTGGGGTGTGTGTGTGTGTGTGTGTGGTGTGGAAAAAAAAGTATTTAGTAAACAGTTCATTGACAGTTGAGAGGCGGGCCGAAAGAGCAAAGCTCAACCCCTCGCAAACACAACTAGGTGAATCCACATCCCAAAACCTGACAAGCTTACCCCCCCCCCCCCCCCACCAATCCCGTACAATCAAACCACCAGTTTATGGTGCATATGAGTGAACCCTCCCCCCCCCCCCAATATGCCGTACTGCATTAATAATTACCTTACTCAAATAATCAATAGCAGCATTTTTTGTACTCTTTCATCGGTATATAAAGAATATTTCAACTGTATTCATCGTTCGCCTGTCAAAAAAGAGAGTCCCCCTTCAAATGAAAGAATTAACACGGTGCTTCAATAACACTTGAACAAAGAGCCGTCAATTGTTGATGCGAAATGCAACATCAAAAGCACGTTTTGCAACAGCACTATAGCTAATAATATATAAATGCGATTGTCGCAATGGCAACATGCAACAGCAGGAACATGAACAGCAACATTGAACACCACTATCATCAGCAGAAGCAGAAATAACTAAACCAAGACGAGCTGCAGCCACAGCATCGCCAGAAACCCCCACAACAGCAGCAGCAGCAGTGACTACAATAGTCACTACAGCTGCCATAACAGTGTCAGAAACAGCCGTTGAAACAGCAGCAGCACAAATAGTAGTACCTATCTACTGCTAGGTAACAGGGGCATCAGGATGAAAGAAACTCTGCCTATTTTGTTTCTGATATCACCGGGGATCGAACCCGAATCCTAGGATAACGAGGGCAAAGCGTTGTCCACTCAGCTATCAGGCCCTCTATCAGATCACTCAGCTGTCAGACAGCAATCAGTTCTGTGTGTGTGTGTGTGTGTGTACTTACCTAATTGTGCTTGCGGGGGTTGAGCTCTGGCTCTTTGGTCCCGCCTCTCAACCGTCAATCAACTGGTGTACAGATTCCTGAGCCTATTGGGCTCTATCATATCTACATTTGAAACTGTGAATGGAGTCAGCCTCCACCACATCACTTCCTAATGCATTCCATTTGCTAACTACTCTGACACTGAAAAAGTTCTTTCTAACGTCTCTGTGGCTCATTTGGGTACTCAGCTTCCACCTGTGTCCCCTTGTTCGCGTCCCACCAGTGTTGAAAAGTTCGTCCTTGTTTACCCGGTCGATACCCCTGAGGATTTTGTAGGTTGTGATCATGTCCCCCCTTACTCTTCTGTCTTCCAGTGTCGTGAGGTGCATTTCCCGCAGCCTTTCCTCATAACTCATGCCTCTTAGTTCTGGGACTAGTCTAGTAGCATACCTTTGGACTTTTTCCAGCTTCGTCTTGTGCTTGACAAGGTACGGGCTCCATGCTGGGGCCGCATACTCCAGGATTGGTCTTACATATGTGGTGTACAAGATTCTGAATGATTCCTTACACAGGTTCCTGAACGCCGTTCTGATGTTAGCCAGCCTCGCATATGCCGCAGACGTTATTCTCTTTATGTGGGCTTCAGGAGACAGGTTTGGTGTGATATCAACTCCTAGATCTTTCTCTCTGTCTGTTTCATTAAGTACTTCATCTCCTATTCTGTATCCTGTGCCTGGCCTCCTGTTTCCACTGCCTAGTTTCATTACTTTGCATTTACTCGGGTTGAACTTCAACAGCCATTTGTTGGACCATTCACTCAGTCTATCCAGGTCATCTTGTAGCCTCCTACTATCATCCTCTGTTTCAATCCTCCTCATAATTTTTGCATCGTCGGCAAACATTGAGAGGAACGAATCTATACCCTCTGGGAGATCATTTACATATACCAGAAACAGTATAGGTCCAAGGACTGACCCCTGCGGGACTCCACTTGTGACGTCTCGCCAATCTGAGACCTCACCCCTCACACAGACTCGTTGTCTCCTGTTGCTTAGGTATTCCTCTATCCACCGGAGTGTGTGTGTGTGTGTGTGTGTGTGTGTGTGTGTGTGTGTATGTGTGTATGTGTGTGTGTGTGTGTGTGTGTGTGTATGTGTGTGTATGTGTGTGTGTGTGTGTGTGTGTGTGTGTGTGTGTGTGTGTGTGTGTGTGTGTGTGTGTGTGTGTGTGTGTGTGTGTGTATGTGTGTGTGTATGTGTGTGTGTATGTGTGTGTGTGTGTGTGTGTGTGTGTGTGTGTGTGTGTGTGTGTGTGTGTGTGTGTGTGTGTGTGTACTCACCTATTTGCGCTTGCGGGGGTTGAGCTTTGGCTCTTTGGTCCCGCCTCTCAACTGTCAATCAACTGGTGTACAGATTCCTGAGCCTACTGGGTTCTATCATATCTACATTTAAAACTGTGTATGGAGTCAGCCTCCACCACATCATTGCCTAATGCATTCCATCCGTTAACTACTCTGACACTGAAAAAGTTCCTTCTAACGTCTCTGTGGCTCATGTGGGTACTCAGTTTCCACCTGTGTCCCCTTATTCGCGTCCCGCCAGTGTTGAATAGTTTATCCTTGTTTACCCGGTCGATTCCCCTGAGGATTTTGTAGGTTGTGATCATGTCTCCCCTTACTCTTCTGAATTTCAGTGTCGTAAGGTGCATTTCCCGCAGCCTTTCCTCGTAACTCATGCCTCTTAGTTCTGGGACTAGTCTAGTGGCATACCTTTGGACTTTTTCCAGCTCGTCTTGTGCTTGACAAGGTACGGGCTCCATGCTGAGGGCCGCATACTCCAGGACTGGTCTTACATATGTGGTATACAAGGTTCTGAATGATTCCTTAACACAGGTTCCTGAAGGCAGTTCTGTTGTTAGCCAGTCTCGCATATGCCGACGATGATGTTATTTTTATGTTGGCTTCAGGAGACAGGTTTAGCGTGATACCAACACCTAGATCTTTCTGTCTGTTTCATGGAGGATTTCATCTCCCATTCAGTATCCTGTTTCTGGCCTGTTTCAACTGCCTAGTTTCATTACTTAATATTTACTCTGGTTGAACTGTAGTAGCCATTTGTTGGACCATTCATTCAGTTTGTCTCGATCATCTTGTAGCCTCCTACTATCTTCCTCCGTCTTAAGACTCCTTATAATTTTTTGCATCAACAGCAAACATTGAGAGGAACGAGTCTATTCCCTCTGGGAGATCATTTACATATATCATTAATAGTATAGGTCCAAGGACTGAACCCCATGAGACTCCACTGGTGACACTTCGCCCCTTACAGTAACTCGCTGTCTACTGTTGCTTAGGTACTCCCTTATCGAATGGAGTACCTTCTCTTTCACTCCTGCCTGCATCTCCAGCTTGTGCACTAGTCTCGAGTGTGGTACTTTCTTGCAATAAAAAAAATATGCAGTTTGCCCACCACTCTCTTTTTTGCCTGGTTGTAGAATTCAATTAATCCTGTGAGGCATAACTTGCCATCCCTGAACCCATGTTGATGCTGTGTTACAAAGTTCTTTCGCTCCAGATGTTCCACTAGCTTCTTTCGCACAATCTTTTCCACCAATATGCATGGTATGCAAGTTAGGGACACTGGCCTGAAGTTAAGTGTCTCCTGCCTATCCTCCTTTTCGTATATCGGGACTACGTTAGCAGTCATCCAAATTTTTGGCAACTCCTCTGTTACCTGTGATTTGTTACACACTATAGAGGGTGGCAGGCGAAGTGCTTCTGCTCCCTCCTTTAGTATCCATGTTGAGATTCCATCCGGCCCTATACCCTTTGTCACATTCTACTCTAGCAAAAGGTTCGTCTCCTCCCCACTGGTAATCCCAAACTCCTCTAGTGGTGCCTGGTTATCTATTCCCTCTCTTATCTCTGGAACTTCTCCTTTTTCTAATGTGAAAACCTCCTGGAATTTCTTATCGAGTTCCTCACACACTTCCTTGTCATTTGTAGTGAATTTGTCTGCCCCTATCCTCAGTTTCATTACCTGTTCCTTCACTGTTGTTTGCCTCTTGATGTGGCTGTGCAGCAATTTAGGTTGAGTCTTTGCCTTGCTTGCTATGTCATTTTCATATTGCCTTTCTGCCTCTCTTCTCACCCTGACGTATTCATTCCTGACGCTCTGGTATCTTTCTCTGCTCTCTAGTGTCCTATTATTTCTATAGTTTCTCCATGCCCTTCTACTTAGTTGCTTTGCTAGCTTACATCGCTGATTAAATCATAGATTTCTCATCTGCAATTAATTTTTTCCCTTTGGACTGGGACGAACTTGTCTGTTGCCTCCTTACATTTCTGTGTGATGAAGTCCATCATGTCTTGGGCCGTCTTTCCTCCGAGCTCTGCTTCCCAAGTTATATCTGTTAGAAATTTTCTTAACTCCTCATAGTTTCCCTTTCGGAATGCCAGCCTTTTGTTTTCTGGGTCCTTCCTTGAGTACATTAACCCCTCATTCGACCAAATAATCAGTACACTGTGACCACTCATTCCCAAGAGGGCTTCGAAACCGATTTCCCTTATGTCGGAGTCATTTAGAGTGAAGACTCAGTCGAGTTTCGATGACTCATCGTTGCCTCTCATTCTTGTGGATCTCCTGACATACTAACTTAAAGTTTCTTGTTGCCACTTCCAGCAGTTAAGCTGTGCACGCGCACACGTATTTATTTATGTATTGCATATATGTTGTTGAATATGAGCGAAAGGGTAAAATTAATGATTCTAACACGAATCTTCTCAATATTTCTTATGTTTTTCTTCACTGCCGGGGGTAGTTGAAAAATTAACTCTCCAAAGTTCATTTTCACACATTCATTTATGGTCTGACGCCTAGAAGCGTTTTACAAGAACACTTCTTACATTTTCAAAGATAATTTTACATGCTCAGATCGTGCTTATATTCGTTTCACCCTATGCCCCTGTTACCTAGCAGTAAATAGGTATCTGGGAGTTAGTCAGCAGTCACGGGCTGCTTCCTGGTGTGTGTGTGGAGTGTGAAAAAAATTGTAGAAGTAGTAGTAGAAACAGTTGATTGACAGTTGAGAGGCGGGCCGAAAGAGCAGAGTTCAATCCCCGCAAGCATAAACTAGGTGAATACACACACACACACACACACACACACACACACACACACACACACACACACACACACACACACACTATAAAGTTGTACGGGTGGAAAGGACCGCTGGCGTGTTGAAGGGCTTACCGACGACTGTTGGGGATCAGTGTGACATTCTCTACCGTCCCGATCAACGGGATCCACGACTGGCAGGCACGATATGTATTCATAAAATATTTATAAAGCGCACTTTCAATACGATTACGCACCGAGATCACGCTGGTTATGGATGGTATCGTTCAGATAAATCTAAATCTTAATTTACCAGTAGGAATTGTGAATGGTTTAACTCGATTCAAAATATACAGGACAGTTGTATACTGGCGGTCTTGTTAGTTGCTCCTCCCCTTCCTGGCCTTTAACAACAGGCACTGCAAATTGGTTTCCACAGTATCTCCCCCTCATATATATATATATATATGTCGTACCTAATAGCCAGAACGCACTTATCAGCCTACTATGCAAGGCCCGATTTGCCTAATAAGCCAAGTTTTCATGAATTAATTGTCTTTCGACTACCTAACCTACCTAACCTAACCTAACCTAACTTTTTCGGCTACCTAACCTAACCTAACCTAACCTATAAAGATAGGTTAGGTTAGGTTAGGTAGGGTTGGTTAGGTTCGGTCATATATCTACGTTAATTTTAACTCCAATAAAAAACAATTGACCTCATACATAATGAAATGGGTAGCTTTATCATTTCATAAGAAAAAAATTAGAGAAAATATATTAATTCAGGAAAACTTGGCTTATTAGGCAAATCGGGCCTTGCATAGTAGGCCGAGAAGTGCGTTCTGGCTACTAGGTACGACATATATATATATATATATATATATATATATATATATATATATATATATATATATAATTAAATATGACCGAAAAAGTAAGATTAATAATTCTAACACGACTTTTCTCAATGTTTCTTATATTTCTTTTCACTGTTGATGGTAACTGAAAAATCAATTCTCCAAAATTCATTTTTATTTCTAGTCTGACGCGACACTTGAACGCGTTTCGTAAAACTTATTACATTGTCAAAGACTTTAGTTTACACACACACAACTATAACTGAACAGAGTTTAAACAGCTTCGATTTTATACCTGCATTTGGGTGAGGTGATATGTTACAACAGTTTTGGATGAGGTGAAAACAAACTTTCAACACAAGACAGAACACGAAACAATGGGTATAATATTTTGTAAGTTAAAGGGAAGAATGGAAGTAACTGCAAAGGGCATATTGGCCCATATTTCTTGATGCTTCTATATTGGTGCGGAGTCTTGAAGTGGGTAGAATATAGTTGTGCATTAATTGGCTGTTGATTGCTGGTGTCGACTTCTTAATGTGTAATGCCTCGCAGATATCTAGCCGCCTGCTATCGCTGTATCTATCGATGATTTCCGTTTTTTTGTTAAGACTTCTCTGGTGATGGTCTGGTTGTGGGAAGAGATTATATGTTTCTTGATGGAGCCCTGTTGCTTATGCATCGTTAATCGCCCGGAAAGAGATGTTGTTGTCTTGCCTATATACTAAATTCTTTGAGGCTTACAGTCCCCATGTGGGCATTTGAAGGCATAGACGACATTGGTCTCTTTTAAAGCGTTCTGCTTTGTGTCTGGAGAGTTTCTCATGAGTAGGTTGGCCGTTTTCTTGGTTTTATAGTAGATCGTCAATTGTATCTTCTGATTTTTGTCTGTAGGGATAACGTTTCTATTAACAATATCTTTCAGGACCCTTTCCTCCGTTTTATGAGCTGTGGAAAAGAAGTTCCTGTAAAATAGTCTAATAGAGGGTACAGGTGTTGTGTTAGTTGTCTCTTCAGAGGTTGCATGGCGTTTCACCTTCCTTTTTATGATGTCTTCAACGACGTTAGAAAGAACTTTTTCAGTGTCAGAGTAGTTAACGAATGCATTAGTCAGTGATGTGGTGGAGGCTGACTCCATACACAGATTCAAATGTAGATATGATAGAGCCCAATAGGCTCAGGAATCTCTACACCCGTTGATTAACAGTTGAGAGCCAGAGCTCAACCCCAGCAAGCACAACTAGGTTAGTATACACACACACACACAGGGGAGCCGGTGGCCGAGCGGACAGCACGCTGGACACGTGATCCTGTGGTCCCGGGTTCGAGCCCGGGCGCAGACGAGAAACGATGGGCAGCGTTTCTTTCACCCTATGCCCCTGTTACCTAGCAGTAAATAGGTACCTGGGAGTTAGTCAGCTGTCACGGGCTGCTTCCTGGGGGGGGGGGTGTAGTGTAGAGAAAAAAAAGTAGTAGTAGAAACAGTTGATTGACAGTTGAGAGGCGGGCCGAAAGAGCAGAGCTCAACCCCCGCAAGCACAACTAGGTGAATACAGTGCACAGGAGCATTTAGGTTAAACAAGCGCAAGATTACGCGCACATAAAAAAGGTCCCCCTTGTCGAGCACAGCTGGTGAAAGTGGGCAAACTCCGGAATATGTAAGCACTGAAGCTCCTTCCTCTCCGGCCCTACAACCTGCCTCTGCTGTAAACCTGGAGCACGCTCTCGTCCACTAAGTGAAGATCACACGAAAGCATTTATGGAGGTAGGAAGCTGGGGGCCAGGTGCCGCGGGAGAACATTTTCCCATCTCGCTGCCCACTCACACCTATTGACTAACTTTTGGGCGGTCAAGGTGAGGGGGGGGGTCAGAAGGCAAGACACCACAGGAATGAATGCACACCCAAGTGAGATAATGTGAGTGATCTACATTATCGGAAGTTGGCCACGTAAACTGTATGATTCCACGTTACTAACAAATTGAGTAATATCACAATTCAATTTCTTTCTTTATTATGCCCCACATACCCATCCTGTGGACAGTGGTGGAAAGGGTTACAGAGGCACATAATCGGTTCAGGAACTGAACCCCATAGATCACTCAGCTTAGCAAGTGACAATGTTTTGAAGCTAGTTACACAATTATTAATGTTATATATACACGTATATATATATAAAATATATATATATAATATATATATAATATATATATATAAAATATATATAATATATATATATATAAAATATACTATATATATATATATATATATATATATATATATATATATATATATATATATATATATATATATATATATATATATATATATATATATATTACACACACACAATCATTTAGGCAAATACATATACACATCGATAATCTCTTTTATATCACAAGTGATTCAACAAGAGGCTCACAACAGTCACTATACAAGGCACTTTACATCTATGGTGAGTCACACAGTTACTAGTCTTGCTCCACACCCACCCAACTGGGCGGCAGCTTTACAGTCATTTGCTCCACACCCACCCAACTGGGCGGCAGCTTTACAGTCATGTGCTCCACACCCACCCAACTGGGCGGCAGCTTTAGTCATGTGCTCCACACCCACCCAACTGGGCGGCAGCTTTACAGTCATGTGCTCCACACCCACCCAACTGGGCGGCAGCTTTACAGTCATGTGCTCCACACCCATCCAACTGGGCGGCAGCTTTAGTCATGTGCTCCACACCCACCCAACTGGGCGGCAGCTTTACAGTCATGCACAGGCTGTACCTACAATAAGCAAATTTGAGATACTTCGCTAAGATTCCCGGCAGTACATCATTATGAATGAAGTACTTACACAGGTCTTGGACACCATTGATGGTGTTATCTCTGAATTCCGCGATTTTTTCACATTAATCGCAAAGACGAAAAGTATGCGAATAGTTCTGCTGACAGAGTTTACATGTAGTCAAGTCTACATCAGCAGATGTTACAAACTCCCAGAGGTACTTGTAGCCGAGCCTAAGCCTAGCAGTGGTAACATCTAGAAGTCTGCTAACCTTATTGGATGACCCATAGACGTGCGGTTCATCCTACAGAATAGAATGATGATAGATGGAGCAACTGGTGTGAATTTCACTTTGCCTCAAGTCTACGAGATTGTTGATAAGTTAGTTAATAATTCATAAAACAGTGTCATTAATAACGTGACGTTGATATAAATTAAGACATACATAAACCGCCTGGAGAACCCACGAGGCCTGAGACAGCGGCCGCTGCCTGACCACACTACTTGGCGGCGTCGCTGGCTTACCCTGCCTTTTTGGTTGGTTGGTTGGTTGGCTGGCTGGCTGGCTGGCTGGCTGGCTGGCTGGCTGGCTGGCTGGCTGGCAGGCTGGCTGGCAGGCTGGCAGGCTGGCTGGCTGGCTGGCTGGCTGGCTGGCTGGCAGGCTGGCTGGCAGGCTGGCTGGCTGGCTGGCTGGCTGGCTGGCTGGCTGGCTGCCTGGCTGGCTGGCTGGCTGGGGGAGGACGCCTTGCTCTCACCACCACCACCGGAATCAACCTCACGGCTACCCGCACTACCACCATCACCACTACCAAACTACTTATACCGGAACATACAAACGAGCGAACCCCCAGTCGAGGACCAGTAATTAACGGCGTCAACGCCTGTCAGACAGCCTGGTCTTAAAAACAGGATCTCATAATGGCCAGGCCACACAAAGGTCTTCAGTAACGAGGGTGATATGAGCGGTGAGCGACGCCGCCACCGCCGCCCTTTAGTAGCCAAGAAGCACTCTAGCAACAATACCGACCCCCCATAACTGCGGGTCAGGTAGGGAGCTAACGGGCCCATCACCACCGGACCGGCGCTCACACCACGCATTACGGCCTCTCATCATCTAATATGCTACCATTATGCCGTAGTATCTAGAGGAAGGCTACGCCAAGATAAACTTACAGAATTAACTGGTGGTACGTCAAGATGTAGTTACCAAAGTAACTAAAGGTACGCCTAAGTTACCATAATAACTGTAGGTACTCTACAGACGGAGGCTATACAGTAGTTAGTGGACGAGGCGGCAATCTGGTCGGGGGGTAATGGTGAAAGGACAATCTGGTCGGGGGGTAATGGTGAAGGGGCAATCTGGTCGGAGGTAATGGTGAAGGGACAATCTGGTCGGAGGTAATGGTGAAGGGGCAATCTGGTTGGGGGTAATGGTGAAGGGGCAATCTGGTTGGGGGTAATGGTGAAGGGGCAATCTGGTCGGAGGTAATGGTGAAGAGACATTCTGGTCGGAGGTAATGGTGAAGGGACATTCTGGTCGGAGGTAATGGTGAAGGGACAGTCTGGTCGGGGGTAATGGTGAAGAGACATTCCGGTCGGAGGTAATGGTGAAGAGACATTCTGGTCGGAGGTAATGGTGAAGAGACAGTCTGGTCGGAGGTAATGGTGAAGAGACAGTCTGGTCGGAGGTAATGGTGAAGGGACAGTCTGGTCGGGGGTAATGGTGAAGAGACATTCTGGTCGGAGGTAATGGTGAAGAGACAGTCTGGTCGGGGGTAATGGTGAAGGGACAGTCTGGTCGGGGGTAATGGTGAAGAGACAGTCTGGTCGGGGGTAATGGTGAAGAGACAGTCTGGTCGGAGGTAATGGTGAAGGGACAGTCTGGTCGGGGGTAATGGTGAAGAGACATTCTGGTCGGAGGTAATGGTGAAGAGACAGTCTGGTCGGGGGTAATGGTGAAGGGACAGTCTGGTCGGGGGTAATGGTGAAGAGACAGTCTGGTCGGGGGTAATGGTGAAGGGACAGTCTGGTCGGGGGTAATGGTGAAGGGACAGTCTGGTCGGAGGTAATGGTGAAGGGACAGTCTGGTCGGGGGCAATGGTGAAGGGACAGTCTGGTCGGGGGTAATGGTGAAGATGTAATGGAGATTGAAGTAATAGGGAGAAGGTACTATGGACGGGAGCAACGACCTAAGAGAAGTCAGGACTAGGGGTGGCAGGGGTTGGAGACTAGTACAGACAAGGAGTTGAAGAGGGGGGAGGAGGCCAATAATAGCGCTGCCAACTATTACTTCACTCATCTCTCCCGCCTCAACCTGCTGGAGGAGGCCACACCGTACGACTGTGACCGCAGCGACACTCACGCCACCGTGTACTACAGCCACGGAAGCTGGCGAGCAAGGCAGGGATTTCGTGCTCGCACAAAAGGGAGGGATTTCGTGCTTGCACAAAAGGGAGGGATTTCATGCTCGCACAAAAGGCAGGGATTTCATGCTCGCACAAAAGGGAGGGGTCCCACGCTCTTAAAGCAAGCAAGCGAACAAATCCACAAGGGCCGTGACGAGGATTCGAACCTGCGTCCGAGAGCATCCCAGATGCTGCCTTAATCGACTGAGCTACGACATGGTGAAAGGAGTTGAAACTTAAGTTCTACTGAACTTACTGGATCCTGCAGCCTCTCCGGGGCACAAACCAGGGTTTTACACAACTCCCCCCTGCACTCGAGCTATGTCAATAGGCCATTCTCCCTCTTCGCCCTTACTTCATTTGTTCATTTGATGCATCACGCAATTGTGATTTCTGTGCGTAATGAAGGGCGAAGAGGGAGAACGGCCTATTGACATAGCTCGAGTGCAGGGGGGAGTTGTGTAAAACCCTGGTTTGTGCCCCGGAGAGGCTGCAGGATCCAGTAAGTTCAGTAGAACTTAAGTTTCAACTCCTTTCACCATGTCGTAGCTCAGTCGATTAAGGCAGCGTCTGGAATGATCTCGGACGCAGGTTCGAATCCTCGTCACGGCCCTTGTGAATTTGTTCATTGGATGCATCACGCAATTGTGATTTCTGTGTGTAAGCAAGCGAGGGATCCCGCGCGCGCGTAAAGCAAGGAAGCAAGCATGCGAGGGGTCCCACGCTCGCAAGTAGGGATGCGAGGGATCCCACGCTCACAAGCAAGCAAGCTAGGGATCCCACGCTCACAAGCAAGCAAGCTAGGGATCCCACGCTCACAAGCAAGCAAGCTAGGGATCCCACGCTCACAAGCAAGCAAGCTAGGGATCCCACGCTCACAAGCAAGCAAGCTAGGGATCCCACGCTCACAAGCAAGCAAGCGAGGGATCCCACGCTCGCAAGAAAGGGTGGAGGAGAGATTGAAGTTAAAAATGCAAATGAACTGAGGAAGGGTTATAAAGGGAGAAAAAAAAGGAGCTATAGCAAGCAGATTAAAATACACCATGGAAAGGAGAGAGGGCTCGGAAGGAGGGGGTAGGTGGCGGGAAAGAGTAAGGGATGGAAGGGAAGGGAAGGCAGGCCAGGAACCATGAAGGAGTGTGGGGGCGAGATGAAGATTTAATGGAAGCCTGCTGGGAGCGGCCATTATGATGGAGTAAATGTATAGAGAAATGTGTGGAAAGACCTGAGCACGAGGCGTGGGCACGAGGGTGAGCGGAACAGAACATAGTATAGGTAGAACAGAACGAGAAGGTACTCGTGGAACAGAACAAGGTACAAGTAGAACAAAGACATAGTACAAGAGAAACAGAACGACAAGGTACAGACGCAAAAGAACAAGGAACAGACGGAACAGAACAAGGAACAGACGGAACAGAAGGCGGCGCAGCGAAAAAGCAGATTAAATACAATTTTGATTCTACTGCGTTCTCTAATTACAATTATGTTCCTGCTTGGTTCTCAAAATGTAATTGTGATTGTATTACGTTCTCGCCAGGGCCAGGGCACACTGGTGCAAAAAACTACCAAAGGGATAATGAGAATACCAGGTTGCGATCATCATGAATGTGAATAGCAAAGATAAAAACATATTCTGGAATTAATTACCTGAGAGGTTGCTGATTGCACCTGGAAACTCGGGCTGCCTCTGTACTTAGCGAGGGGAAGGGTGGGAAGGAGGGTGGTAACATGACCCCTCCGAGGGAAGGGGCACGGCAAAAGGGCAGGAACATTGCACCTTGGTCGTGTTAAGCTAAACGTCTCTAGATTGAGGGGAAGACACCAGGAGAAGGAAGGGAGGAGAGATGGAGATAATGAGGAAAATTTAAAAAACAATTTGGTTTAGTGACGACTTTTATATTTCGGGATGGAAGCTTTAAAAGCTTTCATCCACGAACATATTGTTGAACCAACTGCTTTGAATGCCAGTTTTAAAATCTCCAAAAGCTACCAAGGGTCTACACAACAATGGGAATCTTTCTTGCACCCGGCCTGGCGTCAGGCTTGACTTACGATAACTTGGTCCAACAGGCCGTAGCTGGGAGGGCCCAGCAGGCCTTTATATATATATCCATTACAACCTAGGTACCTTGGCACTTCCTGCAGGAAACTAAATTTTCTTTCAAGTCTACCTTGGTTCTGGTAACAGTTCTATGCTTGCTGGGAGAGTACTAGACAGCCGTGGGGCTCTGATGTTCATACAGTGTTCTCTGAGGCTATGGCACCTCTGCTCCTCACTGGTCCTATTCTGAATTTCCTTCCAAATCATTCGCTCCATTACGTTGTTATTTTACTGTTCAAATTTGGGACCTGGCCTCCAATAGCTTCAATGTATATATTATTTGATACCTACCTCGTCTCTTTTCTAGAGAGTACATTTTGAGAACTTTCAGACGGTCCCAATAATTTAGATGTTTCATCGTTTCTATGCGTGCCGTAAATGTTCTCTGTATTTCCTCTATTTCAGAAATCTTTGTTCTGAAAAGGGAAGTACCGAGCAGTACTCAAGGTGATACATCACCAGTGATTTAAAGTTTTGACAATTGTGGTGGAATCTCCGGATTTGAATGTTCTCATAATCCATCTTATCATTTTCCTGGCCGCCGCTATATTTGCTCGGTTATGTTTACTAAATATCAGGTCGTCAGACATCATAATTCCCAGACCTTTTACATGTTTTCCTTCGATATGTAGGTCTGACTGTCTTGTGCCTTGTATTTCGTTTAAGTTCATCATTTCCACCATACGTTAGCATTTGTAACTTATCTCATTTAAACATCTTGTTTTCCGTTGCCCAATCGAAGACGTATTATCGGCTTTTAACTTTTCAGCGTCTTCTACACATAAAATTTTCATGCTGATTTTTATATCCGCAAAGGATGACACGAAGTATTTTTGTCTATATCTGATATAAGAACGAAAAAGAGGTACAAGGATTACAGAACTTTTCACTGCACTTGGACTCGATTTTCTTTGACTGTTGCCCTTTGCATCCTATTTAAAAAAAAATACATCGCCCTACTTCACCTATTATACCTATTTATCTCATTTTATGGTCTATCATTCCATGGTCACATTTATCAAATGCCTTTACAAGGTCTGTGTTTACATCTGCATTTTGTTTTTCTTCCAATTCTTTGTGATTTTGTCATAATGGTTTAGTAACTACAAAAGTCAGGATCGTCCCGCTCGAAATCCACAATCTGGCTTGTGAAGTTCATCGTTTTCCATAAAACCGGAGATTTGATTCCTAATCGGCGTTACAAAACATGAATTGTGTGTAATGTTAGTGCCACTGGTCTATAATTGTTGGCCAAAGCTTTACTATCTCACTTGTGTACTGGAGCTATATCTGGTGATTTATGTGAAGCTGATATCTTTCCTGTATCTAAGCTTTTTATCCATATTACTCTTGAGTGCTCGTACTATTGCTACTTTATATTTCTTTTATACATATTGAATTCCAGAAGCCAGGACCCGGGGATGAGTGCACATTATCAACTTCTCTTTTAAAGTCTTCAGTTTTCGTGTTAATATAAATTATATTGTCAAGGGTTTGGATATCATTCATAAAGGAGCTGTTTGGATCTTCATCCTTCAAGTTGTTTATTGTGGTGCTAAATATTGTGTGGGTAAGAATGATCTAGTTCTTTATGCCACCTACTGACATTCCTGAATCTTTTGCCTTAACGCTTAACTGTTTTGACGTTCACATTCTTTATCGAATCTGGACTTAAAGTCAAGATAAGAGTGGTTTCCACAACGTCTTGCAGAGTATTCCACCTGTTGACCAAACTTACATGGTACGAGTATTCGCTTGCACTCTCTACACCTTATTTGCGTTTCAAGCTTCCACTTGGGTCCTCTTCTACTTTATCTCACTTTAAAGTGGCTGTTCTTGTGGTGAGGGAGATGGATAATGAAGGTGGTGTGGGTACATGACTGGTGGGAGTGTATCAGGTGGTGGCGGTGGCGGCAGTGACTGAGGCGGCGGCGGCGGCGGCGGCAGTGACTACGGCGGCGGCGGCGGCGGCAGTGACTGCGGCGGCGGCGGCGGCAGTGACTGCGGCGGCGGCGGCGGCGGCAGTGACTGCGGCGGCGGCGTGGAGGTAAGTGTAGGTACACGAGTGAACGAGGTTGATTGGGTGGAACAGAGCAAGGGGGTCGATTTGCAGGAAATTTCCCCCTTGCACTGGCAATAAAACTCTATGGACTCTGCTAGGAGCATTTTACTTTCTCCCTCTGGAAAAGATCAAGACAAACAAAAGTTGCCACTGATCACCACTGCCAAATAAGAGTAATATTAATTATAATCACTCAATAGATATTTTTAGCTTCCAGTACACACGACGAGGACTTCTCCAGACAGGTTACGTACAGTAACAAAATATAGAGTTAAAAGAACCCCTCCTCCACGGAGAAGAACTGGCATGATAACAAGCAGAGAAACCCACTAGTGTGTTAAAACAAACTCTTGCAACACAGCCACCGAGGTCCATCTTGCACTTTCTCACACAACTCTTGCAACACAGCCACCGAGGTGCATCTTGCACTTTCTCACACGACTCTTGCAACACAGCCACCGAGGTCCATCTTGCACTTTCTCACACAACTCTTGCAACACTGCCACCGAGGTGCATCTTGCACTTTCTCACACGACTCTTGCAACACAGCCACCGAGGTGCATCTTGCACTTTCTCACACGACTCTTGCAACACAGCCACCGAGGTGCATCTTGCACTTTCTCACACAACTCCATGCCCTAAACCATCTCAAAAATAAAAACTTAAAAAATAAAACCAGCTTGCTAAAAAAGAAGAGTGTGGCACTGGCGTCTAAACAACATTTGCATACAAAGCGTGGGCGCCCCCAACAACACGGGTTTGGGAGGGAGGGAGGGAGGGGCCAACTTTCCATTCAACACAAAACAGGCCTCGAGCGGCACGGCCCAATTCAACTGTCGTCATTAAGCGTGCAAACCAAGTTACCTGAACGCGGTTGTGAAGTGTAATGATGCTGTAGGCTTTTGAGCACAAGAGGGGTTTACAGGTTTCAGCTAATACAGCATATCTGCATGCACACCCACCTACTGTATGCTTGAGTGACCGAGATTCACAACATGGGCACCGCCTCGCGTCACACACTCATAATCCATTTTGTTTTGTAATATTTATATCTGAATACCAAAGTGGCACTGGCACCCCACTGCTTCCTCAGTGGCTTTCACTTACTGCCCAACACATTGAAGAAGTTTCTCCCAATATTTATCTGGCTCACGTAAGAGTTGAATTCTCGTGTGATTCTAGTCCTGGACCAGCCCATTCAGCTGAGTTTTAGTTGACCATGTCAATTCCCTGAAGTGTATACAGTGTCCTAATCTATCTTCTATCTCGCAGTTTCTCATACTGTGAGGTAAAAAAAAATAAAGAATTATGGAAACTGCGGAAGGCATGTGGTTCGTAAGATAGGTATTTATATCCACCAAAATTCATTCGTACATAAACAATTAAATCCCAATGGATTATATAATATATAAACACACACAAACCAGTTGATTGACAGATGAGAGGCGGGACCAAAGAGCCGAAGCTCAAACCCCACAAGCACAACTAGGTGAGTACACACAACACACCCCTGAGGTTTTTAAGGTTTATGGGCAACCACAAATTACTTAACATATGATCTCTCTTGAACTTTAACAATGACAAGTGCAGTATAAACCCAGAAAAATCATCTAGCTTTTGAGCTAGATTGATAATTTAAACTATTTTCTAAGAGGAGTAGTTAAGGTGAAGGGGATGGAGTGTTATGGGCGCGGGGAGGTTCTCGCCAAGCCCCACACTGCGGCTTTACGGGTCATCGAAGCTCACACCACCCCGCCTCAGAGCGGTAGTGTTCCGTGGGGCTGTGTAAAGGCGCTAAGTTTAATGGATCAGGTATGCTCATCGACCCACTGCTTCCAACATGTCTCTAGAACCGCAACAACAACAACAACGGCATTGGTTCCACATATACGCATATTCTTATTCTGATACTAAGGTCATTCATAAAGCCAGATTGACGATTTCAGATTTTGTAAAATATTATCTTGAGTTTAGGGAGAAGGTAAGGCACAAACTTATACTCAGAGACCACACTGCAGAAAAATGGTATCTCCTCCTGTGGCCTTTGGGTAATTTTACGTAAAACTTCTAATGAAAATTAAAAGCTTTACGCTGATAGCGACACCATTTGGTGCGCCACATGGGACCCTGTGCGAGGTGGTCGTGCGTAAGAGTTTGGTACGAACAATAGTGAACCGTAGGTGCGTTGTCTCCAATCTTGGTGATATTCTTGAAGGTGCTCCGGGGTTAATCAGCTCCACCTTCCCTCGCAGAGTGTTGCCGTCTGTAACAGTGCTCCAACTCCAGTCTCAACAGCCACTCACTCTCACTAAATTTAATCCCTGGACAAATGTGGAAGAGAGGCGGGTGAGGTGGGTGTGTGGGTGTGGCCGCTCCTGACCTGGCGGCCTTGTCAACCTTCTCTCTTATTAACACGTGACAGTGCCCAGGAAAACCAGACCTGGCGGCCGCACAGACTTCAGGCTAAAAGCAGTCCTTTCATCATTTAAAATACTATAACTTTACTATTGTTAACAAAATTCTAGGGCCTGGAGGCCTCTCATATAATGATGATAGTAAATCAATTTGTATGTTTAGTAGGAATATATTATGGTTAACTGTATGCGTGAATGGTCGACTGGACACAGCAAGCAGCCGGGTAGGCCAGCAGACAACCCGCGCCCTCCAGCATCTGGGAACAGCTTCCAATACAGCGCACCCTCGGGTATGGGACCCTCTCTTATACCTCCCACACAATCCCCATCAACGGAAAAATGCTATTAAAAAAAATTGTGCAAATATTCCAGTCGCGACACTGACCGTGTCCCAGCACAGTATCAGCAACGACTAGTCTCTGAGAACTCCCTGCGATATATTTTAAAGATTATTCCATTGGGTTAATATAAAGGATTATTAAAAGGTCACGAGTTATTATTTTATTCTCTAATTCAGGAGCTTTGCAGAAACGTGGGTTGGCTAGCTCACCAGCTCATACATACATACATATACGCTGGTATATACATACATATACGCTGGTATATACATGCATATACACGCGCTCACACACACACACAAACACAGCCTCGCCACACAGTGGATCATCCCGGGGCAATTATCCCCCCGCAGTGTTCCACAAACAGTTCATCACGGCACACATTTGCGCAGTTCATTATACTCTAAAATCAGATAACAATTGCAAACAGGTTTATTCAATTACGGCAGACAATTACGTATAGAAGCGCTGTGCAACAGTATGTGCACCTGAAATAAACAACAATTTACATACTCATTGCTGTAAACCGATGCCACGCCGTTATATATGCATATTAAGGAGGCATTTGCCCGCATGAAGATCGTCAGTTAATTGTAAATATCTGGCGAGCGCAGCAAATGGCTGGAGCTTTTGTAATGGGCTGGCAGCAGGAGACCCTCCTGCTGCTGCCGCCTGCTGCCGCCTGCTGCAGTCTCCGCCAGCCCCGCGGCGGCTGGCTAGTAATGCCGCTTAGCAAACATGAACATGAGAGGAAACTGTAGAAAGCCTGCTAGCCTACGCAAGGCAGCACCAAAACCCATTCATATATAGGTAACCCACGATTGAAAAAAATTCAGCGATCCCGTCTATTATGTTAGCCGGTAATTCGTTCCATAAATCAACAATACAATTCCCAAGCCACTTCAGCTCGCACGTAACAATATAACAGTATTGCCAATTTATCGCACAAAAATCTGATAATGAACGGCAACAGAAATCGGTCAAACGAGAACCGGTGAGCTCCGTCACCAGCAACAGGTTGTGAGGGCGGCCGGGAGAAGCTGGTGTTTACTCTGGCAAGTGCGCAGTATGGCTGGCGACAGGTTTCCTCCCACCAGCGCAGTATGGCTGGCGACAGGTTTCCTCCCACCAGCGCAGTATGGCTGGCGACAGGTTTCCTCCCACCAGCGCAGTATGGCTGGTGACAGGTTTCCTCCCACCAGCGCAGTATGGCTGGCGACAGGTTTCCTCCCACCAGCGCAGTATGGCTGGTGACAGGTTTCCTCCCACCAGCGCAGTATGGCTGGTGACAGGTTTCCTCCCACCAGCGCAGTATGGCTGGCGACAGGTTTCCTCCCACCAGCGCAGTATGGCTGGCGACAGGTTTCCTCCCACCAGCGCAGTATGGCTGGCGACAGGTTTCCTCCCACCAGCGCAGTATGGCTGGCGACAGGTTTCCTCCCACCAGCGCAGTATGGCTGGTGACAGGTTTCCTCCCACCAGCGCAGTATGGCTGGTGACAGGTTTCCTCCCACCAGCGCAGTATGGCTGGCGACAGGTTTCCTCCCACCAGCGCAGTATGGCTGGTGACAGGTTTCCTCCCACCAGCGCAGTATGGCTGGCGACAGGTTTCCTCCCACCAGCGCAGTATGGCTGGCGACAGGTTTCCTCCCACCAGCGCAGTATGGCTGGTGACAGGTTTCCTCCCACCAGCGCAGTATGGCTGGCGACAGGTTTCCTCCCACCAGCGCAGTATGGCTGGCGACAGGTTTCCTCCCACCAGCGCAGTATGGCTGGTGACAGGTTTCCTCCCACCAGCGCAGTATGGCTGGCGACAGGTTTCCTCCCACCAGCGCAGTATGGCTGGTGACAGGTTTCCTCCCACCAGCGCAGTATGGCTGGCGACAGGTTTCCTCCCACCAGCGCAGTATGGCTGGCGACAGGTTTCCTCCCACCAGCGCAGTATGGCTGGCGACAGGTTTCCTCCCACCAGCGCAGTATGGCTGGCGACAGGTTTCCTCCCACCAGCGCAGTATGGCTGGCGACAGGTTTCCTCCCACCAGCGCAGTATGGCTGGCGACAGGTTTCCTCCCACCAGCGCAGTATGGCTGGCGACAGGTTTCCTCCCACCAGCGCAGTATGGCTGGCGACAGGTTTCCTCCCACCAGCGCAGTATGGCTGGCGACAGGTTTCCTCCCACCAGCGCAGTATGGCTGGCGACAGGTTTCCTCCCACCAGCGCAGTATGGCTGGCGACAGGTTTCCTCCCACCAGCGCAGTATGGCTGGCGACAGGTTTCCTCCCACCAGCGCAGTATGGCTGGCGACAGGTTTCCTCCCACCAGCGCAGTATGGCTGGCGACAGGTTTCCTCCCACCAGCGCAGTATGGCTGGCGACAGGTTTCCTCCCACCAGCGCAGTATGGCTGGCGACAGGTTTCCTCCCACCAGCGCAGTATGGCTGGCGACAGGTTTCCTCCCACCAGCGCAGTATGGCTGGCAAGGAAAACCGTGACGAAAACAATCTTACACTCCCACAGCACCGCCACAACTATGGCACACAAATTAATCACTCGTGAAGAGTGCAACATCAACAATATTGTGCAACATAGAAGCACGCTGGACGGCCGCCACTGATGCCTTGGTAAGCACAGCCTGTGCCTGATATCCTATACTCATTAAGTTATTCAGGCGCTCCTTGCCCGCACAAGCGCTTATTAGTGGCCAGGTAGCGGGGTGGTCACGTCCCACCTGCACCACACTTGTGATAGTGACCAGGTGGTGGGTTGGTCACGTCCCACCTGCACCACACTTGTGATAGTGGCCAGGTGGCGGGTTGGTCACGTCCCACCTGCACCACACTTGTGATAGTGGCCAGGTGGTGGGTTGGTCACGTCCCACCTGCACCACACTTGCGATAGTGGCCAGGTAGCGGGGTGGTCACGTCCCACCTGCACCACACTTGTGATAGTGACCAGTTGGCGGGGTGGTCACGTCCCACCTGCACCACACTTGTGATAGTGACCAGGTGGCGGGGTGGTCACGTCCCACCTGCACCACACTTGTGATAGTGACCAGGTGGTGGGTTGGTCACGTCCCACCTGCACCACACTTGTGATAGTGGCCAGGTGGTGGGTTGGTCACGTCCCACCTGCACCACACTTGTGATAGTGACCAGGTGGTGGGTTGGTCACTTCCCACCTGCACCACACTTGTGATAGTGGCCAGGTAGCGGGGTGGTCACGTCCCACCTGCACCACACTTATGATAGTGACCAGGTGGCGGGTTGGTCACGTCCCACCTGCACCACACTTGTGATAGTGGCCAGGTGGCGGGTTGGTCACGTCCCACCTGCACCACACTTGTGATAGTGGCCAGGTGGTGGGTTGGTCACGTCCCACCTGCACCACACTTGTGATAGTGACCAGGTGGCGGGTTGGTCACGTCCCACCTGCACCACACTTGTGATAGTGGCCAGGTGGCGGGTTGGTCACGTCCCACCTGCACCACACTTGTGATAGTGGCCAGGTGGTGGGTTGGTCACGTCCCACCTGCACCACACTTGTGATAGTGACCAGGTGGCGGGTTGGTCACGTCCCACCTGCACCACACTTGTGATAGTGGCCAGGTGGCGGGTTGGTCACGTCCCACCTGCACCACACTTGTGATAGTGGCCAGGTGGTGGGTTGGTCACGTCCCACCTGCACCACACTTGTGATAGTGACCAGGTGGCGGGTTGGTCACGTCCCACCTGCACCACACTTGTGATAGTGGCCAGGTGGCGGGTTGGTCACGTCCCACCTGCACCACACTTGTGATAGTGGCCAGGTGGCGGGTTGGTCACGTCCCACCTGCACCACACTTGTGATAGTGGCCAGGTGGCGGGTTGGTCACGTCCCACCTGCACCACACTTGTGATAGTGGCCAGGTGGTGGGTTGGTCACGTCCCACCTGCACCACACTTGTGATAGTGGCCAGGTGGTGGGTTGGTCACGTCCCACCTGCACCACACTTGTGATAGTGACCAGGTGGCGGGTTGGTCACGTCCCACCTGCACCACACTTGTGATAGTGGCCAGGTGGCGGGTTGGTCACGTCCCACCTGCACCACACTTGTGATAGTGGCCAGGTGGCGGGTTGGTCACGTCCCACCTGCACCACACTTGTGATAGTGGCCAGGTGGCGGGTTGGTCACGTCCCACCTGCACCACACTTGTGATAGTGGCCAGGTGGCGGGTTGGTCACGTCCCACCTGCAGCACACACTTGTCACTTCCACAGAGGCCGGCCGGCCGTAATAACCCAGCATCAAGTGCCATTTAACTCAGCTGCAACACCCGACTTGTATCGAGGCATAATTGCTCGCGTGCCAAAATGGAAGACATGAAATGGGGAAGTGTAGCCCTGAGCTGTGGCAGCGGTCGGTGGGCAGGATTTGCATTTCCCTCCCGACCACTGGGTGTCGTCAGAGGTGCACCTGCTCGCTCGTCGCTGCTGGAACAGTACATCACCCTTTCTTTTGACCTACATCCTGGGAGGGGGGGGGGTGAGGCGGGGAGAGGAGAGGAAGGGACCTGTCACCCACACCTTCGATACCGCCCACAAAAATTGGTAACCAAACGAGCGTGAGTGTCGAGGGGGGAGGAGAGGGCCAGGTGTCGCACCACACAGTCACCCTTGACAACTCCTCTGGAAAATATTACGCAACAGTCTTAAAGGTGAGCAACTTGTGGTGAATACCTGCCAGTTCCTCACCTCACCGGTGTTATGGTGAGGGGGGAGGAGCCCGGCGCACTGCTTGCTTCACCACCACTTCCAGCGGCGCCCACGGTGTGTGCTGCCCTGTGTGGGGCCACGCACCTGTACCCACAACTGTGACCAACCCGCCGCTATCTTCACCCATTCACTACGTGTCCACTCACCGATCAACCCCCCCCCCCCCTGTGTCCACCCACTGTGGTCGCCCCCTTCACGTCTACACTACCGACAGACAACAGGTGACGTCTCATGTCTACCATTATAATATGCTGCCGTCCAAAGTAAACACCTACCACATGTGCCCACACATTCAAACTGGTGCTCATTACACCAGCCTGGGACGGACACTCCACATTAGGCAGTGATGTGGTGGACTCCATACACAGTTTCAAATGTAGATATGATAGAGCCCAGTAGGCTCAGCAACCTGTACACCAGTTGATTGACGGCTGAGAGGCGGGACGAAAGAGCCACAGCTCAACCCCCGCAAGCACAACTAAGTAAGTACACACACACAAAGTGTTCACTACACCAGCCTCGGACCCACACACACACACACACATACACACACACACACACACACACACACTACACCACCTGGGCTGCTTCCCACCACGTGTCTAAAAAAGACTGGCGTGTACGTGAGAAGAGGATGAACCAAAATATTTAGTATTTATCTCCACTTTGTTAAATGCCATCCCTATGGCTGCCATAGACCTCCACACACTCGCACCATATTTATGCACAATACACACCTGCCGATTAAATGTCATGCTGGTCACATTCACCACTGTACTCAAACTCTTACACTAAACATTTCGACGGACAACCATAAGCAGCAAGCCCTTTCGTGTCTCATTCTTGACATATTGGGTCAAGAGGGAGGAAAAGCACTAAATACCTGTGCATAAGAATTGAACACACAAATATATGAACATAATATTACAAATAGTAAAATATTAAAGATAACGAGGTAGGATAAAGACGGTAAACAAAACACAAAGAGGGAGGTGGCAAGCCAACGGCCCACACGCACGACGCTCTAGAGGTTATCTGGGTCATCAAGAGGCAAGATTTGAAATGTAGAATTTCGCAACATAAATACTCTGCAAGACATGGTCAATTGTCTAATATTGTGTTTGTTCATTTGTCACAAAATTATCACCAAATTGATTGGCAGATGGTTTCTTCAATAACCAATTGTAAAATCTCTTTCAATAGGAACATCAATAATTTAATCTACTTTAACACAGATTACAAAATCTTGTAATTTGAACATTAGCAGTGGTTTATATAATTTATATCCATTTTTGATTGATCTGTTAAAGGGCAGATTTGAGTAAGTTCATTGGTATACATTTCTCTCACTAATTCAGTGTTAATATCTACTATCTTATGCTATTATTATCCATGTACGAGCCTATTGATGCAGCTCTTATTTTATTGGTCCATAACCCATTAGTGGTTATAAAATAGGAGCTGTCTCAGATGAGCCAATAGGCCTTCTCCAGTTACCTTTGTTCTTATACAGCTCTTATTTTATATCCATCTAATCCCACTCATATATTTGTCATTGTACCTCACTTCACCTCTCTCTCTCTCCGGTGCCTATATACGTCCAAACTTATTGACTTGTAAATCATTCCTTCTCAAGATGTATTAATATACGAAAATACTTAAGGAAATTCCTTTTTCAATTTTTCCTCCGTGGTCTGACATTGTCACATTTTTCACCACGTGTTAATTTTCGTGATTTACACACACGTGTATGTACGAAGGAAGAATTTAAACAAGAATTTCTTTAAGTACTTTTATATTAAATAATACATCTTCAGAAGGGTGAAGATGTATTTTCCTTCCCTTGTGAAGATGTATTATTAAATACGAAAGTACTTTAGGAAATTCCTGTTTCAATTCTTCCTTCGTGGTCTGAAACTCATATTATATATATATATATATATATATATATATATATATATATATATATATATATATATATATATATATATATATATATATATATATATATATATCGTTAAATGCCATCTCTATCAGTATTTTGATAGGCACAAAGACAGATTTGTCTATTTGTACAACACAACACGTTGTAGTGAACGGGGTGAGAATAGCTTGTGCAACCTCATCCCTTTGTGTGTATTTATACCTCAATAAACGTATTTGAATTGAATGTGGAGGTGGTGGTCTGTGTCAAGTCATTTGAAACATTCCGCATGAACACTATATGCCTCATACGTTGTATCTGTAATATCACCTCAGCTTTTCAGAATTATCTCCACAATATGCACACAGACAACAAACATACTCTATTGGTTTCAGTGACAGATCAGTATGGGCATAATACATAACCAAACTGAGGAGTGACATTCCTGACGCACATAGGCTACAGTTCACAGACACGATCAGCCATATGCACAGATTGCAAAAATAAAATAAAATGGAAAGTGAACAAAACTCAGGAACTGGTAGTTTAGAGCCACAATAGTAGTGTGGAGGGACAGGACACCTTGATAAAAAAAATACTGAAGAGCCAAACGGTAATAATAATAGTAGAAGCCCAGTGAGAGCAGAGAATGCGGAAACAAAAGTTAGGACAAAATACACAGATGGCTCCAAAGATGAGGGAATTTTCAGGTATAAACACCTAGAAAAAAATTTGCAAATATTATGCAAACAGAATATGCAAATATGGGCCAAAAGGCTTAAAAATGCAGGAACATGTTGGGAAGGGGTATATGCTGCTTTCGAACAGTGTGGGTGCTTCCACCCTAAATTATGCAAACTTTAAATTAACGAGAAGAAATGCTACGATCTTTGGTACCCAGATTCCCATGCGAGACGTACACAAGGTTATACATAGGAACACCAATCTGATAACTCTGAAAGTTTGTTTTAGAGGTAGACAGAAACAGTACAACAGTTAAGACAGGGGAGGGATAAGACAAACATTGCAAGAGTATGGGGAGGGAAAAATGCACAAGATTAGACTGTCATCATTTAGCTCACATGTACTACACTCCCCAATCCCACACTCACTCACTCGCCGCTACCACCAGTACTCGTACTAAAAAAGGATGAACCATTGCCCAAACAACACACCCCGGATCAGTATGGAGAGGGAGGAGAAATCCCCAAACCCACCAGAAATAACACAATATGGAAAATCGTTCATATTTACAAACACGCAAGACCTAAAGTCAAAATCAAGAAATAAATAAATTCATAAATGGCCTCCTAATAAGAGTCGAATTCAGTACATTGAGCATTCACAGAAACCCATACACGAGAGGTTACATGGATAGTGAAATCTGTATCCCAAATTATAACCTATATAGATATGACAAAACGGTGAAATGTAGTAGGTCTGTATATTAAAGAGGAACTGATATGCACAATGCTCTTAAAACTCTACCAATGAGGTGGTAGAGCTACATGGAATCATCGTAGACAAAAGTTACCAAATTATTTTTCTAATATACAAACCGCCAGATGCAACACTTGAGGTATTATTCACAGAGCAGATACACAAAATAGAGTATAGCCTGGATAACCTAGCAAACCCAGTACCAGATATTATCTTTCTTGGAAACATCAATCCACCCAGTTTAAGATGGATAATACCAAACAATAATATTATGGCAGGAAATATATCTGGAAACAACCAACAGCAGGTCAGAGAACTACTGAGATTCCATGACAAATTTTTGCTCAATCAGCAAAAAGAGCCAACTAGAAGCGAACACACTCGACCAAATCTTCACAAACAATGAAGAAATAATCAGACATATTACAATCTCAGATACTACACTCTCACTGAAGTTCAAACTTCATCAATACCCATAATAGGTCCAGGAGGTTTAACAAGCGAGAAGGGTTTTTCAATCAATCAAATTTTAACAATAAGAGGATTGACTGGGGAATAATAAATATAGAGCAAGCAAACATTTAATAAGAAACAGTCTTGAGAAACAAAACTCCCGCACGGGGAATAGAAGAATTGACTGCCTTAGCGTACAAAGTCTGCTTGAAGCCTGTGCCTTTGTGGAGGGTCGGGAAAACGACCACACTAGAAAGAGAACAACTCAGACGAGGAAAATAAAATTACGGAAATGCTTAAACAGAGACGACTATCACAACAAATCTAAACAGGGAGATCGAAGAAATCGAGCAGACGCTAAAGCGATCATACCAGACTGAAGAAATGAAATTGTAAAGGTCAGCTATACAAGAGATAAAGAAAAAGTCCAAATATATTTACACATATGGAAAATCAAAATAAAAAATCTCCACCAGTATTGGACTTATACTTACAACAGAAGGTTTGTACACAGCATGACAACAAAATTAGTGAAATCCTGAACGACCAGTATGAGGCTGTGTTTATCACCCCAACAACCCGTCCTCGACTCAAGTCCATTACATCCAGCGGTCAACCCCACAGACGCATTCATAAATTTTTACCATGTTGTTCATTCAAAAAGGGAATTTTCTCAAATATAAATTAATATTGTACTATATTAGCATATTGTATATATATAGGCATAGGATAGGTTAGGTTAGGTGTTTAGGTTCTGTTGGCGATTATTTGTATTTGTAGTACGTGGGTGAAGCATTTACAGCGTTGTGATTCGAACAAAATTCGTCAGTGAAGCACTTGTTCCGGATATGTTCGAACGTCAGCAGTTGTGAGTCGTGTGTAAACCGCTTTTCATTCATAAACAGGGGGTTTGGCGGGTGTATGGAATCACTTTTGGATGTGATTCCAAAGTTAACAATAACGAGTAATAAAGAATAACAGTCAAATAAAAAGTCCAAGTGCAGTTAATAGCTTTGTACCTCAGGGCACAGTCCTTGCACCACTGCTCTCATTTTATATCAGATATAGATAAAAATACTATTAACAACTTTGTGGCATCCTTTGCAGATACAAAAATCAGCATGAAGATTTCTTTTGAAGACATTAATATCGACTTTGTGTTTTTCAATGTCTTCGATTGGCAACAGAAAATAACACGTTCTACAGTGATAAGTTCCAGGTACTCAGGTATGGTGGAAACGGGGAACTTTAACGAAATACAAGGTACAAGACACAAACTTGCTCATAGAAGGAAAACAACATGTAAAATATCTGGGAACTAAGATGTTTGACGACCTGACATTTAGCGAATATAACCGAACAAATATGGAGGGCCAGCTAGGTCCCAAATCTACACAGTAAAATAACATACTGAGTGAAGGATATGGAAGAAAAATGCAGAACAGAACCAGTGAACCAGAACCAGCAGTGGTGCCATACGCACAATCAGAGAACACTGTATAAACATCAGAGGTCCACGGTTGTTCAACACCCTCCCAGCGACTATAAGAAATATTGTCGGAACAACCGTGGACATCTTCAAGAGGAAACTAAATAATTTCTTCACGGAGTGTCGGACCAACCGGGCTGTGGTGGGTATGTTGGCCTGCGGGCCGCTCCAAGCAACAGCCTGGTAGACTCAGTTATGTTGGGGAGTAGAAGAACTCTCGAACCCCCTCTCCATGTATGCTCCAGAGGAATGTGATATATATGGAGTAAATTTGGCACAACAAATACAAAAGTAGGTGGCAAGTCTCTACAAATATGACTACATTAGGCTACAGCTGAAAAACGTCTCCAGGTTCTGCTACTATTCTATGTTACCACCAATTACCGTCCTTCTAATTGCTTTTGCGGAGAGCTGCATTATCCGGCAATTCAGCTCCCTCGGTCTTGTTGGGTCATTATTCCAAGTAATTATTTATCGACCAGACAAACCAATTTTCGCTTTACCAGGGATGGAAGGAAAGAGGTTGGGGGATGTCGGTTAAGCTCTTGCATCTGGCAACTGCGGCGCGCGGGTCAGTACTTTGCAAAGGATTACAAAGTAATTTGAACAACAACATGCCATAAGATCTATATTAGGCTGCTTCTGCATGTTTCGTGAACGACGGTGAAACATTATACGAGGTTTTAAAAGTAATGGTCTATTTTAAAATGTATACTTGGTTGGTATTAATGTTATATAAGTCACGGCTGAGTTACCTGTTTCATGTCTTTAGGCTTAATATTCAAATAAATACAACTATTTTGCTCAGGAACAAATCCTTGGTATTTGCTAATGAACCGTTGTGAGGTAATGGAGCGGGGGTGAGGGGGGGGGGAGCAGAAGTATACTGGGTTATCTTGAGATGATTTCGGTGTTTTTAATGTCCCGCGGCCCGGTCCTCGACCAGGCCTCCACCCCCAGGAAGCAGCCCGTGACAGCTGACTAACACCCAGGTACCTATTTTACTGCTAGGTAACAGGGGCATAGGGTGAAAGAAACTCTGCCCATTGTTTCTCGCCGACGCCCGGGATCGAACCCGGGACCACAGGATCACAAGCCCAGCATGCTGTCCGCTCGGCCGTCCGGCTCCCTCGTGTATGGTATATTATTGTCGGTGGCAGGAAGGACGTCAAAGTTATTCTGATCTCAGTAGCCAAGAACAAAACAGTTTGTATGTTCACCCGTCCACTTGGTGGTCAGTGTCAGCAATGTTTAACCTGTCTGACCAAGTGAGGCGTACACCTTCCACTACGCCATCACTATGTCCCTGCGTATACACACACACCTATCACTTGAGAACTCTATGACCCGACCAGGGTTCCAATCTCTGGTTTGACCTGGATAGGGTTCTGGGAGTTGTTCTACTCCACAAGCCCGGCCCGAGGCCAGGCCTGACTTTGTGATAACTTGGTCCACCAGGCTGTTGCTTGGAGCGGCCCGCAGGCCCACATATCCACCACTGCCCGGTTGGTCCGGCACTTTGCCCGGGATAACCCCACGGCGTACAGCGCACCATAACTACTTCACCAGCGATCCTATCATATATACCTATGTGTAGTCGACTATGTATACATACACCAATGTATACAGTCGACTATGTATACATACACCTATGTGTATGTGCATGTAAACCTGCCTACGCGAGAATCTAGTGACCCCCTTGAGGATTCCGAAGTTAAAGTTCGCTCACGAGGCCAATTTTAATAACCATATCATTACATACCATCTACTATTTCGCTAATTAGCGGCCAACACATATCTGTGTATTTACAATTCATTGTGATCATTTCATCTGAACTCGTCCAACGCTGTACTAATTAATCACAGCAATTATGTTAGTATCGTTAGCTCAGGACCGGCAGCAAGTGTAATTGGACAAGCTTGTAATGTTCATAACTATTACCACTCGACAGTAAAAAATATTTGACAGTTTATGGCCAGATCAACGCGAGTATGTTTTCGTCCTGCATTATGTATATATTGTCAATATTGATGTGTAATGATATTCTATTATTCACACACACACACACACACGGCATTTGCCAGCGTATAATTTACAAAGATATTTTGTTGAACAACAAAATTTAATATGTTTCATCATACATTTACTGACAGTGGTTTGTGGGGAAAATGTATGATTTTGTGCATGAAATATATATTGGGTTGTGGTGGATCAAAAACACGCAGCCTACCCCTCCTGTACTCACCTAGTGGAGTTTGCAGGGTCGAGCATGTGTTTTCAACAACTAGTTCAACAATGAACTAACGATAGCCTTTCGACCATCACTAGTTCATTGCAGTGACTCTTAACCACTCGTTTTTCTTATCATATTTGCATTTCAAACTGTGTATGGAACTGGCTGCGACAACTTGCAGCACAACACCCACTGCTGCAGCTTCCCTTCCTCCAAGTTGGAACATTTTCAGGCCACAATGTACCAAACAAACAGCAAAACCAAAAAACACAAAAGTACCCAAGCAATCGAAACTCCATTCAACTTGACCAACAGCCAATCCCAGTGAAGACCCTGGTGTGAATGCTGCCCACCGCTACCCTCCACACGCACTCTACGTGCAACCAAAGTAACACAGATAAAAGAAAATCACAAGAGGATCTCTATTAAAATACAATATATGAGAAAATAATTGTTTCTGATCAATAATATTTTCCACGCATTGAGTTCCTTACATTTATAAGTATAATAGTTCTAAGTTTCAAATTGAGATGTCACGAATCTTATTACGATTCTGCCAATTCTCCCGAACCTCGTATTATGTTATTGTTTTCTCTACGTAAATATTGCTGTCAGTTGTATAAGATTTGTCAATATAGATATATATACATTATATATATAACATAGATAGCTGGGTAGTGTGTGTAAGGTTTGTTTTGGTGGTGGATGTCACGTGAAATTAGCCGTGTGGGCGGTTGACAATATTTGGGAATGGCCAGGGCGATTGTTGGCAAATCAATTGCCTATAGTTTTATATTTATTTATTCCCATATTGGGTAGCCGTAATATTTCAAGGAATGTGAGACCGGTAATTACAACTCTTAGTTAATAGTGTTGGAGTTTAGGGCTGACCTTTGTAAATAGAATGTTCACAATGTTCATGCGAACGTTAATTGGTGTTTGGGTAGACGGTTAGTCGACGTTGGGCCTGCGGACCACGTCCTGGGCAGTAGAGTGGCGGCTACGGTCGAGTGCAGTTGTGTTTAAGCTAAGTTCTTGGTTTTTGTTATTTTAAGCCCATATAAATATTAATTTATCTGGATAGACGATTTTAGTGTATTTATGGCTTACTCCATATTCTGGTGATAGTGCTCAGGTCTCTTATTACTTGCATTCTATAGTATTACATGCTGATAAATATTTCTGGCTACTATTTATTTAATGGTTGTTAAGTTGTCACGCTTAGCAAAATATATTGTTCTCCCGTTTTTATACAGTGATTAATTATACCCCAAGACACCTATTGGCATGGCAGATTTTTATTGGTTCTTTACACTGTGGGGAGAAGAACATTATTTAGTCTCAAGGGTCGTGACAATGTACAGTCGTGGGTAAGTCATAAATGACCTAATTAATGCACAGAGTAAAGGGTTTCGAATCTCCTTTGCATGGATACCATCACACAAATGTAACCCATCATGACACAGACATTGCAGCCATATTAGCGTGTAACAAAGATAAAGTTGAATTAGACATGGGGTATCCCCATCTCTGCTGTCCAAACTTGATTATCAAGCACAGGTCTCAGACATTATCAACTCCCAACGACCTGAAAGCACCAGTATAAAAGCTAAGATTTGTTCAGATCTGAAACCTATATTTATGGGTTTCTGTATGACTAACCATCCTGTGAGATGAGAACTTTTAGTATCACTGTTGCCTTATCTTGTGTTGATAATATCCTCACAATGCACCCAGTGTGTGCCAGTGCAAACTACTGATCACATGCCTCTGTATAACTAACCATCCTGTGTGATGGGGATTTTAGCATCACGAAGGCTAGCTTTTTGACACACTGTACTCCCTTTATAGTCTAGGTTAGCTCCACAAATGCAGATGTATATAAATGTGTTTATAATAACACAAAAAACAATTTCATAGGTGGGGCGGGGTGGGTATTTTTAACACTGCTTTTTGAGGTGCCAACATGTTTAAAATATTACCACATTTTGCTTTTACATTCTCGACAAAGTAATATTTGAATTACAGTATATTGATGAGGAACTTTACTGGTAACATTATAAATGAATGGCTATTTGATATCATAATTATTTTTCCATGACAAGCTGGAGGTCATCTTGATGATTTCCGGGCTTTTTTTTTTTTTTTTTTTTTTTTTTTTTTTTTGTCCCCGCGGCCCGGTCCTCGACCAGGCCTCCACCCCCAGGTAGCAGCCCGTGACAGCTGACTAACACCCAGGTACCTATTTTACTGCTAGGTAATAGGGACATAGGGTGAAAGAAACTCTGCCTATTGTTTCTCGCGGGCGCCCGGGATCGAACCCGGGACCACAGGATCACAAGTCCAGTGTGCTGTCCGCTCGGCCGACCGGCTCCCTATTCATTTAATCAAATTACAATCCTAGAAGCATGTAACACAAACCGTAGCTTCCATTGACAAACGGTAAACACCCAACATTAATGAATGAAAGCCCAGGTCGCTTGTCATGGATTACGATTGGATCTTCCAACAGACAGCTATACATTGTTATTATATTGTTGTAATATTATCAGCAATTATATAAGTAGTTTATTTCATTATGCACGTCTAGTAGTTATATATAATACGATTTTGTACAGCGAATATCGTTATTTGTTTAATATTAAGCTGTTGTGCTGGGTAATAAAAGTGTAAATGGTATCTGAATCTTGGCTAGCTATAGAGTGGGAGAGAGCGTGATAGAGCAGCAGCAGTAGTAGCAGTCAGTTATAGGATTTAAAATTTAAGGAAAACCGATTGTTTTAAAGTGCAGCTATTGTACGCTTATAATAGTTGCATACATTTATTATTGGCCAAATTCCCATTTATTTTCTAAACCAAATTCAGTAATTAGATTTGATGTTGATATCTAGTGTATTACACTAGAAATTTATTCTAGTGTAATAGCCAAGTGTAGTGTCGCACTCCTGTTCCTCTCCCTCACTCTCACGCCCACCTCCGTATTACACTCTCCCTCTGTGTGGGTCTCTGACATACACTCCTTCCTTCCCTCTCCCTCCATCTCTCATACTCCCCTTACCTTTCTCTCTCTTCCTCCGCCTCCCTATCTATCTCACACACTTTCATGATCTCCCAATCTCTCTCGTACTTCATCTCTATAGCCCTTTATCTCTCACTTTCACGTCTTTAAAATAAAGAATAGCATTCAATTGGAATGACATTACTGTTGCCAATGAATCTGAAAGCTAAGAGTTGTTACCTTACATAAGCTCATCTGAAGTTTGACTCTAGGAACTCATTTGATGAGATTATTATTAGCTTCCATTAATACTAAATTTAATGCTATTACAACCACGTTAGTTATTGAGTGAAGGTGGCTGGCTCTGTACCAGTCTCCATATGGCGGGTGACTTGAGCTCGTGCGTATCTGCATGTTGAGCGACAAGTTGCAAATGGAAGTGAGACTGGTAATGAATGATCGCTGATGAAGTGACTCTTGAACAGGGCACAAGCTGCGAGGGGCTGCTGACGACCGAATGCCCGGTGTTGTTGCCGGCTGATGCTTGTCCATCAAGTTGGCACAGCTTGGGCACCCTGAGAACACTGGCCTTATGCATAACAGTAAGGCCGTCGACATCTCTCTCATGTTGAAAGCTCTGATGTACTGACCAGTCCGACAAAAATGGTTTATGGTTAGAGATGCATACTTGCACAATTCTCTACATTGTCCAGAATCTGAATAAGTGAGGGGAGGCAGGCCTTCCAAGAGAGTGGTGCATACTCAAAATGGAAGCAAACTCTTGCTTCATGTTAGGTAAACCCTTCTACCGAGAAAGGTTTGGTGCCTTCTTTTGATAATTACTTACTTCTACCGAGAAAGTGCGAGATGATTTCGGGGCTTTTTTTTTTTAGTGTCCCCGCGGCCCGGTCCTCGACCAGGCCTCCACCCCCAGGAAGCAGCCCGTGACAGCTGACTAACACCCAGGTACCTATTTTACTGCTAGGTAACAGGGGCATAGGGTGAAAGAAACTCTGTCCATTGTTTCTCGCCGGCGCCTGGGATCGAACCCAGGACCACAGGATCATAACTCCCGCGTGCTGTCCACTCGGCCGACCGGCTCCCGTGTGATAGGGTGAAAGGGTAACGATGATTTTATGTATATTATATTAAAGTTGCCTTAATTTCCTGGTTCAAAAATTAAGCTTTTAAATGGTCTTTTACCTTATATAACATGACACAACTCCTGTCTAATATTCACCATTACTTCCAGTATGACAACCACAAGAAAACAAAGGCTTTAAATTACACTATAACGTTTGTTAAGACCACTGATATTGAATTTATGAAACATATTAGCTTTGGGGTTTTAAACCCAGCACCATACTGAAGAGCAATTTATATTATATAGGGTCCTGGGAGTACAGTCGGGTTCCTTCTCTACGCACAATCGAGAATTCCGGGTTCGAATCCCAGGCAGAAATGGTTGGGCACATTTCCTTTCGCCTAATGCATCCATTCACCTAGCAATAAGCAGGTACTCAGCTGTTAGGTGTTGCATCCTGGGTGAGGTCAGTAATTCGACCTGGGGGAGGGGGGAGGACTTAATGCTTAATGTGTATGAATACTCTCTGGCTTCCTGTCCCCCGACACAATGATGATTATTATTATTTACAGGCATCATCAACAGTTAAATTTCCCCTCCCAAACTCGGCACCATTTTCTATAATGCACAATTTTCTATGAACATTATTTTTCGAGACAAACTACAGTAGTTACTATTTACTATTGTAAAATGTTCCCCATAAGTAAATTCTGCAGAAATTAACACAGTATAAAGCAAATAACCTGGCTTCAATTGTATAAAAGACTCCAGTACAGAGTTGCAGAAAAGTTGTATGATCTATAGTTAATTTATGAAATGCCAGAATAGGCAAGTATATGAACTAAAAGGAGAAATGTTAGGACAAATTTTTAAGTACAAAAGTAATTTTCAGAATATTTAGGAATACTGTATTAAAATATATTAATAAAGAAACTAACACATACGATTTTGGGTGACAATGTTAAAAGAGTGTGGTGGTTTTCATGTTTATTTAATTCCCAGATGTGGGTTAGAGCAGTCTATGGGAGGACTACATCTATAGAGGGTTTCCGGAGTAGTTCTACTCCCCGAGCCCGGTCCGAGGCCAGGCTCGACTTGTGATAATTTGCTCCAAGAGGTTGTTGCTTAGAGCGGCCCGCAGGCCCACATATTCCCTACAGCCTGGTTGGTCCCAGCACGAGGCAGCAGTGGTGGGTTGAAGTCCAGTGATAGGCCATATTGTTTGGATTGATGGCTGAATGTTCTTGACATTTTGGATTACCAATGTAACATACAACTTTGGGTGACAATATTCAATGAGTATTGTGGTTTTCATGTTTAATATAGTTAGGTTACAGCAGCTGAATGACACATTGTAATAACTCGAGACTAAGTCACTTGAAACGTGTTGCTGGCAGAGTCTGGTAGAACGTAATGCCAGACGCGAAGGCCACGTCTGGCCACGTAATGGTGGCCAGACGCGAAGAGCTTGTGTGGGGTCTGGAGCCCAGAACAGAGAGCTTGAGTGTGGCCTGGGGTGCAGAGCTCAATATAGCGCGAGAGCTTAGGACTCAAATGCGACCAGAAGAAATTCTCTATCTTGTACTGAGGCTTGCAGTGTTTGGTGTGGGAGTTGGAACTCTTCTCTAGTATCACATTGCATGCTGATGAATATCGAAGGTGTTTGGAAAAGATCCGCAGTATATCAAAGGCATTTGTCATTGAATCACTTGTGGAGTTAGACCGATGATGCTATGTTCTTGATCGGCTTATATCCACCCTTAACCTGACCTGTTTCCTGGCTCAGGCTGCTGTAAATTGGCTGATGGGAAATTGTGCTGGTTTCGGAACTTCTTGGGAACATGCACTAAAGTAACTACAGATGTCATTAATAGTTAGTAAATATGATTGCAGGTGTCAATAGTGATTATGGGGATAAGTAGCTGGCACATTAGAGATAATGTGGTTTGCTACAAAACTGGACTTAAGTTTAGAAGGAAATTAAGTAGACCAAAAATGCTTTTTTTCCAGCTGGAATGTATCAGCAATTGTAAGTGATGCAGAATATTATAACCTTGAAGGTCTTGATAAGATTCATGAGATGAGAGAGGCTAGACAGATAAAAACAGACACCAATGTCAAACATGAATTTCGACTACCACCGGATGAACTGGATTAAAGGACTCCAGAGCCATGAGGGCACTGCGAGAGTCAACTATAACAACAAAGCAGGATAGACAATAAGAAAGCAGTTGACGAAGAGCATAGAGAATAGCATAAAGTTCTGCCGTGAAGATGCTAGTCTCCGGAGGCAGGCGACACGTATAGGTGTGGTCAGGAAAAACAACAGTGTAACCTACACCGTCTGCAGACTTGGACCCATCGGTGAAGATGGAAATGGTGCGGGAGTGTGAAAAAAGTGTTTAAGGAAAAGACGTTTCAGAACTGTAGGAGGGGTAAAAGCTTTAGTAATATGGGTCAGGGGATTTACAAAATTTAGGAAGGGGTACCCTCCACGGATGCAAAGACAGTACAACACGAGGAGAAATATTGGTAATACTAACCGAAAGAGAATTTTGCAAACAAGACAACCGGACAGAAAGAGGGAGGTGGTGAAGGGGAACAGGAAGTACAGGAGGGGTAAAAGTCAAAGCACGACATAGGCAAGAGTGAGGGTGTTGTAAGGACCGTGCAGGGTAGCGAAGACAGTAGCGATCACGGCGGTCCTGGAGACACAGGAAGCCAGTGTCAACATACAAGCTGAGGGTAGGAGTCCAATGAAAGGCACCAGAGCTGAGGCACAACCAAGTATGGTGCAAAGCATCAAGAAGCAGAAGCAGAAGAGTAAGCAGGGCAACCATAATCGAGTTTAGACAGTAGGAGAGAGGAATGTAAAGAGAGGAGCGTGCGCCTATCCGCTCCCCAAGAAGAATGGGACAAAACCTTAAGTAGGTTAAGGGCCTTAAAACATTCAACTCTGAAGTAAGTGATATGGGGCGACCAAGACTAACGAGTGTCAAAGATTAACACCAAAAGCTTAGCGGAATCTTTGTACACCAGGAGATGACCATAAAGAGACAAAGGGGCAAAGAATGATTTGCTTTGAGTAAAAGTCATAGAACAAGTCTTAGTTGCAGAGAAATTGAAGCCATGATTGGTGGCCCAAGACAACATGGCATCAATCACAAGTTGAAGCCGCCGTTGAAGGGGAGGCAAATCATCACCTCGACAGCAAAGGGTAAGATCGTCAACAGAGCGGATAAGATGCCAGAAGGGAGGAAAAAAGATAATTGAAGGCAACCAGAAAAAAGAGTAGTGCTCAAAAATACCTTGAGGAATACCTTCCTATTGCTGAAAAAAGCCAGAATGAGTGGCACCAAGCTTCACTTTAAAGAAACGACGAGAGGTGAAGCTTTGGAAGAAGAGAGATTACCAAGAAGGCCAAAAGAACGAGGTTGGGACAGAATATGGTATCTCCAGGTGGTGTCGTAAGCCTTTTCCAGGTTATAAAGGACAGCAACAACGGAGGTCTTCGCAGCAAAAGCAGTACGAATAGACCTCCAAGTTCACCAAGACATCATTCGTGCTGCGGCACTTGCAAAACCAAATTGAGAAGGAGAGAGGTGGTGATGGTGTTCCAAGAACCACATCAGAAAAACATTTACCGTACGCTCAAAGAGTTTGCAGACACAACTCGTGAGGGCAATAGGGCAAAAGTCTTTAGGGGATGTCCCGAGAGACCCCGGTTTCTGAGGTGGGTTCCTACAGAGTTTGTTCATACTTCAGTCTTGCAGTTCTTTCTTAGCCTCCCTCCAAAAGTATGTTTTAAATGAGTGCAATTGTGGGGTTTCATATTTTCCTTGACATTTCACTGTTTTCTGAGAATGGGTGTTGGACCTCTGAGGGGCCTTTCACCACTACTGCAGTGCAGCATTTGAGTTATCTTATTGAATGAAGTGTCAACCCCCAAGCTTTCTATGAGTTTATTGCATAATTAAAGGTCCTCATTATGTTTGAGTTTGTTGAGCTGTACTAGTTACTGTGCACCATTCAATCCTGGTATTTAATTCTCAGGATGCTAGTTTTGCCGCTCCAGTGGAGCGTGTTAATTTTTTCCAATGTTCTTCGGGTTGGCCCATTGGTAATTGCTGAACATTGTGCTCAGCTGCTTCACCTCTAATTTAGAGGTATTGTCTATCCACTAGGTCTGAAATGGCTGTAAATCAGCTTCATTTCTTGTGCTTCGACTCATTGCTTTCACACCTATCCTGCAAGATCTTCAATGGTCTTGCGAGTTGTTGTTTCATTACTTTCATCTACAGACTTTCAGGAAGCTACAATCTCTTATACAAATCATTAACAATTGCATAAAAAAAATCATACCCAAGAAAATCATCTAATACAAAATCATCAAAAGGTATAACAACCTTTTTTACTGAAAAACAATTTGGATTCATAAATCTGGCCAACATGTTATCAGCAGCATCTTTGATACTATGGACAGCAACAAATGTTTTCTCAGCCATAAGAGATGTGAATAAAGCTTCAAAAGCCTCTGGCACAATGGAATGATTTATATACTGATATACCTCCCCACATCTGGCCAGTAAATGACACTGATCACTCACTTTTCGAAAATCATTATTAGTTTGGGGCTTCACACCAACATTAAAGCATTCTACAGGGTTCCTGCTCAAGCCGAATTCCCTTCAACAATTACATCTATGACAAATCACTGCCAATATATACCATTGTTACCCAGTTCCTTGATAACATGATCCATGTACAGTATAAAGTAAATAAGTTTGGGTGACATAGGTCAAAGAGTTTTATGGTTTTTATTGGCTATTTAATATAGTCTTGGTTACAGCAGTCGGTTGTTAGAATGTTGTGTGTCATGATAGCCAAGACGAGGCCTGGAGCAGAGAGCAGAACTTGAGCAAGGGCAGGGGGGGTAGAGAGCTCACAAAGCGGGCGAGAGCAGAGCTCAGGAGGAGGACAAGAACAGTGTGCACGAATGCAAGGTGAGAATGGATAACTTGAGTACAGCCAGAAACTGGCTGTCTACTAAGTGGCAAGGCTGTAGCATCTTGTGAGAGTAGGAACTAGGCTCGTCAAGTGTTACAATGTTGGTGGTGGATGTCGATGGTGTTGAAGATGATCCGCAGTACTGTATATACAGTGTGTTTGTCACTAAACCACTTCCAGAGTTAGACTGATGATGATCCATTCTTGATGGCTTGTATTCCACTCTTCATCTGGCTTGCCAAGTAGATCATCTTTCTGTTACATTTCACCTGTCCTAAATGATTCCTGGACTCATTGTGAAGAAATATCAATTGTAATTGGTGCACATTAAATTAGTGTAGAGCTTCTTGGAATGTAGAATACTTAGTTATAAGTTATGTGGAATTTTAAGAGGCGCATCTAATTGCTTGCAAAGAAAGTTCTGAAGACTTTGGAGCAACTATATTTCTCTTAATATAGTTGCTACACATGAGGCAGTATCCAGCCCTGTACACAAGCACCATGGCAACTAAGAAAATAAATGAACTAGCCCTAACAGTCAGACAGGAGAGAAAGTGGCAAATTACCATCAAGACAAAATGTACATTGTGGTGATTCCGAGGGTCAAGGTCCCCGTTGCCCAGTCTCTGGCTGATGTGATATATTACCCTTACGTGCTGTATAACAAAAAATAAAAATAATTTTAAAATAATTTAAATAATTTAGAATAAAAAACCCATTGACATCAAGATCACCTACAAGGTACTGGGATATACACCACCATGTACTGTATCATGATTGCTGAACTTCACCAAAATCTTTTAAATTGAGAAGTTGGGCTAGTCAAAAGCAGCATAGCACACTTACATTAACATGAACATTTACGAATGAAACAAAATATTTGGTATTTACTATTTGAGTCTGCAGAATCGAGCTATTTGCTCTTGGACCCCACTTTACTATCCAATCTATTTTTCCTCTATTGTATCTACTGCATATATTTTTCTCTAACACACGTACACAAACACTTTCCCAGAAAGCAACCCGTAGCAGTTGTCTCACTCCCAGGTGCCTGTTTACTGCTAGGTGAACAGGTACATCAGGGTGGAAGAAATTCTGCCCATTTGTTTCCGTCTCCGCCGGGAATCAAACCTGGGACATTAGGACTACAACCCCCGAGTGCTGTCCACTCGGCCGCGAGGTCCTTGTCTAAATCTGTGTGTATCTATATCTGCATAGATTCAAAGAAGCACAAACACAAAAGGGTTGTTTCTCTAAGATTATCAAATAAGTGCTTTAATACTGTATCCAAATGCCCCATTAGCATAACACATCAGACTAACAAGAAGAAAACAACAAATGTCAGCCTAAACAACATTATCTGAACAGACAAGCAGCACATTACCTTCAAAATCATATACTTAAACAGAAGATTCTACTACTGTATCACCCAAACACCAACTTTCCAGAACTGAGACAGTGAATGTCCCAGAAAGAGAATTTACAAGTTATCATCAACTATCAGTGACAATGAAAGTTAAGACCACCACAGAATTATGTAGGCAGACTATACCATAAATTCAGAGAGCACATACACAAACAAGATCAATGTACCCAAGACAGAAGGTCCTCAGCAATTCCCTCCATTCCCCTTTCCTTACCCAACATTTCAAGTCTTTGCCACTCGTCATCCCTTACCATCCCTACCATCGAAGAAATTATGAATGAATAAATTATAATCTTTTCTGGTAGCGTTTACTACAGTATTTTGATAATTAATCAACTTCCCTCCAACGGCATGTATGCCATTTGGATCTACTTTTTGCAGACCTACCTGGACTATTTTGATCTATTGGTTGTTTAGAGAATTCAGTTGTAGTTGGGTCGCTTGAGAGAATCCACTATATCCTTACAGTACAGTACTTTTAAGATAAATGCTCATGTAGCAATATCATTTCCTTGTCTGTTACATTCATCAACACTTATTTTATACATGGATAAAGGTGCAAGCATATAGTCAATACTCACTTTGATGGGACACGTAGAGTGGGGTGCGCTGTGATGCTCCAATTAGCATAATCGTTAATAGATGTGGGTATGTCGTTTCCAAGGCTAGGCATAGTGTCTGTTGGGAACAAAAAAAAAAAACAATCAAAAAATCTTAAAATCAATGCATTTAATTACATTATCATTACCCTGTTTCCCACTTGCATTGCGTTGGTAGGCATCAGCTCAGAGATAGACGGAAGCAATCTCTTTAATCACCGCACTCTGCAGAGTACCTTGAGGCACTAGATTGGGGGTGAGCAGAGTGCCTCAGGGCTATCGTAGGTATAGTGTAGGATTCAAAACTGGCACACGGGGACTTTGGTACAAAATGGATGCCCGAGGCCTCCAGTGATCATCTACCATTTTGAAAAAAAAAATCCCAGCATGCCCCACAGCCAAAGGGAACCTCAGTTTCAAGGTAGCAACAATGTCTGACACGTCATCTACGAGCTCCCGGTCCATGGTTAGCCACGATGTGGCAAAAAGACTCTCAGAGGACAATATACGGGAATTTTGTTTGATGATGGACCGAGTGTTGACGACTTGGACTACATTCCAGATTTGGAATTTGGAAAATTTGAATTGGGTTACAAACTTTGACTCGCTTTGCAACTTTGTTAATACACGTATGGGTCGACTGGGCGAGTGGTTCCTGGTGGCACGGATGACTGCACTTCAGCTTACCAGTACTCCTGCTTAGTGACGATCGCGCTTGAATTTTGTAAACAATTTCATTGTTTTTTCTGTTTTTTTTTGTTTTTGAGCATAAAAGTAATTATTATACATCGTGCCATGGGTCCCAAGAAAGTCAGTGGTAAGGTTCAACCTAAAAAAATAGTTGTGAGTAGAGGCAGTAGAAGATGTCCCTTCCTCATTAAGAAAATGTGTGAAGTATGGGAAGAACTGCAAAGTTTTGCTGAAAAGACTCGGCCAGATAAAGCTGTAGCAGACCGCTGCATTTACCTTATTAATGACAATGTGATGTCTCGCTACAGACAAGTGTTAACACTTTAGTCCGGGCATGAAGCAGCATTGTGTCATCCGTTTACTGTCGGTAATCTCGGGGATGACGCAATGCTGCGTCATTTACCACTAAAATAATTGCCAAAAATCAGGTTTTTTTCCGATTTTTGGGGGACTGTTCGGTAGCTGTCAACAAGCCGAATGCAATCTGTGACTACAATACAAACATGAAAGGTGTTGATCACTTTGACCAAATGATCAAATATTATCACTTCATAAGGAAAACTCACAAATGGATGAAGAAAATGACCATCTATTTTGTGCAAATGGCTATCTACAATGCTTATGTGATGTACAACTACTACACAAAAAATACTAAACTATAATACTACATATACTAAAATACTAAATACTAAACATTTGTAGGCAGGAATTGGGAGTGTAGCTGGAAGGTGTCTGGGCGCTCACTCGCGGTTAACGCGTGGCCCGTCTTCAACTCGTCGGCAGGTGGAGCGTGACCAGGTTTTTTATTTTATATGCTAATGTTCCTCTAGAAAATTCTATTGCGAACCCATTGATACCAAAATGAAAGACCTAGGACAAAAATTGAGGTGACCAGAGTGAAAAGAGTAAACACATTTTATCGCTTTTGCGCGCTCCTGGGTAACTCGTTCGCACTTTCTCTGTTTGCTGCAGGTAATTAGCCGGGCTTTTGGAGTTTATATGCATTTAGTGCTGTAGAGAATTCTATTGCGAACACAATGATACCAAATTTAATCTCGTAGGACGAGAATTAAGGTGACAAAGTTGAAGAGAGTATACACCTTTCAGAATTAACGCGTGCTCCCATGAAAGGCTGGGACCCAAATCGCACAGTTAAGGGGTGGTGGGCGGGGCATGCCAAAGTGTTAAAATGTAGGGAAAAACAAGTTTCAATGGAAAGGTTCTTAGTGAGACAAACAAGCAGTGAGCCACAACCAGGTCCTAGTGGTATGCCTGCAAAATGTAGGAGAGAGTACCCCAGAGAAGTCCTCACTGCCTGATGTTATAATGGAAGGGGACTCCCCTTCCAAACACTAACACCTCTCCTCCTCCCCACCACCTTCCATACGCCAACAAGAGTAATCAATAAAGGTAAGCTATAACTTGTACATACAGTGACACCTCGGCTTACGAATGCCCTTATTTACAAACTTTTCGGGTTACGAACTCAATTTCTTTGGAAAATCCGAATCGGGTTACGAGCTTTGCCTCGGAAACGAAGTTTGTTGATACGTGTATAGCTGACCTAGCGCGTGGTGGCACGGTGATCGCCAGTTAAAATATGCCAGTTAAGGTAGTGTACAGTAAAAAAAATATATATATAAAAAAAAACATAGTCCATTTAAAGTATTCAGATTATAAATTACGCAATCATTATGAAGCAAGATTAAGGCAATAACAAAAATTATGTGGCGCGCAAGATAAAACTAAATCATGATATAGTGTACTCAACATGTGAAAATTTCATGAGATTTGATAAAGTAACATATGGTTTTATATAATCACATGAGATTTTTAAGTGATAGAGCTCACAAGATGTTGATTGCCTAAAGTCAAATGTTGAAGAAATGTGTGTTGTTGTAATCATCACATCTATACAGTAGTACAATTTACTACTGGCATACAGTAGTACAATTTAGTTTTAAGCTGTAGATACAATATATAATAACTTAAGAGACCCAAGTAAGGGTTTAAATAAATTACAAACTTTTTTAATTCCAACACAATGTTCCATAATTTAAGCAAGAGTCATGCCTATCTTCCATTTAAGACTAAATGGATTTCACTCATAGCACTCAGGAGTGGCCAACCAAATACCTGTACATGTATAATATAAACTTGCATCTGGCATCCCATAGTTGGATAACTGCCATTCAACTAACTTTGTTGTGACTTCTGGAAACTCTGATAACCTGACAGCCTCCACTGTCAAACTTGTGTAAATGCTCAACTGTGAAGATTAACGTTTGAAGATGGTGCAATATAGCCAACCAAGACAATGGATATTACACCATAGTCCGCTGAATATTATATTATTAAGCACTGTGCAACAAACTGTCTTGTGTACACATTTTAAGATTAACACAGTTACAGCTTTGAGTAAAAATCATCTGTACTTAGTCCAGAACATCAGATCATTTAACACTATCATTTAGTACTAGACAAAACTTTTCTATATTATCTTAACTAACATTTCTAAATACTGTAAATACCTCGCCCACCTGTGTGACTTAACCAAATATGTAAACAATCCCAATAAAAATGGGTGAAGGTACAACAATCAACTGTCAAAATAACTTTACATCCATCAGTGTCATTTCCATTTGTGAATGTATTTTGCTCAACTTATAACAAAACCCTTCAAATACCCTGTACCTAATGAAGACACCAAATTAATTAAAATGTGTTCTCCTGAATAGTACATCACATTTTCACATATAATTTCCCCAAGGCCAAACACTGATGTACTAAATATGGCAGTAGCTCGCAAAATTGACATGATGTTCCGTTTTTTGTTTGTGGGTCCTTGGGTAGGTTAGGTTCGGCCTATTTAGAAAAAAGTTTTGCGACATCAGGAATGCTCAGGAGAACGGGCTATAAATTCTGCTGGGGGGGGAGGGGGAAGAGTGACCAATCAAACAGGGCACTGTTGCAGCCACAAAAGAGGGACCTTCCAGTCACATACCTTGCAGACATCAAAACTCTGCAAAAACCTGACACTGCATCAAATCTACTCTGGCAACTTCAATACCTCAAGACCTCTCCCTGCTGCAGAGGAGAAAGGATCAAGGAGTACACATTCTCTTCTGAGTCTGGAGCCTCAACAGGGAAAAATAGACTGAGCTATAAACCAGGGAAGCCCTAGAACGGGCTGCTTCCTGGGGGTGGAGGCCTGGTCGAGGACCGGGCCACGGGGACACTAAAGCCCCGAAATCCTCTCAAGATAACCTCAAGATAGCCACCTGTTACTGTCTGCCGTCACCATACAAGATTAGTGGTTCGTTACAGTGAACACAAATATAGATACTGTACTTAAATATAACATGTGCATATAGTGTAATAACAGCAAAAGGAGTGTTGGGAGAAGCCATTTTGGTGAGGGAGGTGGCATCATCTTCCTGACTTATGCTGTGTAAAGGTGACCACTATGCTCTTTGTGCACTATACCAACTTAGATGAACAGTTACGGTAAACAGTTATGATTCACACATTTTATTATATAAATATATCACACTACACACTATTGAATAATATTACAGCAAAAAACGAAGATAAATCAGACAGTGAAATAATTAGGTAATAATATCTTTGTGGCAACTCCCGCCTGACAGCTGTGGCAGAGCAGACCGCCTCGGACAGCATGCTGAGTCAGCGCCTCATTTTTGCCAGACTTCCCCGACCTATTGCGACCAAAATATGCCACTTACGATTTTTTTTATTATTTTTCTCGTGATCAGGGAACACAAATTAACAGGTTTATAAGAGAAAAAAATTGATTTCTTTTTTTATGTGCCTGTGGATGACAAAGGCCAAATAGCTTGGAGCAGTTTAACCCTTAAACTGCGCATGGCATATATATACGCTATGAGTAACATGTCCCACGGTGCGCATGGCGTATATATACGCCATAGGGTGCCAAGCACAATTCAAATGGCCCGCGGCTACACAGGGTTCACATTAGCTTCTTCAGGGCTCTTGTAAACAGACACCATTTTTTAAAAAATCGTGGGCAATATTCTCTGGTGTGAGAGCCACAGTACTGTTGGAGCAACCAAGGCTGGTGCACGCAGCATGAGCAAACAGCATTGCTGTTCAGCTTGTGACCACAGCATCGCTGAAAAATGTCAAAATAAATATATAACTGCTATTAGTTAGCGATGACAATATTACAGAGGACCCCTGACTGTGATAAAAATGACCAGGATTGTGATAATAGCAGGATTGTTGTAATAATTAGCACTGTGGGAGGAGTGATGCTGAGGGATGGAGGGAGATAGCATCGTCTTCTGACTGTGTGGCCACCAGTTATTGTCTGCATTCACCATACCAGTTCAGTGGTTCTCTACGGTGAACACAAATATAGATACTTCTATATAATGTGTGAATTCGTGTAATAACAGCAAAAGGATTATGTTGGGAGGAGCCATTTGGGTGACGGAGGTGACGTCGTCTGCATGATTTGTCTGGCTGTGTAGAGGGTGGCCACTATGCTCTTTGGGCGCACTACAAGCTTAGGTGTACAGTTATGGTGCATACAACATGTAGATACAGTACTTATATATAATATGTGTATATAGGGTAATAACACTGCAAACAGTATTGTTGGGGGAGAAAGTTTAGTGCGTGTGACCTTGAATGAGTGAGGGAGCCGCCAGCTGACTTTGTGTATAGCGACGACTCTTAGTGCCTGAACTAACTATATCAGCTTAGTTGTACAGTTGTGTTGAACAAAACATGTAGATACTTATATATAATGTCTGTATATTGTGAATAAAGTATAAAACAGGATGGTGGGAGGAGAAAGTGGGCGAGTGAGGCGTTGTTGAGGGAGTGAGTGGCAACGAGTGGCTGGCTGGTGTGTGGCGGTCACTCCTCATTGCTTTTCGACTCATAATACCAACTTGGTGGTTCATTATGGTGACCAAAACATGCAGATACTTATATATATAACCTGTGTATTGAGTGTAATAACAGTAAAACTATTTGTTTATTGTTTTATGAACATAATAATTGAATTACTGTACTAATATACACGCCATACTTTTGAGTATAGCGATGATTCACCTTCTTTTTTATTATATAAATATATCACACTACACACTATTGAATAATATTACTGCAAAAAACTAAGAAAAAATCAATCAGAGACATTGAAATAATTAGGTAATAATATCTTAGTGGCAACTCCCACCGGTCAGCACGGGTGACGTTAACTGGCTCTGACGACCGCTCTGTCAGCGCCCACTTTTTGCCAGTCTTCCTCGGCCTATTGCGCCCAAAATATGTCACCTACGATTTTTTTTCCGTGCTCAGGAAACACAAATTAACATTTTTAGAAGACGTAATAATTTTTTAGAATTTTTTTTCTTGCGCACAGGGGTGTAAATCTCCTCAGGACCCCTTAGAAACTTAAGGGTTAAGGGTTAAGTACAACTGTAGAATGCATTGTATTTTATAAAATAAGTTAGAATAAACACCCTAAAAGTGATGTGTCTGACAGCAACCAAAACCAAAGGTTTCGGTCAGTACACCCCTTCACTCAAGCCCCTCAAGTCTAACCTCTCCACTCTACATGGGAGAAAGGATCCCTCTCAAAAATGCCATATGATAATAACCATCAGCAATAGCAAAGTTTTGCAATATCCCACTACACTTACAGCTGTAACTGGATTAAAATATTTGGTCTGTTTCAAGGGAAAATAACTACAAGCCCTTTATGCTACTCTCACTGAATACACATATGCATTTAAAACATACTGTAAATGTATGGCTACACAGCACATGTTAACTACAGTATACAACAGTATATTTCTTAAAATACAGTAGTACTAAACCCCCAACAAGTCAAATATATGGAACACATTACATCTCTAAGAACAGACTAAATGACACCCATAATCTGTTGCCTTACCTGGAATGCCTGAGAGCCCTTGGCAGGTAAAATGTCTAAAAGTGTGTGTATTCTTTGTCCTGAGGATGGCTGTCTACGGATGGCGTCGATGTCTTCAGCAGACACTAAGCCAGTTTCTCTAAGGAATGGAATGATTCGCTCTACATCAATCTGAAATTACAGAAAATTATAGTTATAGCATATGAAACATGAAAACTGAAATGCATATACAATAGTCGCCCATTTGTAATTACAAGATGGCGCAATAAGTTTCTAAACCAACTTATAGCATATTAAATTTTTAAGAGTTGTACTCCAAAATAAAGTACAGTGGAATCTCGTGTGACGAGCACCTCAATTTACGAGCATTTTGAATAACGATCGCGCTGATCACTGACAATTTGTCTCGATTGGCAAGCACTTGTTTGATTAACGAGAAAACCACATGGTGCGTTCCTGCTGCTTCTCACACATTCTCGAACGCCTCCGACAATGCAAATAAAATATTTTTTTTGTTTAAAGATGCTAATGATGCTGGATGTAAAGGGGTGATTGCTGTGATGTTGCAAAGCATTGACGTATTCATGTAGAATAAAAAAAATGAAAATATTGAAAAACAGAACAAATGTCAAAAAGGTTCATTTGGTGTTTGTCAGGTAGGCTGCTCCATGTTTCTTAAAAAAAAAATTGAAAAAATTTGAAAAACGGACAAATGCCATAAAGGTTCGTTCAGTGTTTGTCGGGTAGGCTGCTCTATTATTAATAAATAAATGAAAAATACAAAACAAATTGAACACATTTGAAACAAAGATTGTCATTATGGAGCATCCTAAACGACAAACACTGAGCGAACCTTTATGGTATTTGTCCGTTTTTCAAATTTTTTTATATTTTATTTTTTATTTTTTTTTAAGAAACATGGAGCAGCCTACCTGACAAACACCGAACAAATCTTTTGCTAAAACTTTTCAATGGCACTGTGATGTATCACTACAGACAAATACAGTATTGAAAAAATTTGAAAAAAGAAAAAATGTCTAAAAGGCTCGTTTGGTTGATGTCAGATAGACTGCTCCATTTTCTATAAAAAAAATTAAAAATAAATGAAAAAAGCAAAATTAAAAAAATTGAAAAAGAAAACAATCACTACCAGATGTTATAATGGAAGGGGACTCCTTCCAAACACTAACACCTCTCCTCCTAGTACTAAAGATTTGGGTGAATTAGGTATGAAAATTACTTTGAAGTTAATTTTTTGGGGTGTGGAATGGATTAATTCAATTCCCATTATTTCTTATTGGAAAATTCATTTCGACTTACGATACGTCTCTGGGAACAGATTACCATCATAAGTGGAGGCACAAATGTAATTACTTTTATGTTGAAAAAAAATGGAATTTTTTACACGCACAATCGTCACTAAACGGGTGGCTTCGGTAAACTGAGGCGGGGTCACCCATCCCACCAGGAACCACGCACTCGGTCAACCCATACATGTATCAACAAAGTCGCTAGTGGAGACAACGGTCATAAGTCGAGTTGCATTTTTCGACGAAATTGGGTTTGTAACTCAAAAAATTTGTGTATCCACTCAATTTAACGGCCTCTTTTATACGGATCTGCCGGTAATAACGACCGGTTTGGGAGACCGGTATCTGGAGCCTCATATACCGGTCTGGCAGTCGATATAACCATAGGTCAGTATTGTGTTTGTTTTGGTATCGGTGGCCCTTCACATGGCAACAGGCCACCGACCTCCAAGGCATTGAGGGAGGGATGGGAGGCAGTGATTGATGGAGGAAGGCATTGAGGGGGAGAGGCAGGGAGTGGTGGTGTGGGAGGGAGAGTGTTGGAGGTGGTGGTGAGGGAGGAAGAGTGGTAGTGGTGGTGAGGGAGGGAGAGTGGTAGTGGTGAGGGAGTGTGTTGGTGGTAGTGGTGAGGGCTATCCACTATCGCAGGCCCTTCACATTCTTTGGAAACAAAGCCTAGATACTGGCATTATCCCTGACATATTAAAAACAGCAGAGATAGCACCGCTCCATAAAGGAGGAAATAAGGCAGAGGCAAAAAATTACAGACCGATAACACTAACATCTCACATCATAAAAATCTTTGAGATAGTGCTAAGTAAGATCACAAAATACATGGAATCACAGCATCTCCATAACCCTGAACAACATGGTTTTGGAACAGGGCGCTCTTGCCTATCACAGTTGCTGGACCACTATGACATGGCACTTGATGCCATGGAAGACAGACAAAACGCTGATGTAATTTACACAGAATTCGCAAAAGCCTTTGACAAATGTGACCATGGTGTTATTGCACATAAAATGCGTTCAAAAGGAATTACTGGAAAAATAGGCAGATGGATCTACAATTTCCTGACTAACAGAACCCAATGTGTAATAGACAACAGAATAAAATCGGACCATCAACCGTAACGAGCTCAGTCCCCCAGAGTACTGTGCTTGCTCCAGTACTTTTTCTCATCCTCATATCGGACATAGACAAGGACACAACCTATAGTACTTGAGAGAGTATGGTTTCTCAAGATTCTCCCACAGCTGACTTGAATGACTCACTGCAGTACATAGTGCACTGATCTCATGCACAAGCCCTATCTCTGTTAACCCTGGATGGTAATCTGTCATGTTGGGTGTCCCCAGGATGCCCACAAAACCAGGAATAATGTAACCACGCGATTATCCGGGATTCCAACATCCGGAAAACGCCTTTATATGGCCAAAATCGTGAACGGATAAAGTTCTCAATATCCGGCCAAAATGGCCATTAGAGCCGGATAAAAGCTGGTTTAGCCAGATAAAAATTAGGCCGTACCGTATTAATCCCGTCTGCCTGTGGCTCTAGACGCATGGTGGAGGAGGGGGTGGGTGGTGTTGGGAGGGTAGGAGGGGAGCGTCGCGAGGGACCACCTGGGTACTGGAATTACCATTAATTTTAGAACAATTAATCATAGCCAAAAACAAATGAAATAAGTACTAGTAATTATGTAATAACAAATAAATAAGTTTCCAAAAAGCAATGTTCACAGGCTGAAGTTTCCTTCAAAAATATTGTGTTTTTTCCTCCTGGCGTCCTACGTAACGTGCTATAGCTGCCCCACCCCAAGTGGACCTGTCCAACACTGGTCAACTCATGTGCGTCCGTCCCTCGTATTATACACAGTGCTGTGCCATTAGTGAAATATTTAAATTACTTTTATATTTTCATAGTAACTTTGAACATTTTTGGCCAAGACTATGTCTGGTAGCAGCATCAATCGTTCTGGAGGTGTTAAGAGGAAGAAGGTTGTCCTAGCAATTAGAGACAAGTTATGTGTTGTTCAACCAATGAGGCGTCACAGGCAGCCAAATGCCTTCAACAAGTGAGGCGCCACAGGCAAGCCAAGCCAAATGCCTTCAACAAGTGAGGCTTCACAAGCAAGCCAAGCACCTTCAACAAGTGATGCGTCACAGGCAAGCCAAGCGCCTTCAACAAGTGAGGAGCATGCAAGCGCCTTCAACAAGCGAGGCCTCACAGGCAACCCAAATGCCTTCAACCAGTGAGGTTTCAGCAGCTGGCAGTCAAAACTAACTTTGCTTAATGAACTGTACAGTAATTTTAAGTGTTAATTTTAGTGTTGTGTTAGTATAGGTTACGTAAATTGTTAAGAATTCTTAACTTCAATATGTGTGGCATCAATCAAAAAGACAAACACCAACAAGGTAAGTTGAGGTTTCTAGTTGAATATTTAATAATTATATGTGGCAAGGCAATTCAAATTATGTTGTTTGTAGTATAAAAGTAGTTGGAAATTGTCACTTTTGGACTCATAGGTGAAAAAGTACCATTATCCAAAAAATGTGATAATGCGGCTGGGGGTCCTTCCCATATAGTCCGGATGATCGAATGGAGACGGTATTTTTTCCTAGTCAATCCTCCGATTGTTGAATTGAATTGATTGAATAACCCTTCTCTCTTGTTGGTTCTCTTGGTCCTACTACTGCTATTAATGCTAGTTTGCACTTCATTGAGCGTATGGTCTGAGTATGTAGTATCTGAGATTGTAATATTTCTGATTAGTTTATCATTATTTGTGAAAATCATGTCTAGTGTGTTTTTGTTCCTATTTGGTTCTATAATCTGTTTATCGAGGTAGAATTTGTCACAGAATCTCAAAAGTTCTCTAACCTGTGGGTGATTATTTCCAGGTTGGTTCCCTGCTACGATATTTTCTTTGCCATTCCTCATCTTACACTTGTAAGATTGAAGTTTCCAAGGAAGATAATATCTGGAACTGGGTTTGCTAGGTAATCAAGGATGTTCTCTGTTTTGTGCATCTGCTCTGTGAATTCCTCAACCATTGTATCGGGCAGTTTATACATTAGAATAATAATTAGGTTTATTTTTTCTACCTTGATTCCAAGTACCTCTCCCACCTCACTGGTTGAGTTTAGTAGTTCTGTGCATACCAGATCCTCTTTAATATACTGATGTACTTCTCCATTTGACCTAGTTTCTCTTTCACATCTATATAAATTGTAATTTGGAATCCAGGTCTATCTTTCCATGTAATCTTTTGTACGAGTTTCCGTGAATGCCCCAAATACTGAATTGGACTCTACTAGAAGGCCACTTATGAACGTAACTATTTCTTGATTCTGACTAAGGCCTGGTATGTTTGCAAATATGAATAATTTTCCATATTGCATGTCACTCCTGAAGGGTTTTGGTAGTTCCCCCCCCCCCCCTCCACCCTGATCCAGGGTGTGCTGTTTTGGCAATGGTTCGTCCAGTTTTGGTAGTGGTACTGTGGAGTGTGGTAGTTTGTGGAGTTGGGGATGTAGTGTGTGACGAACCTGATGCCGAACTGAAGTCCAGTCTTGGGCATTTCTCCCTCCCCATCTGTACTCCTGCAACGTTTCTGCCTGACTCTGAAAAACTTCCAGGATTATTATATTGAACATCCTCTCTTCTATAGTGCTATGTACCTCATGTGGAAATCAGGGCATTGAAGATCAATCCTTTTCTCTCATTAAGAGTTTGCATAGTTTAGGGTGGAAATATCTGTACTTTGTTCCAAACTACATTTACCCCTCTGTAATGTGTTTCGATATTTTTGGGGATGCATGAATATTCATTCTGTGCCTTTGGATCCATATCTGCACATTCCTTTTGCATAATATTTGCAAATATTCTCATTTGTGATTTTATTCTAGCTATAAAATCAGAATGCCTAGCCAAATGCCAAAATCAGAGTGAGAACCTGTGCATGCCTTGGCCACCTCTGTTTTGGAGTAGTCTGTTTTTTGCCCTAACTATCATTTCCACATTCTTTCTCAGTTTTGCTCTCATTATTCATATTACCAATTGGCTCTTCAGTATTGTCGTTGTTTTTATGTACCTCAACACCTTGTCCTTCCACAATGCTAAGTTGGCTCTCTAAACTATCAGTCCTGACATGTGTTCATTGTTGTTTTTACATAATCTGCATATATTTTTAGTAGTTTTACTGTACAGTAAATGGTAGCCAATGTGCTTCAGGGATGTTATTCATTAGTTTGGTGATGTTTTCCCATATCAGTACATCATTGTGACAAATCTGGTAGGTACCTATTTTTCTTTCTTTCCCCCCCTCCTTTTCTTTTTTGCATAGTGTGTAGGTAATTCCGTACAACTCGGGTGAAATCTTATGTTACAAATGTTACATACAATCCCTACAATACTCTTCCGAAGTGTTCTAAAGCAGTATGATGTATCTGAATTCCATTCATCTGGGTTGTATGAGTCTCGAACCGTGAACCCATATAGCCCAGGTTTTTTTTACAGTTCTTGATGAATATGGAATTCCAAGAATCCGGGCCTGGTGCAGAGTGCATAGGCATACTGTTTATGGCTTCTTCAAAATCCAGTGGGGATAGGGTGACGTCTGATATATGATTTGATGTTAGTATCATATCCATGAAAAATTCATTTGGGTTATCAATCTTTAGTGCGTTTAATGGCTCGCTGAAAACAGAGTCGTACTGCTTCCTCAGTAGCTCGCTCATTTCTTTGTTGTCATCGGTAAAAGTTCCATCTCCCTTTCACAGGGTCCCGATACTAGATGTGGTTTTTGATCTTTATTTTGCATAGGAGAAAAAATATTTCGGATTTCTCTCTATTTCACTGATGGCCTTTTGCTCTCTTTGCCTCTCCTGGGTTTTGTATGATTCTTGTAGCTTGAGTTAAATTGTTTCTATTTCTCTACCTAACCTTCTTCGCCGTTCTTGAGATAGGGTGCGACTCTCAAGTTGTTCCGCGATTCATTTTCTTCGCCTACATAGGGAACGACGTTCCCGTTCCAATCTGCATCTCTTCCTCTTTTTTTAGGGGTATGCGGTTTGAACATATTTCTAGTGCTACTGAGCTTATTTTTTCCAGGCACTGGTTCAGGTTTGCATTTTCTAGCTGTTCTTCCCAGTTTATTTCTGTGAAGTCCTGGTTTATTTGCTCCCAGTTTATCTGTTTATTATTGAAGTTGAATTTGCTGAAATCTCCTCTACCGGGAATCTGGACTGGTTTTGAAGGTCTATTCCCCATGGTTGTCATAACTTCAATTAAGTTGTGATCTGAGTAACAGGTATTTGTAATCATTATGTTCCTGATCAATTCATCATTATTAGTGAAAATGAGGTCCAGCATGTTCTTCCTAGTTGGTTCTACTATTTGCTGGTTTAAGGCAAAACTGTCGCACATCCGAAGCAGGTCATTTGCATGTGGCTGTTCATTTAGGCTACTTCCTGGTACAGTATTCTTTCAGATATTACTGTATTAGCCAGGTGCTTCCATTTCAGGTGCCGTAGGTTGAAGTCCCCAAGCAGGATGATGTTCGGAGCTGGATTTGTGAGGTTTTCCAAGCAGTGTTCTATTTTCATTAGTTGGTCTTTAAACTGCCGAGGGTTTGCCTCCGGTGACTTATATACAAGGGCAATAACTACATTTAGGATCTCTATTTAGAATCTCCTAGAATCTCTAGAATCATTTAGAATCTCCTGGGGGAGGGTCAGTAATTCGACCCTGGGGGGAACCTCGATATAAGCCTAACATGTACTTTAAGTACCAGCTGGCTGCCAGTCCCCGACACAAGTATTATTATCACTGAATTACAAGTATTATTTTCATGAAATATTTACACATCGCTGGAACATTGATTTAGAGAGAATTCTATAACCAATGTTCCAGCTATGTGTAAATATTTCATTCAAAATGATCTGCTACCAGAAATTTTAGCCAAATATACCCAGTTTGCAAACTGTAGGTAGTAATTAAGTGATTGTAACCTATCCACTGCTGCCCACTGGATGGGGGGGGGGGGCGGTGTGCAGGACAAACGTATAAATTGTGACACTAGCTCTCCACATGTCAGTTGCTTAATTTAGAAATTGTATTTGTGGTCGATCTCGAACCCATTGTTGATGTGACGACATATTGAATTTTGTAACTAGCTCATCAAGATTGTAACTTGCTTAGCTAAATGAATTGTGGGGTTCAGTCCCCGAGCCCATTATGTGCCTCTGTAACCCTTTCCACTACCGCTCACAAGATGGGTATGGGGTGCATAATAAATGAACTAAACTAAAACTACTTATAGCCCTGATATTTGAGGTGTGTTACTCATTGCTGCTGTTAGAGGCACCCTACTTTATTGCTACTTTTGAATTCAAATAAATACAAAGTACTATAAATGCTGCCAACTTACCTGAGCAAATTTATTGCGGTATACATGCAGTAATTCCTTGAGCCGTTCATCCATCTTGTTGCTATACACGGCACTTCTCTGGCACACGCCACCTGTCATAAAACTACACTGACAGTCCACTTACTTTTTCAAGGCACTAAGTTCTACCAGGGTCAAAAGTGACCATGATTTAAACACACCATACTGTAGTCTTTGTCTAGAAATACATCTTTAGTTCTCATATATATTAATCTACGTCAAACACTATAGTTAATATCTCCAAGTCTTGACACACACTGTCCACCGCACTTACTCTGCCGTACCCAGAGTTGTACTGTCATCGTCCCTGCGATGCTGACAATGTACGTTGGGGTGTGTAGAGCTGTGGGTGCAGGGGCGTGCAGCTGTGCCAGCCAGTGGCAGGAGCGTGAGGTAGTGACAGCGGGCAGCAGAGGCACATAGCAGTGCCAGTGGGCAGCAGAGTTGGGAGGAGTGCCTGGGGATGGCACTGGTGGCTCTCGGAAGACTTAATGGTGACCCTGCCTTGAGCTGACCTGACCCCCAGGGAAGACTGCCCACCACAAGGAACCTTTCACCACACTCGCCGCCTTGTAGGAAGGAGCCAGGCGAGTGACAGCGACTCACAGAGGTTGGTCAAGACCCACCGTGAGGCCAGCCACGAGTGTGAGGGGCAGACGCCTCACAAGGAGTGCCACAACACCTGTGCTAATTGTCGCCTTCCTCTCCTTGCACCATTGGTCATTCAGCGATGTTGACATTTATTACACTATAGTTCTCGCTTAATAAATAATTTCCTCGCTCATTTGACGGCATCAATGAGGAACACACATGCTAATGTGTGCCCATACAAATTATAATCACTTTGCTACAACTACCACTATGGGTTCCAGAGGTTCAAAATAAAGGAATTAGTGACATTGGCTCTCCATCTTGCTTATGTTGGTAGTGCATCAGGTGGAGTGTAGATGGCGCGCCCCCGCCCCCCTACCCCCACCCCCGCCAACTTCAAACTCGCCTCAACCCTTCATGCATTATATAAAACACCTGTAACATTCAATTCAATTTCTTTCTTTATTATGCACCCCATACCCATCCCGTGGGCGGTGGTGTAAAGGATTACAGAGGCACATAATCGGTTCAGGAACTGAACCCTCTAGTTTATTTATTTATTTATATATATACAAGAAGGTACATTGGGTTTGAGAATACATTGGATAGTACAGTATTTACATTCTTGTAAAGCCACTAGTACGCGCAGCGTTTCGGGCAGGTCCTTAATCTAACAGATAATTTTAAGTAGGTAAATTCTAGCAGAATTAATAAAATGATAACAGATACATTGCAAGAAAAAAAAATGAGATGAGAGAGATTAGTAAGTATATTAAAACACATTGGTATATTAAAGCTCTGATTGATTACATTGACAGCTTGATTGGTAATTTAAACATTCTTGTACAGCCACTAGTACGCGTACGTACTAGTGGCTGTACTAAACAAGATTAATCGACACCATACAGCAGATTGACAGCATATATAAGACAACAGACAGCAACACTGTTGCTTGTTGAGCTTGAAACCGTTGCTCCTTGTTTGTGTTACATCTGACCTTATGAAGATGTTAAACAAGGTCAATACCTTGGCCTGGAGGTGTCCCGTAGGAGATAACAGGTCTTCCTCGTCTTCAGCCGGCCCAATTATGCCCTCTTGAGGCCTATATACACCTCCGTGCGAGGCGAGCACACCTCCACGCGGCTCACATCACGGGGTCACTAGTGCCTTCTCGCTGGCGCCAAGCATGCAGGGGCGCCTGACGTCACGCCCGGGGCGCTACGCCATTGGTCAACTTCGCCAAACTCCCGCCCTTGACCAATCACGTCCCGGTTGGCGCTGCCCCCATAATGCATCGGGAGCCCCGCCCCCCTTCCCCTGGGCGGCAGAGCTCCTCTCCCTCTGGGTCCGCTCCGCCATATTTATCATGGAGTAGATGTCTAAAGCCTCATCCCAAACGAAAAAGAAAATAAAAATTTATCTCAAATGCCACATCAGGCTTCCTCCTAAGTGCATAAAATAAACTCTCAGTTAATCTAGTTATGTACACTCAGTCTCATGGCTCATATGGTGGAAATAGGGGTTAAACAGGACTGAACTCTGTCTCACCCCTTGCATGAAACACATCACAGCATTTCAATCCTGCCTTTCTATAACTACAAGTGGCTGTCGTGCAAACTTTGAGCCATTTGCAGGATATAATGTCGAGCAGCTGTGCAGGAGCAGGTTCTTCATCTGTGGTGACCGGGGCCAGTCCTTTTGCAATCACATTCCAGCCCCAGTGTGTAGGTGGCGAGACATTTTCCAACCAATTCTCAACTTGGTGATACGTACGTTATGAATAAAATCGAGCAGCAGCATCTGTAGGAGGCAAAGAAGCCAAAATAATTTTACTCTGTTATTTGCCAAAACATTGATATCTCAAGTTACAAAGGAATTCACATTCATTTTTCAGTTGTAGGAAACATGAAAGTTTTTCCTTATTTAGCAATCTTTGAAGGTTCAGCAGATGGTTCCTTAAACACCGCAACAAGTTCTTGAAGTTATTCATGTTTTTCCAGCAGTTTTATGAAGTTTAGTTTAACTTGTCTATAAAAAAGTAATTTCAGCGCCACTAAATGTCTGCAAGAAAAGAATATTGTCCTTGATGACTGGTCCATATATACACTTCATGGTGGCTGGTGTGAGTACAGTTTTCTGTATTTTATTTGTCTTTGTTTTAAGAAGTTTGTTTGATCCAGCCAAGCTGTCAGCATTACCAAAGGGTCTACATCATCCATTGTTACCGATTCGGTCTTGGTGGACCATCATATATACATTTTCTTCTGTCCTCCATGGACAGGGTTAGAGAAGTGTTAAACATATAGTTCAAGGGTTTATTGAACACTCAACCACAGAAGGTGATTCGGGGGAGGGGGTAGAAGTCTCTACCGTGTGGTTGTGCCCAGCTGGCAGGCAGGAGCTGCCCCCCTCCTCCCCCCCCCCCACACCCAGAGCGATATAAATAATTGGATAATAATAATTATAATAATAATAATAAATATTATTATTATTATTATTATTATTATTATTATTATTATTATTATTAAGGTAGAGTAAGTTACGGCAACTTTGAGATAGGGAAATAAGATGCTTTAAAACTAATTTATTTTTAATTAAGATTTTAAATGTTAAAAATATAAAAATGAATATCTTCGTAGAAAGACATTACATGGATCCTTCTAATTCAAAGAGATTGATTAAAGTCATGTTGTTATAAGCGAGGATCATGTGCCAGAGTTTCTCTATCAAAATCTTACCCTTTGTTAGTCTAGTTGGGAAGACAGCCTGCACGGCGCTCTTTAACGACACCTTCGCGCTGTTCGGAATGATGTCGAGGCGCTCATAGTTGCTCAAATATTGCAATACACGTGGGTAAGTATCATTGGAGGGAGCAGAGATAAGAAGACTGCTTAACCTCGATGATAACACATAGGCATCGCCGATGCACTGGGAATGGCAATCGTTTGTATGGTATTCTGACCCGTGAGCTTGGCCGTCAGGAGTGCTGCAGATCTTTCTCTCCTCTGCGCACACAATATCTGTATGACAACTTGCGAGGTAACGTTTTAACGCGAACGGATTTATAAACACATCAGGTTTGCTAAGCAAGTACCATCTGGCCTCAGGACAGTAATCCTTTCTCCAGTAGAACATCGCCATGATTTTTAATGGTAAATTTTCGTAAGTATCAGTAAAGTCGAGCTGAATCAAGTCTTGATATTGTCTGCTCTCTTCTAAAATGTGTTTGTTTATGGGACCGGAGATGGAGACGCCGACCGCGAAGACTGTCCTCATGGTAGTGAAGTGACTGTGCATCACGGCCCCCCACGCCTCCCTGCCAGGTTCAAGAAGTCATTACAATACCTGTTTCACTACTTTTAAGTAATTATCAAAAGAAGGCACCAAACCGGGAAGGCTATGCATCACTAGTTGTAAACCATTATATGAATCACATTTATGTAAATTAAATCGGATTGATGGCCCATCCCCACCTCCTCCCCCTCTTCACAACCACTTTTAGAGCGACACACTCTTCATGCAGGTTTGAGTTCAATCTCCAACCGTTCAAGTGGTTAGGCACCATTCCTTCCCCCGTCCCATCCCAAATCCATATCCTGATCTCTTCCAAGAGCTATATAGTCTTAATAGCTTGGCGCTTTCTCCTAGTTATTGCCTTGCCTTGCCTTGCCTTCCCCTCCCCCCCTGAGTAGCAGCAATAGATCGCCCCTTTCACCTGTCTGTGGCAGTAGAAGTCACCCAGTCGTCCACAGCTGGCAGTTGTATAGCTCGCCCACTAACATCCCCCCCGCCCCCCCCCCTCCCTGGCTGAACATCTATCCATCCCTCCCTACTATCAGCAGTATGGAGCGCCTCCCATCCTAAACCAGAACTGCAGTCACCAGCCAACATGAAAACTTCGTCTCCCCAGGTTTATGGACCGAATGGTGGAGATTTCCGCTTTATTTTCATCCATTATACAACTGGCTTAAGAGTAAAACATTTACCATTATCGGTTTTTCAGATATGAAAACCTTAGTGTGTACATACCTGATTACGGAGCGAGTCTCCATGTTGCCTGGGGCAATGGGAATGACGTTGATTATGTCTACTCCTGCACTGCACAAGAGTGGCTCGTTGATCAGGTACCTGTAACATCACAAGAAGTTTACACTTAGAAACATTAATGCCGTCTTGTCACTATTCACTTTTGTTATGACCAGGGTTGGTCTGATACAAGGGTTGTGTGTATGTAACCAAAGAGTACAAGGTGTGAGCGCGGGACCGCTAGCATCCTGCCTTCTTTTTTAGCTTGCGAAGCGGAGCGTGTCGGGAGCAGGAGAGACCACATGACCGATTGATTGATAAAGATTAAGCCACTCAAAAGGTGGCACGAGCATGAATGGCCCGTAAGTGGTGGCCCTTTTGAGCCACCATTACCAGTATCAATAGATGATACTGGAGATCTGTGAAGGTGCGACTGCACCCTGCGTGACGGGAGATGTCTCCCGTGCCACATGACCTCTCCCCCCCCCCCCTTTATATAGGCCCCCATTGCGCTGCGCACACAGTGCCTGCGGATCGTGCTGTGCAAATGTCTTTCTCCTCCCTCAGAAAATCCTCCGCTTTCCTGTGTAACGCAGTGTTTTTTTTGGTGAGTAATTCAGTTTTCTTTGCATATTCGTGGTATACAAATTCTTGCTAAATGTATTCATATGTAGTAACTAATTTAGGCCAATACTTGCTACCTAGCGGTGATTTCGGGACTTTGCGTCCCCGCGGCCCGGTCATCTACCATGCCTTGTTGCTGGAATGGTCAACCAGGCTGTTTGACGCGGCTGCTCGCAGCCTTACGTACGAATCACAGCCTGGTTGGTCAGATATCCTTTTGAGGTGCTTATCAAGTTCTCTTGAACACTGTGAGGGGTCGGCCAGTTATGCTCCTCATGTGTAGTGGAAGCGTGTTGAACAGTCTCGGGTCTCTGATGTTGATATAGTTCTCTATCAGAGTACCTGTTGCACCTCTGCTCTTCAACGGGGGTTAACGTACCTGACGTTGCTGAGCACCGTGGGTTTAAAGATAAATGACTGTGTAGCGTTGTCGGGGCCCTCTGCCTCCGCGTCCCAGCCTGGTCCCAGCGTGCCTCTGAGGTCCACCTGCAGGTACAGTTAAAATAGTTGCTGATGCAAGTATTGCAGGTTGTTAAGTGTGGCAACACTAATGAGCTCATTCAAACGATCTTGCAGCTTTATTTTAAGAGAAAATGACCCAGCAAGTTAGAATTAGGCAATTCACCAAGAAATTAATAGAAAAACGTAAGACTTACTAGACGGAACTTTTGTGCGTGGTGAGGGACAGATGGTGGGAAGAGGAGCCGGTATACGAGGACAAGCGCCAGCATGGTTAGCATCATGGTCACCTTCCGCCACCTGGTCAGGTGACGCAGGAGTGCTCCCATACCTGCAACACACACACACCCACCATCACCATCGTCCTCAGAGGCTCGGCCTACACCTGCAGCAGGGCCTCTACCTTACCCTGCTCCCAGACAACTTCCACGTGTCCATCACATTTCCAGAGTCAATATTAAAGGAGGCAGCCTCTCAGCCCATTCTAGTATTTACTTACACAATGGTGCACAATGTGCGTGAGGTGCACAATGTGCGCGAGGTGCACGATGAAGTTACATTAACGTGATGTATTAGAAAATCAGGAGCCGTGAGGATGAATCTAACCCTCCACACTTGGGACTCCCAGCACACGCCCGCACGCTTGAGAGTACCAAGTTATCATCAGCAGCATTATCATCTACCACAAACGTGGCCACACATTTACAATGCTAACCACCATGTATACATTTTCTTCTGTCCTCCCTGGACAGGGCGAGACATCTGTTAAACATAGTTCAGAGATTTATTGATCAACCACAGAAGTTAATTTTAGTGTTTTTAAAATGCTAATCTAACCTACACACAGATTTACGTCTGTCCTACATAAAAGGTTCTATTCTCCTCAAGGTCTTTTCTAGCACACAAATACTCAAAACTAACTACTGAAGTGTTTAAACTGTATAATTCTCAACTAGAGCAGAATCTGACAATGTTTATTTAGGAAGAAGTACATGTACAAAACTAGTTACAAGAAGACTAAGATTTCTAGATAGATCAGGTATATACTATGCTAAAGTTACGCACAGCATTTCGGCCAAGATGTGGAAAAATAAACTTAAAACCCAAGACTCTCATAGAGGTGCCTGTGTGGTACCCGATGTGTCTAGTTAACTTAACTAGAACGTTGACGTCAATTAAATTTGCCATTTACGACACTCTACAAACTCTTACGAGTAGTTAACACATTCTGGAAATTTCCAGGAATGTTAGGGGTTAAAACCCATGCGAGGCTTGTACCACTTGGGACACTTGAGTGGACCCCGCTGGCAAGACCAGCAGTGTGATGACGGGCGCCTCTTGCCGCCTACTTGCCAAGGGGTATCGCCTGTTGCACTGTCTACATCTTTCCTGCCTTTGACTAACTTGTAACAGTAAACTACTGTAGCATCTGGTCTACTCTGTAGTACTTCTGGTTCGACACACGAGGTACTACATTAGGCGTGAAGGTGGTAGAGGCCAAAACCGTCACAAGTTTAAAGCGTTACACGACAGTACTGGGAAGACTGGACACCACTAGCGTCGTTCTTATCCTGTAACTGCACTGAGGTGCACGCATCATGCACGTCTCCATCTGCAACATTTCCTACAGCAAGAGTGAAGGTCAAACCTTCAGATATGATCTAGAGCATACAGTAGCACCCACAGCTCGTCTTCAGAAGCAAGACACCTTCGCTACGCGGTGCTGCGAGGTGCTGTAGGACTACAGCATTTCAGTTGAAGTCTCTTCTAGCAAGAAGATTTATGAACGGTGTCAAGTCAAAGACTCTGCATAACAAGGCCTTAAGGGGGCATAATTTAGTTTATTAACAGTTGTTCAATGTCAACCAAACTTTTTGGTTGAGTTGTATATGAAAAGGGCTGCAACTGTTCCAAGTTTCAATATCGCAGCCTAAATAAAAGGGGGGGGGGGGGGAAGAGTTTTTCCAACGAATTACACATTTTCAATAAGCCTCTACAACCATAAGTTTCAAATGAAATCATTTCTAACACTTCTATCACATTAGCATATAATAAAGGATCTGTATAACTGGGTTTTCCAAAAATGTGTTTAGTTTTACTAATACAAATAGTCAAAGTTCCCCCCCAAAAAATTATGCAAATATATCAAGTTTATTACTATTTATAAAATCAAATGATTTTAGAAAAAAAAAAGTTTCTTGCAGATTTTAGAGAAACACTGCATATAAGGTGCAAGTTTCATGTAAATTGAATACAAAAATGAAAGTAGTTACGTTTATGTTACTTGAAAATATAGTTAAAAACTATGAGGTCTAAGGTGCTGCCATCTGTGGCTGAGGTTGACATCAATCAAGTTCCTCCAAAATTGGCACCCTTAGATAGGCTTACCTGACTTACACCATAGTCAGGTGTAAGTTTCATGCAAATCGTCCGATAAAAAAAAATTGGATAGAAACTTTTTTATTATAATATTCTATTGCGATAGCCGAGAGTCTGACATGATTTCAGTTGACACTTTTGTTTGATGTTAATTTTTGAACATTTTGGAAAATTGTTGACAATTACTTTTTTCCCTCCTTCCTATTTATGCTACGATGCTGAGACTGACCAGATGAAGCCCTTTCCATATACAACTGGTCAAAAAAGTTTGAAATCGAACTAGTTTTCATTTATTGCACATTAGAAAATTATGTTCCCTTAAGACGCATCTAAGGTTATATTTAAATTATTGTTAACTAACGTCTTGCTTGTTATTGCTCACGTGAGGCGTGAGCAAGAGAGAAGCTTGTGCAAATGGTTCATTCAAACATCTGGTGCTGCAAAAAAAAAAAAAAACTGAAATCTAAAGGATTATCTTGCTATTCAACATTCCTGCTCTAGTAATGTTGAGAATGCTTAGATTCCATCCACCAGACGAAGACGTTAAGGAATCTTCAACATACTAAACTGAGAGGCCTTTAGCCGCTCTACTTTCGGGCCAGGGTTAATACCTCCGCTTCGCTTCCTATGTGTCAAATCTTGAGGGGTGAACAACAATAATTAAACTGGCTCGAATCCTGTGCAAGGAGCAGAAGCCAAGAAGAGTTCTTACACCTCATTCAACCCTTGGGTAAATCAGAATTAAGATTTAAAGTAAGCTGGAGAAGGTCGAGCTTTTGGCCTGAAAACTAGGCAAAGCCCTCAAGTTTCACGCCCATCCTCTACAAGTAGGCTAACTTAATAAAATAAGGTTTCCCTTGATAATACCGGAATTTGGCGTCATCCATGTACACAATACCACACAACAAAGAAACAAGAGGAAAACGTAGATATAATAGGCTATAGTCTTAAGCCACATAGGTTAAATGGACGAATATTTAAAGAATGACTAAACCTTAAAAGTTAAAGTTAAGAGGTAAACCTTAAAACGTGGTTAATATAAGCAGATGTAGTTTACATGAAAAACAAATTCTTCGATGCAGTTACATTTAGTCCGAGGCAAGTCTTAAATCAGGGCAAATTAAATTTTGGAAGCATACAACGGGGGAGGAGGAGGACGTTTCCGGTTTAAAAGGAGACGTCACCTGGACAATCAAATCCCGTACATTGATTTTTTGTAATAAACTTAGGTACACTATAGTGTTGCTACACAATTATGAGGAATTACAGGTAAAGAGCTAGTCATGTTCACACAATATATCGTAGGCATCTTGTGCCATTCGGATTAAAACCACTGGCAGCTGGGTGATCACTAGCGGGGGGGGGGGGGTAGTGCCTCCTAACTTAGTTTTACAATCAAAGTACTTATTCGAGGGCTTTGTTGCCTACACGCACCTTCCACGGGGTAACAATATTCCAGCATAATTCTGGCAATTAAGATGTTGCCTGTCAAGATGTTTTATGCTGGTCGTGTATAGTTCTGTTCTAAACAGCATAACCCTTAAAAGTGCCTTCTACCTTTTGTCAGCAATGGCTGTCAGTTTTAGTTTATTTATTAACTAGTTCGGGTGATAGAGGGTTCTTTCAATTTCTCGTTAATTACATGCAGGTTTGCGTCGTGTTATACAATACCTATATGAGACTATGCATAAAACAAAAAATGGAAGTACAATAAATATCTGCAGGACAAAGCCTTACACCAACAAGTTGATAGAACCGCTTGGCTTGTGCGGCTCGACATGGGTGGTACACCAGCCACTGAACACATCAAGAATATGACTACTCACGTAAAGTTGCCATTTGTAGACGAGGTGTAATGAACTTCTACGGCCCAAGAGTCTTCTGCGAGATCTTCCGGTGGGCACAATTGAACACGCTTAACTATTACTGACGCTGGATTTTCTACACAAACCCCCAGACAACTATCAGACTGCATACAGCACCGTGCAGGTACCGAAGCTAACAGCCCGTCACTTTAGATCAGAAGGTGCACGCAGCAGTTGTCACACTTGCCGCTCCCAATTGTCACAGAGACACGAGCGCTTTCCAGGGCGCGAAACAGTAAACAGATGGCGGTAGTGATAACTCATCGTTTTCTTTGGCTCTGTCTGCTCTTTGTTTACGAATTGACGTAATCAATGAACCTGAAACTGCTGAATTAAAAAAAGGTAAAGACATTGGAATAATATAACATAATGTTATGTTATGTTCAGATTTAGGTCTGCATCCAGGTAGTGGAACCATTCAGTTTAGTTAATGTATCATGCTCCACACACACCCATCCTGTGTTTGGCAGTGGAAAAATATCGCTTAGCTAAGTAACTTACAGCCATGATGATCTAGTTACAAATTTTGTTAACGTAAACATCAACTGCATGATGCGAGGAGGACGTGTTGCTCCGCATCTTCGTGTTTGCACGTGGCTGTTGCAGCTAGATGTTGTGAATTTGTTCTCGACTGTTGCAGTGATACAGTGCCTTTGTGTATCGAGGAAATGGCTGAGGCGGTCTGCCAAGGTGATGTAAGATCCTGTACTGGGCCTGGAGAGAGGGACAGTGGGGATGGCAGACAGGATGATACTAGGCCGTATCAAGCAGTAGTGAACAGATATAAACGGCGAAATATTCAAAGACAGCGAGACGGAGACAGTGAGGAGGAAATAACAGAGACCAAAAAATGAAGCCATGCTCAGCAGGACATGTGAGATGCAGACTAATGGAAGGAAGAGGCTGTTGTTCCCTACAGCGTGTCAACTGAATTTTCATCAAAAGCTGGAGTGGACGGTTCATTTGGCTAAGGAGTTTTTTTTTAATATGAACCACTATTCAAGGAGGGTCTTCACCGGCCCTACATAACAGTTGGGACAGAAAAGGCTGTGGAACACCTAACGAAGGATGGGTTTGAGAATATTGTGATGGTTACTCCGGAAGAAGGTATGATACATACCAAGGTCATAGTGTTTAAGTATCCAACTTATTTGGATCCTGATTATCTGTTGCTCAACAACGATAGTGTTGTTTGGGCAAAGAGGAACAGTGTTCGTAGGGAAAAACAAAGCCAGGTTGTTGTCTTGGTAAAGGGTGAGGCTCCAGAAAGAATTTTTGTGCAAGGACTAGGCTACAGGAAAGTTGCAAACTACATTGAGGAGCCCATATTATGCATAAAGTGTTCTCGTTGGGGACATATGGCTTGGAAATGCCAGTTTGACTCCAGGTGTCGGTACTGTGATAAGAAACACGACTCTTGAGAGTGTAGAGTCAAGATTAAAAACGGTGAAAAAATCGTCCCATCTTGTTGCAATTGTCGAGGCAGCCACAATGCTGGTTCCTATCTATGCCGCATGAAGCCTCATCTGAGAGACGCTAGGACGGGTGCTACAAGTAGGATAGAAGTATCCTCGAAGGAAGGAAAGATTGTGCAGCAGGATCATAGAGGAAACAGCTGGAAACCAATGGCAGCGCCTATGAACAATGTGTGGGAGAAAGGAACGGAGACAATTAAGGCGAGCCTAGGGAAAGTAGGAAATGCAGCTGAAAAAAAATAAACCTTTTGGAAACAAGGTTCAGGACAATATAGTGAACTCTGAGGTTGGTACTCAAATATTGGAATATCTAAAAAAACTAGACAAGAGGATTGAGGCATTAGAAAAATTAGCTATGGAGGATAGACGGGGTGAAGATGGTGGTGAAACAGGACGTGAAATGGAAAGTGAAACAGGATGTGAAATGGAAAATGAAACAGGACGTGAACTGGAAAGTGAAACAGGACGTGAAATGAAAAGTGAAACAGGACGTGAAATAGAAAGTGAAACAGGACGTGAAATGGAAAGTGAAACAGGACGTGAAATGGAAAGTGAAACAGGACGTGAAATGGAAAGTGAAACAGGACGTGAAATGGAAAGTGAAACAGGACGTGAAATGGAAAGTGAAACAGGACGAGAAATGGAAAGTAAAACGTGCGTTGAAGAAAGTAAGGAAGAACATGACGTATTGATGATAGAGGATAGTCAGGAAAATGAACTTTCTAGTAGTGTTAGCGGTGTTCAACCTTCTGTAGTGACAAATGTTGAAACAAAGGTTAAAGTAAAACGGTATAGAGAAATAAAAAAGAAAATATATATGATATCTGTACTCACTGAATTGTGCGCCCCTTAAGGGACTTGAAATAGAGGGGGGTTAGAAATAGCCTAAGCTACTCTACCCCTTTGAGATGTATCTTTTTTCTTGTCTTAATAAACATACTTGAACTTGAACTTGAATAAGGAGTGTAAATTATGTAGTATGCCGCACGCCCACACCTTAGAACATTATGTATTAGAGTGTCAACTTATAACTATAGAAATAAGGAAATAAGTAGTGTACCACATCAAATTGTTTGGATGTGTGATAATGATATGATAGACAGTATACCTAGGAGCTACAAGAATTTTGCCCCAAGAGTGTAACACTTATATGCTGTGCTTATTATATTAATTTAACCTGCAATGTTAAATGGGATTCTTGTATTGTGATTTGTGTATTTATACTCACTGAATTTGTGCGCCCCTTGAAGGACTTGAAGTAGAGGGGGGGGAGGGTAGAAATAGCCTAAGCTACTCTATCCCTTTGAGATGTATTTTTTCTTGTCTCAATAAACATACTTGAACTTGAACATCAACTGTGTATTCACGGTTTACTATCGTGACCCTGTGAGGCCGTAACTTTTAACCGTAACCCAGTTTACTTGAATTAGTTTATTAGTAAGGACCCAAACTTCATACCTATCCTGTGAGCTGTAGTGTTAAAAGTTACAGAGGCACATAATGGGTTCAGGAACTGAACCACTAAAATTTGTTCAGGTAAGCAAGCTACAAAACTGACGAGCTAGTTACATAATTTGACAAAGGAACATTAACATCATATTTAGTCAAACTAACGTCACTGGAACCTCGAGAGATTCTATCGCAAATAAGAAAGAGAGGAGGAGAGGAAGTAGTCTAGTGAGACTACTTCTTATCCTGTACACCTCCAGCGACAAGCAGGTACAAAACCAAAGGGGCAACGTGTGTGCAGAACACAGGAACAATCCCTTGGTGTTCCCCAAGAACAATGCCAGAAGTTTAAATACAGTAATACTAGAAGCCTAGTAAATGAATTTGACGCATTGTGTGCATTCGCTGTGGCTGAAAATCCCGGGATCATTGGCATCAGTGAAACATGGGGACGAGAAGACATTAACTGAAGGGTAGTGCCATCTTAAATGATCCCACCAACCTCTCAGAAAGGATACACCAACAAGAGCAGGTGGTGTGAAATTATATATATTTATTATAGTGATATTATATTATAGATATTATTATATTTTTGCCCGAAACGCTATGCGTGCTAGTGGCTTTACAAAAATGTAAAATCAACTTAATTACTATGTTCTCTATTAACCCTAATGTACCTTCTTGTATATAAATAAATAAATAAATAAATATAAAAGTGGATTTGACTGTAACCAACAATGAGGAACTAAGCATCATGGGATCCTGAGAATCTGTATGGTGCAATATTCTAACTGGAAATATAGCAAACTGAACTTGCTAAAAAATACAAACCAAAAAGGAGCAGGAAACATAAAAGAACATATGGATGACACAGGCAGTAAAAAGAGTTATAACAAAAAACACAAACCTCTGGAAGCAGTATCAGTCCACCAGGAATCACACAGATTATGAGAAAATCAGAAGGGCATTAAATCCTGCTACTCTGGAAATCAAATCAGTCAAAAGGAACTAGGAAAGAAAACTTTCTCAAAATATTAAGAGATCAAGTCTTTTTATGGTTACATACGAAGGAAAATGCAGACAGAAGACTCGGTAGAATCCTTAACAGATGACGCCAACTAAGTTATAATAATAATAATAATAATAATAATAATAATAATAATAATAATAATAATAATAATAATAATAAGAATAATAATTTATTTGCAAGAACGTACAATGGGTTGGTGAGATTACATAAGTTTGGTATTTTTACATTCATACAAAGCCACTAACACGCATAGCGTTTCGGGCAGGGCCTTAATCTAACATATCAGGTAAGATGAAAAGGTACATTGTAGCAAGGTTTATCAACAAATAACTACAATATAAGTTGACAGCGGTGATTACACTGGTAAGGATATATGTCTTAAGTACTAATATTGAGGAAGTGGGCAGTAAAAGATACAGTATGAGTTTGAAGCACAAGATAGGAAACTGAGGATGAAATTAGGAACATTTTGGTTTTACTTCTGAACAGGGAATGGGTTGGACGGTTTTTTAATTCATCAGGGAGTGAGTTCCAAAGAATGGGTCCTTTTATTTGAATGGAATGTTTGCACAGATTTAGTCTGACTCAGGGGATATGAAAGAGAAATTTATTACTGGTGTGATACTCATGGTTTCTATTACATCTATCAAGGAAAAGTTTCAGATCAAGATTAGCATTTAGGAACAAGGTTGTGTATACAGATAGCAAATGACAATGCGGGGAGTGAGTGTATGTTTAGCATGTTAAGGGACTTAAATAGAGGGGCTGTGTGTTGTCTGAAGACCGAGTTTGTTATAGTTCTGATAGCAGATTTTTGCTGAATGATGATAGGCTTGAGGTAATTTGCAGTGGTTGAACCTCATTCAAGATACCGTACGTTAGATAGGGATAGATTAATGCGTAGTATAATGAAAGGAGAGTGGGGAAACATAATGTCTTATTTTAGAAAATATACCAACCGTTTTTTATAATATTTTAACTATGCTTGTGCTAAAGTTCAGTCTCTTGTCAATGTATAGGCCAAGGAACTTCCTCTCATTTTTATTGGTTATGTTAACATTGTCTATCTGAAGTTGAATCTGATTTGATGATTTACTACCAAATAAAATATAAAAGGTCTTCTCTATGCTTAGTGTAAGTTTGTTGGTTGACATCCATGAGTGGACATTTTTTTTATTTCACTGTTGACAATATTATTTAGTGTGTGGGGGTTGGGGTCAGAATAGACAAAGGTAGTATCGTCAGCAAATAGTATAGAATTAAGAATGTAAAACAATTGACAAATCATTGATGTATATAAGAAATAGGAGAGATCCCGAGATGCTGCCCGGTGGCACCCCTACTGTCAATGGTAAAGTGGGGGGGGGGGAGGTTATAATTGATGAAAAAAGGCAGCCATCACCCTGATTGAATACTTTACATCAGTATTCACATTACAAAGGTTAGACAATATCCCAGTACCTACATAAATGCTTGGAGCAGATGAAGTTAACAGATATTCCCATAACGTCCGAAACAATCAGGAAGAACATTGATAAAGTAAAGATTTAAAAAATCCCAGGTATAGTTAGAATACAATCCAATGTTATTAAAGAACTGGTAGATGAATTGTGTCTACCATTGAAACTCTTATTCAGGAAATCTGTGAACCACAGGATAGTTTCCCCCCTCGATTGGAAATATGCAAATGTAACCCCTATATTAAAAAATGATAGAAAGAGCTCAGCAGAAAACTACCGACCGATCAGCCTAGCCTCACATATCCGCAAGCTGACGGAGAGAAGCCTGAGAGAGATAGTCATTCACCACCTCACAGTGCACAGTCTAGTAAAACTAACATGATAACCTGTTGGTTATCATGGTTGGTTGCCCCACCAGGAGTACACCAGTTTGTTACATCATGGTTTATAACCTGTTCACATTTTTGGAGATGCTAACCACCTATTCAGACAAATGAGTTTCAGTAGACGTAGTTTACATTGACTTCTCTAAGGCTTTTGATACGGTACCACATGAAAGACTGGCAAAGAAAGTACAGGCCCATGGAATAAATAGTAAAGTACTTGAATGGTTTAAACAGTGTTTAAAACAAAAAAAGCAATGAGTCGTCCTAAACGGATGCGAATCTGACTGAAGAAACGTGGGGATAGCCCATTTTGTCCCACACATCAATGACATAGATGAGAGTATTACAAACCACATTATCAAATTTGCAGATGATATTAAGACCTATGGTAAAGTAGGAAGCGAAAATAATATAGCGGTCTTATTAAGATATCTTCAAGAAGTTCACAAATGGTCGGAATACTGACACATACTTTTTAATATTGAAAAATGCAAGACCTTGAGTACAGGACATATCATTAAACATCACACCTATCAAATCCTCGGGTGAGGAGGGATTATAATTTGAAGCGGATAACGTGTTGTTGTCTCTCTTGTACATATTGTGAATCTGACACAGTCTGAGTTTAGTTGCAACTTTAGTGATTCATGATGAAAAGTTCCGATCATAAATAAAGAAGGAGCGGAAGGCTGTTGTGCAGGGGTTAAGGTAGCCTAGCCTAAGAATTGTAATATCAATTATAATTTTAGACATCATCAATGCCCCGGTTGGGTTGTTCAGCGCCATGTTAAATTTATAGTAATCATTTTTATCGGGGACATGACGCCTGTGTATATATATACTCAAGGTTTGTATCGAGATAACCTGTAAGGTCGAATTACTGACCCTCTGCTGGGTGCATTCCCACAACAGTTGCTTAACTCCTGGGTACCTGTTTACTGCTAGGTGAACAGAGCCATTAGGTGAAAGGACGTGCCTAACTATTGTCATGCCCGGGAAAGAACGTCGAGAACGAAACTGTGTTCTTGTTGCGAGTACTGCTTCAGTATTGTGTGTTGTTTGAGTTTCGAGTGTGTGCTGTGTGCGATGCTCCTTGTATGTTGAATGTGTTGTTTGTGTGGGCCACGAGGGGGTAACGGTAGTACTGTAACGGTAGTACTGTACTTGCTCCCTTAATTATATACTGTGACTTGCAGAGTGCAGTAAAGACACGAGCACACATGGCACTACCACCGAAGAATGATCTCACTGTTAAGTATAATATGTTAGAGATCTGAATACCTTCGCATGCTTCATACAAGACGCTTTTGACTTACCTACAAAATCAGTCCTAAGCCCACAGCAGACCTCGAGAACTGTACCAAGGCGTCTCACTAACTGCGACCAAGACAACGCTCAAACGAATGCCTGTGAAGCTCACAGCGAGCTGTAGTATTTAATACCACGACGAATACCACGAAGACATTTGTATTTGAAATAAAACTGTCAAAGGTATGGAAAATGCAATAAAGTCATAACTGTGGTATACGATGTTGCTAGCTTGGGATAACGAAGGTGTGTGGCAACTCTCGCAAGATTAGTGTGTGGAATACAACAAGTGCAAACAACGTGAAAGGGAAAACATTCACAGCCTTGAACATTGTGCTGTAGAATGTCCTATGTTAACTGCTTTCTAACTCAGTTTGTTGAGATATGCTAAATGAGATGTGCACTGTAAATATTATATTAATAATAAAATACTTGGCACATTTGACCTGTACCCAAACGTTACTATGTAATGGTTCCATCATTCTCTGCTGTAACCGAATTATGAAGCTTTTGGCCAGTCTACTGCACCAGGCTACACTAGTCGACCCTTCTCCAGCACCCTCCCCGCCTCTCACTGCCCCCGCCGCCCTCCTCACACACTCAACCCTCGCATACTGATGGATGTATACCGTGTAGGTACCGTAAGGTGCAGATCTAGTGTAGCTTCCCTAGCCCTGCCTATCACCTGGAATCGTATATGTACATTCTAATAGTGATTTGTAATCATAATTTTACCACTTTACTGCAGTATATATTGAGTAACAAGCCTCTCGTCCTGTTTATAAAAACAAACGAAAATTTCTAGATGCTATATATAATTGTAAAGGAATGATTGATGCACAGTATAAATGTGACTGACACATTAAAGCTGGTCAAGAGTATCTTAGGTCGCTTGTACTGCAGCCCGGCCTCCTGAAATGGCAATACTTATAGAAACTAGAGAAAAGTACCAACATGTAGTGATGGACCTCCAGAAAGTTGACTTTTGTATTACTGAATTTGGTCTAATCGGAAACTTTATTATCCGCAACATAAATATAAGACCTAATCTAACCACTCCTAGAAATCCTAGTCCTAATACACGCTATCTTAGGCCTAATGTACTACATATATGTGCTATACTTGGCCTAGGATTATTTCAATTAGTTTTTAGCTTTATTTTTTCCTGACCCTATAAAATTAATAGTACAAAAAGTGGTTTACTGGTGGTCCATCACCACATATCGGTACTTTCCACCAAATAGTTACCTATAAGGACTATCATTTCAGGAGCCTGGGTTGTGTACGGAGTCAAGCCGGCAACACCACACAAAGAGCTAGTATAAGACAATGATCAGACCAGCCCAAGGTACCCAGACACCTTCCTCACTCCCAGAACTAAGCAGACAAACTTGAGCAAACTACAGTAAATAGAAAACAACTAATTCTATCTTTTACCTGAGGGTCACTAACACTTGTGACCTCGACGAGTGCAGGAAGCCGGCAGCTTGTCGAAGTTCACTCATTCGCCTTGATTATCTTTTTCAGTTGTACTTTAAAATTTTAGAGTTTTGGCATTTACGGCTACGGCAGGTAGGCGGTTCCAATGATTTATAACCCTGTGGGTGAAAAAGTATCTGCTTTTCTGTCCTACACTGTTGCTTGTTGAGCTTGAAACCGTTGCTCATTCTTTGTGTTACATCTAACCTTTTGAAGAAATTGTCCGGATCAACATCCTCCAAATTGTTTAGTATTTTAAATCCGCCCTGTCATACCTGGTTTGCAGTGTAGGACCACAGTGCAGTGCAGTGCAGGACCACAGTGACCCTGTGGTCCTCAACCGTTCCTGATACGGGGAATGTAACTAGACCAATGTAACTAGACCAATCCTAATTTTTTTCATATTCATGTTTCTTATTGATTGCCTTGAATATGCTACGTGTGAGCCAAGGATTGTTTATTCTTTTGTCGGTTACTAGCCTAGTGAGCCGGGGACACTGAGTGTTGTATAGGCTGTGGGATTTTATTTAATGTATGTGGGTTGGGGTCAGAGTTGATGAGGGAAGTTTGAAGTTTTGGAAAGGAAGAGGTTAGCTAAATAATTTATATCCGATGTATTACTGAATTCAGATTCCCAGTTAATATTGTGAAGTGCATTTGTGAGGTTGCCTGTTGCTACTTCACTGTGTAGCCTGAATGTAAGTTTCTTGTTTTCTGGTGGTGTTATGTCCATGTTTTCTATGAAGAAGGTAGGATAGTGGTTAGTTGTTCTGTCAATGATAATACCAGATGTAAGGGAAGCTGTTATGTTAGTCCATAAGTGATCCAAGGTAGTGGTAGATGTTTGAGTGATTCGGGCGGGCTTGGTGATTGTGGGGATTAGCATACAGGAGTTCATGCTGTTTAGGAAATAGTCGACTTGGGGGTTATTTTGTTGACCCAGGTCAATATTGAAGTCTCCTCCTAGAATTATGTGATTTTTGTTGAGATTGTTGTTTATGATAAGATGCCTTAGGTTATGTGTATTCACATGTATCTCATGTGTATTATACATATATAAAACGCTGAACTGTAATGCCAATCCTGACCTCAAAAGCTTAATTGAAGGTTGTAACAGAATGTTACAACAGAATGTAACAGAATTTCTGGTGTAACCACACCAGAAATAAATACAGTTTTGATATTCCAAGAGTACGACTTAATCAAACTAGAAATGCTCTACAAATCAAGGGACCCAGAATGTGGAATGACCTTCCCAACCATGTGAAAGACTGTACCTCTCTCAACCAGTTTAAGATAAAAACGAAGCACTACCTAATAAATTCCCTGTAACCTATCTTACCCCTCTATTGTCAACCCATGTCTGTTTTTTTAAACAACACTGTTTGTCGACCTAATTGTATTTGTGCTGCTTTTTCAGCCATGTTCCCCCCCCCCCTTTTTATCTTTACTTTTATTTGTTCTCAACACATTTTATTCTTTATACTCAATTAGTATTAAGTTTTAGTAATTAATGTTTTTCCTGCCCGAAATGCTTTGCGTAATAGTGGCTTTAGGCATTGTATGTACTAGCTCTATCTATAAATCGATCAATTTTTTTCAAATCTCTTGTATTTTATGTACCTTACCTGAATAAACATTTATTTATTTATTTATTTATCTGAGAAAGAAGCTATGTTAGTATTGGGAAATCTATAGATAGCTCCGATAGTCAAGGAGGATTTAAGGGATTTATTCGAGAACTGGGCAAAGGTAAACTCACAGTAGTCGTGTCTATCACTAATGACACTGTTGCAGATGAAGGTATCTTGGCAATATATTGCTGTGCCTCCTCCTTTTTTATTGGACCTACAGTTGTTAATGGCTTTATAACCAACTAAGTTGTAGAGTTGGGTATAGTCTTTACTTAGCCAGGTTTCTGTTAAAATAATGAACGATAATTTAGTACCTAGCGCTGTGAGTAGTGCATTTATATCATCAAAATGTTTACCAAGTGATCTGACATTTTGGTTGTAAACTGATAAGCAGGTGCTATTACGGAGTTTGTTTTTTGCCTTGTGTGCTGTGTAATACCTGCAGTAGTGATGATCAATATGCTGGTTATTGTAGATTTGTGACAGAAGATTTTGATCAGGATCATTATCAGCTTGCATGTAGATGCAATGGGGTCAGAATACAATAAGACAAGCAATTGCAGACCAGTTAAATACTAAATCAGCTTTACATATAAAGTAATTATAGCAAATAGCACAACAATAAATGCAAATTACACATATAATAGAAACAATTAGAAGTAAAAATAAAGATCACTGTAGATAGATAAGAAGGGTACAGAAGTTAGGTAAGAAAAAAGAAAAAAAAATCAATGAAGATTGACAATAATAATGTACAATAATAATAATAATAATCATAGAGTAAAATAATTTTAATGATAATTAACTTTAAAAAGCTTAGTTATGATCCTATAATTAGTATGAACTTAAGAAAACAAAAGTGAACTCATTTAATTAATTCCAATAAATGACTAATATAAATCAAGTTACAATTATATTTCAAGATAACAGGGGTAAAATTATACATATAAGTAAAAATCAAGTTACAATTATATTTCAAGATAACAGGGGTAAGATAATACGTATAAGTAAGATTTTACTAAGATACTGAGGTAGATGCTTACATAGGTACATGGAGGCTTTATTAATTAGTTAAGAACTTTTATGGATGCGAGAGCACTACAATGGAGAATAAGGCAGCAACATATTGCTGAGTATTCCTAAGCTTATTAATACAAACAAATTATAATTGTTCCCACGAGTCATTTCCTTATTTACACATTTTTAATAATATAAATTTAATAATATTTACTTCTCAGTTCTGGGACTAGTCTGGTGGCATACCTCTGAAACTTCTCTAACTTTGTCCTGTGTTTAACTAGGTATGGACTCCAGGCTGGAGCTGCATACTCCAGGATTGGTCTGACATAAGTGGTATACAAGGTCCTGAATGATTCCTTACAAGTTTATAAAGGTAGTTCTTATGTTGCCCAATCAAGTGTGAATTTTTTTTCGTACGCTTACCTCCCTTAGGAGATGGACCTCAAACATAAAGAACTGCATTACTTGCAGATTTACTACTTTAAGCCTGAGCCCATAGGAAAAGTGGTAGCAAACTGCCAGGCTTCCACCACAAGGGTGAAAACCTGTCTACTTGGAGCCGCTGACTCCTCCTAGTCTTAAAAATAACTAATAAAGGGCAACCGACGGGTTCTCACAACAAATTTGAATTTGATGTGTGGCGCTATGAATTGAGATTTCGAATTTCCCAAGAACAGCCGTCATTAAAATGATCACATTACTAGACAATCGTATAAAGCAGAACATGGGCGGGACAAGAATGGTTGAAGGGTTGACATCAAAGACCATTTTCTAAACAATAACAATTTATTAACAAAGAGACTAAACTACTACAACATCAAGTTTACGTTACGTTAATGTCCATCCAGTGGCACTTTAACAACAGCTACTTAACAACCATGAAATAGCAATGACTCTGGTCAATTGTTGTGTGGCTGAATACTGAACTGACCTGAACACAGGTATGGCCACTGACGACGCAATATTGCAAACAAATAATCACAAGACTAAGTTTACACAACAGTGAGAGATTTGTTACGTTAATGTCCATCCAGTGGCACTTGCAAGACAGCTATTCAACAGCCCATCGAGGAATAACAACAGTCTCCATCTTGCTGACACTTCGGGCTGACTAAATGAACTAACTGAACAATGGTGCCCACTGGTGACACAAGCAATCAATATATCAATATATCTCACGGCCCTCCCGGTGAGCAATACTATAATTACAATCTTTACTGGCCCTCGCTGCCCTCCCGGTGAGGTACCCAAGTAACTAAGCTGGTAGTCCAGCACTGATCACCGCCCCCATCACAATCTAATGTGAACACTCCTTGCAACTTCCTGCAAGAAGTTGCAAATGTAAACAAAGCTATGCAAGTGGGATTCTGAGACACTTCTCCAGTAATCCCCAAGTTACTTTACTCTCGTCTCCAGAGACGATACTCAAATAAATTTCCTTAATTAATTAAAAAATTGATTATGTGATTAATTACGTTAAATGACTGTCAACAGCAGTCAGCAACAAAGTACTGCTACGTTAATCACCAACACTTGTCTTCCTCAGACAACAAAACACAATAGTACTCCACGTTAATCACCAACTCTTGTCTCCAACAAACAAGTCAAACTGTTAACAATAACTTGGTCTCTTCAATTACATCACTCTTGACCCCTTCAAGCATTCAGTGAATAATTCTTAATTATTGTCAAACGGACAACTAATTAAATCCCAGTCGAGTTACGTTAACTACGCCTACCACTATCTTGGTAGCTTCTCAACAGTCTATGTCAAACTTTAATGAGCGTTAATTACCCTAATTAACCCCGAGCAATTAATTAACTGTCACCTGGACCGATAATTAATTATACATAAATACGTCTCACTCCACACTGCCTAAGCAGGTCTCATCAAACACTGTGAATCCACGGACGAGGTGTTAATTACCCTAATTAACATGAGTGCATCTTAATCACCTGTCACCCTGACAAGATATAATTAATCCAACGATTTATGCTAGCCCAATGATGTCGCCCTACGAGTCAGTCAATCCCCTTGACGTTAATTACTCCACTAATTAACATGAGCCACTAATTGCCATACCACAGACAGGTAATTAATCACAAGCAAATTACGTTAACACAAATACTGTCAACCTTTGACAGTTCCTCCCCACTATGTGAATTCATGATGAGAATACTAATTACACAATTAGCTAGAGTGGGCAATTAGTTGTCACATGGACAACTAATTGCTCCTGAAACGTATTTCAAGAAGCTCAGCACTGTTTCCCTTAACAGCTCCCTCATTAAGTAATGCGCAACCCCATATAAAGTTAATCACCCCTTTAATTAACTCTCACTGAATGCTTAAGTCGTCAAGACAACTTAGAGAAACACAAAGTAACCTCAGGTTACATGGGTCACACTCACAGTGACATAACATAAAGGTCACAGCCCCAAATGGTTGCAGCCTCTGCATCACGTTAATTACTGTGCCCCCACAATAATGACACACAGTTTGGCCACACTACAAATGTATACCCTACATTACTGCCCCCTTATCTTGCAACAACCTGCAAAGAACTACTGTGTGCAATCACTACTTCAGCACTGCAATTTATGTTAACTCAAGACACCATCGCTACACCGACAGCTGGCACTAATTCTCCTAATTAGTCAGATTAACCAATCAATTGCTTGCTCCCTCAATAAGCACTGTGAATTCCCTGATTAATTAAATGGCCCTCCATAAATCATCAACACAGCTCCTAGGGCAGTAATATGACGTATACTAAACAACAACACTGCCCAAACACACAACATACTGATGTCATCAGCATACCCCATATGCTACTGACATCACTGTGCAATCAGTCAGTAATCCCAATTACTGACTCACCACACAACACCGCAATTTCAGACACCAGGGCGACAACTGACCACCATGACCTTGGTCTCACAAATTACTGGACATGCAATGAAAACTCATAGAAATGGTGCACACTAAACATTGATAATACAATCATAACCATTACCCCTCATAAATAATATGTCTTGATATATATATATATATATATATATATATATATATATATATATATATATATATATATATATATACATATATTTATATTACTAGAGAAATATACACAGTTATACAGACCTTCGTTTTTATAGTTTATAAAAATTAATAACAAGAGCTTTTAGGTTTATTTTGATAAATTTACTAGTCCCCTTAAATCTTAAATTATTTCTTGAAATAATAATAATGTAATAATAATAATAATAATAATAATAATCATAATAATAATAATAATAATCATCATCATTCCTTCACAACGTCAACTTACCCGACTGACACCAAGTACTCTCGAGGTACTTAAGAACTTACCTTACCTCCAAAATGTCAACCTATGACTTGCTATTTCCAAATATTATTGATTATTGACCAACTTGTTTAACTGCTGATATCTGGCATGTATAATCTTGAAGAAAATGGTAATCTTTTGTTTATATAGTTAAAATTCCTTCTGCTGTTCTGCTGCATTTTCTGCTGTTCTATCCATCATGAAATTATTATCATTCTCTTTTACTTTTCTTCCTCATTTTTAAATTCAATTTATGCTTTTGATCTAAATTAGTATTAAGTTTTTCCCCACACCTTGGCCGAAACGCTGTGCGTATTAGTGGCTTCAGGCATTGTGTGTTCTAGCTCTATCTATTAATCCGACATTATGTTTGTAGCTCATTTTCAATCTACCTTTACCTGAATAAATACCTTATCTTATTTAAGAAAACCAACAACCCTCAATCCAAGAACCACCGCAGTGGGAGGGAGAAGCCCAGCGACCAGGTCCCGACACACAAGTCATATCTTTATTGATCACGACACCCGCCGCCCGTCCAAACATTTCCAACACAACGTGGACGGACAACATTTTGATTTGATTGTTGCCGGAGGCGGCTAGTTTATTGTGCACCCCATACTCATCCTGTGAGCGGTAGCGCAAGAAATGATTACAGAGGGCACAAAAGGTCTTTATCAGACCTCAATGGAGATTATTACATTAACACTTTCATCTATCCTTCTCACATAATTACAATGTCAGCTAGTTACAGAGAATGTACTATTACAAGAGCTATATATTTACAGTAAGTCATTATACATTAATGGTAGGTCTTATCGTTAATACATAATTGTTTGACCAATCGAGATATTACAGAGTCATAGAGCTGCTGTTTGTTATTATTATTTGTCTTCACAATACACTACTTGTTTCTTAATCTAATGTCGTTGATTTACTGGAAGCGAAATATGGATACAGTGCAAGGATTTCAGGTATTTTATCCTTAGTAATAAGATAGATTGCCATATCACGCAACGTGAGTTTAGATTTATCTCTAAATGGCTCAATTTTACAACAATCCAAGATACAGTGTTCGAGTGTGTGTCCCTGTCTTTGTCCACACACTTTACACTTTACTTCATCTAGATCCCTATACAAGCCGAACTGCCAGAGATACTTGTAGCCAAGTCTTATACGAGCTGTGACAACATCTGTTAGTCTACTGACTTTGTTACTTGCCCCCATACACATGTTTTACTTCACTCATTTAATTGTGATGAACAATGAACCTGCTAGTTCCAGTTTGCACTGTACTACTTTCTTCAAATTCCTCCAAGAGTTCTCGTCTAATAACACTATTAAAGGACCTATTTGATAACTCAAGATTACGTTTCAATACTGTCTTTATTTACTGCAACCTCATCAAGGGCGTCAACTTTATCATGTTCACCACAGAAGCCTCACCCGACACAGACACCGTAGTGTCGACTGCATAACCAAGAATCAGCGGGATAATAAAAACATTCATTTCAACTGCTGCACACAGAGGTTCATGAAACATAACATACAAAGTCATGGATAGGGGGCACCCTTGTCGAACAGACCTCAGTCGCAAAGGGCGCACTCAGTAACCCATTTACCGTAAACAGCTTTGTCTCTCAGAATAAACCATTTGCGCCCAAGATATATAAAGATCTCAGCCACAACGACCTGACGCAAAACCTGGAACACAACTTCAACATCAACCCTATCGAAAGCCTTAGAGCAATCCAAATGGATCATCGCTGACGGATCATTCCTAGGTTTGCCTCAAATCTACTAGATTTTATTGCTGTTCCCTGAATAGCTGTCCACAGGCTGCTCGAAGGCAATCGAAGATGGCAAGAAATTTATTGTTTACAAGCAAATGTTTTTGCTAACTCATCAGTTCTATCATGCATTTGGAGACCAATATGGCAATGAATCCACAGGAGACAAAGTCTGAATCTATCCCTAATTATTGTATAACTGTGACTAGCTTCAGATACAAGTATGGACAGTTATACCTTGCGGAGCTGAAACCAGTCAAGGATGACAAAGTCACTAACGATTAAGTAAGCACGTCGACTTTATATTTATATACTTGTTCGAATGCAATGATTATGGCAAACAATCCAGTCTGAAGAATGGAGGCCCAGTTATTTGTACGCACTCCACACTCACAGGAATAAGAGCCATCAACTGCACTTCCAGCTGCACCATAGGACTGGTGCAAGGAGCCATCAGTGTAAATAATCTGGGAGACGGAGCACTCTTTGACCTGGTTGATGGGGTTCTGGGAGTTCTTCTACTCCCCCAAGCCCGGCCCGAGGCCAGGCTTGACTTGTCAGAGTTAACAAGTTAACATCAAATGAGAGTTAAGATCATGCCGCCTATACCCACCATTGGTGGGTGTGGGCGGCATGGTGGGTGTGGGCGCCATGATGGGCAAATTAACTGCTAAGTTTAAAGACCATTGAGGTCCATTACATAAACTGTTACAGGACTAACCTTTCTGTAGCCTACCTTTAAGATTATTATGTTGTACATAAACTTATTACCTAAAACTATTAATGGATACGTGACACAGTTGTACTAGCTCATCAATGCTGTCAAGAGCATAACTAAGCAAATATTGAGATTGATTTCCTAAGCCCATTATGTACCTCAAACCTTCCTGCCTCAGTTGACAAGATGGGGATAGATTACATCAGTGGGTATTCTTCTACTTAAGTTATGTTTGGGCGTGAGCACATGACCAGTAAGACTGCTTGTCTGCCTTAGCTCGTTGTCTCCCGTTGGTGGTCGGAGGTGGTGATGGTGGTGGTGGTGGTGGTGGTGGTGGTGGCCGAGTCTTCCTTAGTGCTGGTTGTTCAGAGCTCCGCGCGTGCTTCTTTAACAGATGCTCATTTTCTTTCGAAATGTTCAATTTGAGACCATCATTATTCGTGTTATTACTTAGGTAAGTCACATGTTTCATCATCTTCGCTACATCACTGAAAGTTAAATTTTGCCTGTTCTGATTGCCATTCTTATTCCTTGTGACAGATTCTTCAATCACCTTCTTTATAGTATCAATGCAGAGGAGTGTGTTAAACTCTACCAGCTTGGCCAGGCGGTTAAACTGCTGTTGTTCATATACGAAGTTCATAGAAGAAAATGGATTTAGAGGATCATCGAAAATGGGGAAGTCAGCAAAACGTATTTCATCTTCCGTTTTTCGCGGAACTCCTGAAAATAATAGTAATTTGTTAGCTAATTAATCTTGAATTAACAGAAAAGTGCGCGTCAGATCCAAACTAAGGCTGCATTAGCTTGATGTAAATTAACTATGACATACCATAATAGATCTAAAATTCGGCTTGCCTTTTATAGCAGATCCTAAAATCACAAAAGATAGGAAACATACTGTAGTTTAAAACTACGTCATCACCTTTCAAGGTGATGACGTATCACCACCCATAGCCTCGGAGGAAACCACACATAACGCATTAGAGGGAATGTAGGTCCCCTCCAATACAGTTTCTGTGTGCTTTTCTCCTACCACCCCCCTACATATATATATATATATATATATATATATATATATATATATATATATATATATATATATATATATATATAATCTTGAAAGGTTATGACGTAGTTTTACACTACAGTATGTTTCCTATGTTTTAGGATCTGCTATAAAAGGCAAGCCGAATTTTAGATCTATTACGGTATGGGGTGTGGGTTGCCTTTGCCTCCTATTTGGGTGGTGTATGTGCTGAAGGGCACCATGTAGGGACCTTGTGAGCCATCGGACCACCGCTGGACCTTGTGAGCCATCGCTGGAGGGGTCGCCTTTGAGGGGCCGCTCTGAGTGGATGGTTGGGTGTCCAGGCTGGGGCGATAGGGGGACTGGGGTCTTAGCACCAGTGTGGGAGAATGGACGATGTAGTAGGACTCCCTTGTTGAAAAGGGGGAGCACCGCTGGAGACGACGCACCCTTCCTGCACTGGCCCGTGCTCGGCCTCCCTGGCTGCCCTGGTAGGTGGTATTCCTTGGTTCTAGGTCCCAAACCTTTAAATTGATTGATGCATGGATGACGACACGACTTCTCTTACCCATCTAGGGAGCCGGTCGGCCGAGCGGACAGCACGCGGGACTTGTGATCCTGTGGTCCTGGGTTCGATCCCAGGCGCCGGCGAAACAATGGGCAGAGTTTCTTTCATCCTATGCCCCTGTTACCTAGCAGTAAATTAGGTACCTGGGTGTTAGTCAGCTGTCACGGGCTGCTTCCTGGGGGTGGAGGCCTGGTCGAGGACCGGGCCGCGGGGACACTAAAGCCCCGAAATCATCTCAAGATAACCTCAAGATAACCCAGGCTCATGAGGTGGGCGACCAGGCCCCTGAGTCGGAGTGTCCTGGAAGACCGGGTCTGTGGCCCCCGCTACAGGTAAGTCAGGCCAACCTGAAGGTACTGTCCAACCAGCAAATTTTTTAAATTTTCCAGAACTACATTAAACTCAACTGTATATAATTGTGTCTGGGGACAGGCAGCCAGTTATTCCTTCAGTACATGTTAGGCTTGTACCGTGGTCCCCCCCCCCCAAGGGTTGAATTACTGGCCCTCCCCAAAATGCAACCTCACAACAAACTGACTAACCTATTTACTGCTAGGTGGACAGGTGCATTAGGTGAACGGAAATAATCCCAACCATTTCTGTCCCGGCCGGGATCCGAACTCAGAATTCTCGATAGTGAGTTGAGAATGCACTACCGGGACTCTTGGTATGAGGTATATACAGTACTGCAAATAGTAGTGTACGGTGGGCAGAATATCCCTCTGCGAGAAGAACAGTAATTTCTCTGCTTTTATGTTCTATTTTGCAGGTAGTGATTGAATATAACAAAGGGCAAGAACACTCCCCCCCCCTGAGCAAGCCTTTTTTTCTTACGCTATAAAGTTTTTTGTGGGAGCAAGCTTATTTTTTCTCAAAATATCCTCCAACTCTCTGAAATGAGGCTGCCTATAAGTGGATTTTTTTTATTATTATATCTGAGTGAGAGTATCCTGAGCACTCCAGGTGCAAACTCTGTGAGCAGGAACTGGGGCATGATCTACCACACTATACCGAATATCCAGTTATCAGACCCATTGGCATGAGGTACCTGGAGCTTTGCAATTACTTTATTTACTATCGTGTTCTTGAGGATATCTTCATAATGCACCCAAAATTTGCCAGTGCAGGTTACTGAACATATGGCCCTGTATGACTAACCATCTTGCGAGATTGGGATTTTTAGTATCACTGCTGCCTTATTCACTCTTGTGTTCATGATGTTATCCTCATAATGCACCCAGAGTTTGCCAGTGCCGACTACTGATCATATGCCTCTATATGACTAACCATCCTGTGTCATAGGGATTTTTAGCATTTCGTAGCTAGTTTTTTGACACACTGTACTTCCCTTCATATAGTCTAGGGTAGCTGCTCAAATGCAGATGTACCTAAATGTGTTAATAAAAAAGTAGGCCTTCCACCGCAGCTTTCAGGATGGGTGTGGCGTGCATCATAAACAAAAGGGAAATCAGTTGTACCTAATTTCAATACAATGTAACTTCCTTGGCAAATAGAACACTGGGATCCACTCCCTGAACCCACGAGGCTACTGAACCTGTCCGCCAGCACCCGAAGGATATGTGTGGGATCCACTCACATATATCTAACTGAGTATTTGCCTAAATATATTTAAATTAACTTCCTATAACATACCTGGTGCTTTAAACTTCTTGAACTTCTTGTTGACCAGAGGAAAGTGCAAAATGACTGGACAAAACTGGTCAGTTGGATGCTTGAACACGTAACACTCTCGGACTTCTTCATGTTCATATTGAGCAACCTGCAGAATGATATTTCAAATATATTTAGCACTCAAAAGTAAACCATTATTTTCAAACAAAATAATTATTCAATATTAAATGCAATTCCTACCCCTCGAATAATTTTAAAGGTTAGTCAAGACGTTTATACAATACTTTCAACTGTGTACCTGTTTTTCTATTGGAGGAAAATTAACTTGGTTTTGCATTGCCCATTTTTCCGCAAGTAGTAGTTCCTTGAAAGGCTGTGTTTTGTCTGAGGGCCTCTGAGAGAAGTCAAATGAAAGGTAAATATCAACAGCTCGTTGTGGTCGCAGAAGGAGTGGGTACGGAGAGTTGAAGGCCAGCCCAGAGTCAACTATAAACAACTTCTTTGCTGTGTTGTCTAAGGGCTCATACCTGCTGCGTATGCCAATGTCCACTGAAATGAGACAGAAATGTACGTTTAAATGCATCCGCTTAAGCACATAATCCGTAATTATATCCCCGATCTAAGCATGCTGTGATTTACTAAGTCAGATTATCCCATGATTGCTGCGGAATACCTACACATTGCCAAGGTAAGACTACCTTTATGGTTATGTGCATGCAGGTAACAATAATATACATGTTCTAAGGAAAACTTACAGAAATATTTAATTGAAGGATAAAGATTTATTTGTCTAAGATAATTAAGTGAAAATAAAAAATATATGATACCTGCTTGATGGGGTTCTGGGAGTAGTTCTACTCCCAAGCCCGGCCTGAGGCTAGGCTTGACTTGTGAGAGCTTGGTCCACCAGGCTGTTGCTTGGAGTGGTCAGCAGGCCCACATTACCCACCACAGCCCGGTTGGTCCGGCACGTTTTGAAAACAGTCTTGTTTTCTCTTGAAGATGTCCACGGTTGTTCCGGCAATATTTCTTATAGTCGCTGGGAGGATGTTGAACAACCGTGGACCTCTGATGTTTATACAATGTTCTCTGATTGTGCCTATGGCACCTCTGCTCTTCACTGGTTCTATTCTGCATTTCCTTCCATATCGTTCACTCCAGTACGTTGTTATTTTACTGTGTAGATTTGGGACCTGACCCTCCAGTATTGTCCATGTGTATATTATTTGGTATCTCTCTCGTCTCCTTTCTAGTGAGTATATTTGGAGAGCTTTGAGACGATCTCTATTATTTATTATAAATTATTAATCATCTCTTTGAGATGATTAATAATTTAGGTGCTTTATTGCGTCTATGCATACCGTATATGTTCTCTGTATTCCCTCTATTTCAGCAATCTCTCCTGCTCTGAAGAGGGAAATAAGTACTGAGCAGTACTCAAGACGGGACAGCACAAGTGACTTGAAGAGTACAACCATTGTGATGGGATCCTTGGATTTGAAAGTTCCATCCTATCATTTTCAGGCTGACGCAATATTTGCTTGGTTATGCTCCCTAAACGTTATGTCGTTGGACATCATTATTCCCAAATCCTTGACATGCTGTTTTTCTACTATGAGCAGATTCGATTGTGTTTTGTACCCTGTATTATGTTTCAGATCCTCATTTTTGCCGTACCTGAGAACCTGGAATTTATCACTGTTAAACATCATGTTATTTTCTGCTGCCCAATCGAAAACTTTGTTGATATCTGCTTGTAGTTTTCAGTGTCTTCCGCAGAGGTAATTTTCATGCTGATTTTTGTGTAATTTGCAAAGGATGACACGAAGCTGTGACTTGTATTTTTGTCTATATCTGATATGAGAATAAGGAAAAGCAGTGGTGCAAGGACTGTACTTTGAGGTACAGAGCTTTTACCTGCGCTTGGATTCGATTTTATTTGATTGACTGTTACTCTTTGTGTTCTGTTCGACAGGAAATTGAGTATCCAGCGTCCTACTCTACCAGTTATTCCCAGTGACCTCATTTTTTTGTGCAATCACTCCATGGTCACATTTGTCGAATGCCTTTGCAAAGTCTGTGTATACTACATCTGCATTTTGCTTTTCTTCTAGAGCTTCTGTGATTTTGCCATAGTGGTTGAGTAACTGTGACAGACAAGATCTTCCCGCTCTAAATCCATGTTGTCCTGGGTTGTGTAGTTCATTATTTTCCATGAAACTAGAGATTTGATTCCTAATCACTCTTTCAAAAACTTTTATTATGTGTGATGTTAGTGCAACTGGTTTATAATTTTTTGCCACGGCTTTACTACCCCCCTTGTGTAGAGGAGCTATATCTGCAGATTTAAGTGCTGCTGGTATCTCTCCTGTATCAAGGCTATTTCTCCATATTATGCTGAGCGCTCGCGCTACTGGTACTTTACATTTCTTATTGAATATTGAATTCCACGAGTCAGACCCAGGAGATGAGTGCTTGGGCATATTGTCAATTTCTCTTTCAAAGTCTTCCGAGTTCGTGTTAATATCCATTATATTATCTGCAGCTTGAATGTCATTCATAAAGAAGCTGTCTGGGTCATCAACTTTCATGTTGTTTATTGGTGTGCTAAACATAGCCTCATACTGGCTTCTTGGAATTCCACTAATTTCTTTGTCGTCCTCTGTGTACGTACCTTCACTTGTAATTAAAGGTCCAATACTGGTGGAGGTTTTTGATATTGTGAATGTGAATGTAAAAAAATATTTTGGATTTTTCTTTATCTCTTGTATAGCTTTCTACTCAAACCGAACTTGCAGGCATATACCTTGCCACTGAATTTTTAAAAGACAAAGGCAGTGGCCTTATACAGTGACTCGCAGAGTGCACTCCTGGCACTGAACGCACATAGTAGTGACACCCAGAAAATAGTAAGTGATATTCGAACGAATTTTTTAGCTGCTTAAAGAAAACAGATTTGAAATTAAATTCCTATGGATACCATCACATGTTGGCATCTCAAGGCATGACACTGTTGATATGCTTGCAAAGACAGCCTGTAGAAAACCAGTGGTAGAAATTGATTTGGGTGTTTCATTAGTAGTGACAAAGAGAATACTGAAACAAATATCTAATGAAGATCTCACCGACCTAACAAATTTACAAAGACCTGAAAGTTGTAGCATTAAATATTATGATAGATATCGTGAGGAGACATTCACATATGGGACTAGTAGAACAAGAACCCGGCAATGTGATGTTATAGTGGCCAGAATACGCCTGGGATATAGACGTATCTGGCAGCTTTCTCAAAACCCAAATGTCGAGTACACAATGTGTCAACTTTGTGAAAGAGAAAACATGCACTCTCTTGAACATTATATTGTAGAATGTCCCATATTGACTGACTTTGGCCCTCCTGGGCTGAGGTATGCTGAACTGTGTAATTACTATATGAGTACTGGAACACTTGATGATATATTGGACTTGTACCCAAGATTAACCATGTAATGTATCAATTATACAATGAATGTATGTATGTGATGTAACTATATAACCTGAGCTTGTAAAAGCACCTTAATCACCTTCAGTGATTAAGTGCTTAATTGCACACTAATTTCTCTATCAGCTATCTCACCCTGTCAGAGTAAAAGAGACAAATGTATGTGTATGTATGTATGTGTATATATATATATGTATGTATGTATCTATGTATTTGTATGTATATGTAACTAAAAACGCCACACCCCAGAGTTTTGCGTATGTATATGTGTACTCACCTAATTGTACTCACCTAATTGTGCTTGCGGGGGTTGAGCTTTGGCTCTTTGGTCCCGCCTCTCAACTGTCAATCAACTGGTGTACAGATTCCTGAGCCTACTGGGCTCTATCATATCTACATTTGAAACTGTGTATGGAGTCAGCCTCCACCACATCACTTCCTAATACATTCCATTTATTAACTACTCTGACACTGAAAAAATTCTTTCTAACGTCTCTGTGGCTCATGTATGTGTATGTATGTGTATAAAGTACATGTGGACGCTGATCAGAATTACATTTCACCTTTGTAAATGCACCTTAATGACACTATGTAAAAGACACATCGAACACTTTATGTAGCATACATAAATCTGTGTATCTATGTATTTACGTATGTAGCTTAGCCTAGCATTTTAAAAGCACTAAAATCACCTTCTGTGGTTGATTGTTCAGTAAATCCCGGATTGTTCAATAACTGCCCAAAACGCTTTGCGTAATAGTGGCTTTAGGCATTGTATGTACTAGCTCTATCTATAAAGCCATCAACGTTTTGTATCTCACTTTGTATGTATGTACTTTACCCGAATAAATATTTGTATTTGTATTTGTATCCCCTGAACTATATGTTTGACAAATCTCTCACCCTGTCCATGGAGGACAGAAGAAAATGTATATATGTTGATTAACATTGTCAATGTGTGGCCACGTCTGTGGCCACACATTTGAGATTGGGTAGCAATAGATACAGTGCAATTTTAAAGCAAAAGGTAAAAAACTATGAAGATGAAATTAGGTACTTTTTAGAATTGTTTTTGAATGACGCAAAAGTTGGACAGCTTTTCAATTCAATAGGGAGTGAGTTCCATAGACTGGGTCCCTTTATCTGCATAGAGTGTTTACACAGATTAAGTTTGACTCTGGGGATATCAAAGAGATATTTATTTCTGGTGTGGTGATAATGGGTCCTATTACATCTTGTAATGAACAAACTTCAGTCTCTGGCAGTACATAAGCAACTTATCATTAACGAACACTACAATAAACTGTTGCAGGTCCTACTCACCGTCATCGTCCTGGTCGTCGACACCACTGGTGAGAGCAGCAATGGGGGATATGGGGAAGGAATGCCTTAAGGTGAGACCTCTGAAGGGGCTGAGCACCTCCCCTGCCCGCCCGGCTCTGGCGTTGAGCATGTGGGCCCCCGTCATCACGGCATCAACCAACCCATCAAATAATCCCGCCTTCTTTTCTTCTCTTGCCTTTTCAAGGCATTTTCTGAAGAATGTAAATCATGAAAGTAATTTGTAGTAAAACATTATGTAAATAAATATTAATGTATATTAATAAAGCTGGTGATAAAAAAACACTTTTGTTTAAATGAAAATATGATATGTGGCAATATATCCAATTTATGACCGAAAATGTTATGGTAATGTGGAGTAAGGTGTTGCAGATAACAACAATGTCAGTAGAGTGTATCAGAGATAACAGTGTCAGTAGAGTGTATAAGAGATAACAGTCTCAGTAGTGTATCAGAGATAACAGTGTCAGTAGTGTATCAGAGATAACAGTGTCAGTAGTGTATCAGAGATAACAGTGTCAGTAGTGTATCAGAGATAACAGTGTCAGTAGAGTGTATCAGAGATAACAGTGTCAGTAGAGTGTATCAGAGATAACAGTGTCAGTAGAGTGTATCAGAGATAACAATGTCAGTAGTGTATCAGAGATAACAGTGTCAGTAGTGTATCAGAGATAACAGTGTCAGTAGTGTATCAGAGATAACAATGTCAGTAGTGTATCAGAGATAACAGTGTCAGTAGTGTATCAGAGATAACAGTGTCAGTAGTGTATCAGAGATAACAGTGTCAGTAGTGTATCAGAGATAACAGTGTCAGTAGAGTGTATCAGAGATAACAGTATCAGTAGAGTGTATCAGAGATAACAGTGTCAGTAGTGTATCAGAGTTAACAGTGTCAGTAGAGTGTATCAGAGATAACAGTGTCAGTAGTGTATCAGAGATAACAGTGTCAGTAGTGTACCAGAGATAACAGTATCAGTAGAATGTACCAGAGATAACAGTATCAGTAGAGTGTACCAGAGATAACAGTTGTCTATGGTATTCCACAGATGGTATAATTCGTTATAACAGTACATGTTAAGTACTTGCCTTCTATTTGCAAAATATTTAACTCCGGGTGCATTGTTACAGTTTTCAAGGGTTGGTGACTGGGAGCCTTCAGTGTCGCTCTGGTGCCTTAAGCTCGAGTTGGGACTTGTTTCAGACTCTGTCGTAATTCCTGGATCGCTGGCTGTGCTCATTTTTTTTTTCACTCCGGAAATCGTCCTCCCCGGAAACTCTAAAAATCCAAGAGAAATCTTTTTATTCCGTTGTTTTAAACCCAATCCAGTCATAACTCTAGGTTTTCCATCAGAATCGACGGAATCTTCTGTAGCTTGTGTCTTTGGAGTGCTCTCTTGCGGAAGAGATATGTTTTCCTTTGGTTTATGAGGATTGGAAGTTTCTCCATAAGACTCTTCAGATTCTCTATCATCCTTACCGTCAATATATTCCTCGTCGTCCGAGTCTGAGCTCTCTCCGGAACTGTGTGTGTCACATCTTTGTTCTGAAAGTAAACCTTAATGAGCCACACACAACTGCATTTGAACCAGTATCTAATAGTGCAACTAGTCTATATTCATACATTAGTATTATTATTACAATATGCAACATTTTATATGTAATATTGACACAAAGGTTATTTAGATTGCATAATAAACCAGAGCCACAGACATATTTTCAATCACTGAATGTACTCGAGATATTTATTGCATTGACGCTTACACTTTTTGTTGAGAGGAACATTTTTACACCGTGACAATGCGTTGCGCATGTGCAGAACTACCCACTGCATTGGCGGGAATTCCAAATTCAAGAGTTATTCACACAAGCACATTTTCCAACAGGGACTCCTTCCTTACCATGCTTGGTTTGGTTTGGTATTGGTCTTAACACCTATCTACCTATGGAAGGTTATTAAGGCAACAACAGCAGCTTACTGACCAACCAGAAAGAATACTTTAGTCCGTAACATAGTCCAGGACTAAAACAAACTCGGTGTATATACACCAAGAAACGGGTTTTATCTATCTGAGAATATATATCCTTGTAGGCAGGCGCCTTTTCACCCTATAGAGTTATGCCCAAGGAACAGTTTGAACAGGAATGATTGCTGGTCAGAAGGCAATTGAGAAGGAAACGTATACAAAATTTGGGTCTAGGTGGCCCTTGTACAGTAGATGAGCCTTATTATAATTTAAGACCCAAACACATGTCGATAATAAGTAGACAAGTTAAACACTTGTCCAGCTTTCTGAAGATTGGCTGTCTCCTGATCACTGGCCAATCAAGAGACTCGTCTTCGATTCGCCAGTGAGCAGGAGACAATGTTCCCAATACTATACGATATCAAAGGTTTTGTTCTACAACAAGAGCAGATATTTCGCAAACTATATCCAGCTGAACTTTCATCTTTAGTGGTGCCTTTGCATCATATTTTCATAAGCCTAAGCAAAACTTAAGTCATTGGGTGTATATATTATGGAGGAAAATGCCTCAGTACTTACTTTCCATTTCGTCCTTCTGAACATCTCTCATGATCTGCACAATGTCCTTCTTCCCCCCTTCCATCACCAGCCTCTTGATGAGTATTGTGAAGGCGCTGCCCCACACTCCTGAAATGTTGCTCTTCTTACTACTTACTCATAACACTGTACCTTATGAGCCCGGCCTTAGACCAAATCCACTACCTTGAGAACCACCCCCCCCCCCACCTCAAACCCTCAAACCACCTCGATAGTTATCCAGATGGTCTGAAAAAACATTATGGTTCCAGTAATAGTCTACAAGTAAACTGGGAAGTGAACCTTTGTCCTAAATAGATTATTCTCAAGATATAACTTTATTGTGTGTGTGTTAAATAGAAACGCAAAGCGTTTCTGCCCGAAACGCTTTGCGTAATAGTGGCTTTAGGCATTGTATGTACTAGCTCTATCAATAAATTTATCAATATTTGTATCACACCTTGTATGTATGTACTTTACCTGAATAAACATTTGAATTTGATTTTTTTTAATTTTATTGTAATATAAATCATTAGTTTAAAATATAAAAAATGTATGCTGAAAACGGTTTCTTTAAAAACGGTTTTCTGTAAATTATATTTTTGGGTACACTGAAATAGTTTTCGAATTCCGTATTTCACATCAATAATTCATTGTATTAGCATAACCAAACAAGAAATATAATCTAATCAAACCTAAAACTAAAGTAACCTTAACCTAACTTAATCATGGATATAGAGTAGCTAGTAGCACTAATTATGTAGTCGTTCTGAATCCATTCCCATGAGCGTATTTCCTCCCAGAGGACAGGTTGATATGATGTAATTATCAATATCAACAAAGAAATAAAAGCACAGAATACTCTGTTGATACTTTAAAAATCATTAATGTTAGAGTGTGACGAAGACTTATTCTGCAGGTCAGTATACTATTGAGATGCATATGTTTCGTCTTGGCACAAATAATTCACATGTTTTGGCAATAGCAAAGAATATTAATCACTGCTAAATATTACCAAGAGTCAAGAATGTATGAAAAGAATGTGGATTACTGAACTGGTCTGAAGATTTTGTTGGCTAGTAGGTAAGATGGAGGCAAATATTCCATGTGTTGCATAATTGTGCTACTTTTAAGCAAGATATAAGTAAGTAATCTGTACGTGATACTTCAGTGTTGCTTGAAGGCGAGATGAAAGTAAATATTCTGCTACATTACTTTGGATGCTTTTATGTAGTATTTAAGGTTTCATTCTGAAGCATGGTCTCACCTTGAAGAAAGTGGAGAGGAAATTCTTCGAAAGTCTTAATTTTTTTCCCTACTATGAATTTACTTCCGAAATCTTGTGTCTTCATGAAAGTACCGTACTTAGCAATGCCTATCTCATATGGAGAGAATTCTATCCATTCCTGAAAAATATTAATATGATCATTAAGTTCATATTTCTGACACGAAAATTTAATTCCAGTAGATATATTAAGACAACGTAATTTAATATCAGAGGAATATTGACTTTTATGGAATAGATCTATAACAGTTTACAAACTTATAATATCCCATAGATATATGCAAAATTACAGCTTAGCAGTTGTTTTAAGGCCATATAAACTTTTACGAGGACTCATAATTAAAACTAAAATTATAAATCATTATCATTCTTTCAATTATAATTTTTCTCTCATCTTTTATATTTTTCATGCTTTGTAACTTTTATTATTTTTATGAATTTTGCAAGTATTTACCTACTTATAAATTTCTTAGATTAAGGACCTGCCCGAAACGCTGCGCGTACTAGTGGCTTTACAAGAATGTTATTACTATGCTATGTATCCTCACAATCCCAATGTACCTTCTTGTATAAATACATAAATAAATAAATAAATAAATAAATAAATAATAAAAACCAGACAGTAGCAGCTTTACGATGATCAGCCCGGACTCTTCTAGGGTAGTCATATATGAGGGATACATGTAACTTTATATAGAAGGTTTGCCAACGCATTTTGCTTCCATTAAAACTTGCCTAATCTAACCAATCCGAACCGAACCTGGCATAACCAAATGCAGCCTAGGCAAACGATATATGTAGTTTAACAATTATAAAATGGCCGGTGGACCAAGCATCTGTGAATGATTTAACCGCTCCCAGTTACGAGAAGGATACTATTCCATTACTTACTGAAAAGGAACGACAGGACACTTTATTCTTGGCGTGAAGACCGGCATACAGAGGCATTGGTACGATCCCTTCAGCAAGAATCTTCTGCGATTCAGATAATTTCTTGTTTTTTTGCTGAAATAGAAATGTGTTTATGTATTACTATTATTGTACAATAATGTTTAATTACTGTACGTACACAATTATATTTCTAAACTGAGGTATTATAATTGTAATAAACACAAATATTAATATTCCTACACAACATATGGCCTAACTAAAGTGAGCTACTACATAAAATCTTAAAATGGGAGACGACTAGCTTCATCAACTAAAACAAAAAAGGGGAAAGTAACATAAGCACCGATCATGAAGGAGACGCTGCACAGAGAAGCAATCATTGAGAAGCAATCATCGATCTGATCATTGATCACCTGATTCTTGTTCTGCACTTCACTCTAGACGGTCAGACCCTACTCCCAGCATGGTGTTTTATACCGGTAAGAGACGGAAGCCCTTCTCCGGTGATGTGAATTGGCGATCCAGACTGCTCCTGCTCCCACTACCATGCGTCACAAACGCTACAAGGTCCTTAATTATTGATAACTTTATATCAAACTCGACCATCTTTTTCCTTACATAAATTTTCTCCTCGCTTCCTGATTCAATTTAATTGCTAAGATTTAGTTGCTATTAGTAGTGCAAAAAGTACGAAGTAATATGTGATATATTACACAGACAACATTTTAGGTTAAATGACAAGAGAATATACGAACAAAAGCATTAACAATATATTTAATTACCTCTTTGAGAAGAACGTCTCCAAGAAGATGACCAAAGAAATCCGTCAAGGACACAGGTTGCCCCTGCTTGTACTTGGCAACCATACTAGCTACATACTGTGGCGTCCGCATCAGGTGGCGCTTCCACCCTTCCGTCACAGACCCCTCAAGTTCTTTCTGGACTTGTACGTGCGGTACATTGGGGAATGAATCATGTGCATAGAGAGTGGAGATGTACCTGGTAAAGATACACACTGCTGAATATTAACATTTAAGGTTCACATGCACTTCTCAATAACCACAAGTCTTTTGCTATATATATACACACTAGGTGGGACACCCGGCGGTGCCCGGGGTCGACCCGAGCACCCCAGATCTGTCACCCATTTTTCATCCTTATTTTCTGACCGCTTAATCCTCTTTGACCATTCTAAGCTATACCTGTTTTTGGTTAATTACACCTGACCAACCCTAGGGATGGGTTGGTCAGGTGTCGGCCTATATATCCTCCCCCTTCTCCCTTCTCCTTAGTCAGTCTGGTGTTGACAAAGGCTTTAACAAAGCCGAAACGTTCACCTCATTTCATATTTCTCTGTGGATTTTCCGCATAAAATGATCAGTGTTTTGTGATCGTCAATTGCATATATATATATATATATATATATATATATATATATATATATATATATATATATATATATATATATATATATATATATTTTCAGTTGCATATTGTCCTGGGGACCATTCAGGCTTGTTCGCATATATATATATATATATATATATATATATATATATATATATATATATATATATATATATATATATATATATACATATGTCGTACCTAATAGCCAGAACGCACTTCTCTGCCTACTATGCAAGGCCCGATTTGCCTAATAAGCCAAGTTTTCATGAATTAATTGTTTTTCGACTACCTAACCAAACCTAACCTAACTTTTTCGGCTACCTAACCTAACCTAATAAGATAGGTTAGGTTAGGTTAGGTAGGGTTGGTTAGGTTTGGTCATATATCTACGTTAATTTTAACTCCAATAAAAAAATATTGACCTCATACATAATGAAATGGGTAGCTTTATCATCTCATAAGAAAAAAAAATGAGAAAATATAATAATTCAGGAAAACTTGGCTTATTAGGCAAATCGGGCCTTGCATAGTAGGCCGAGAAGTGCGTTCTGGCTACTAGGTACGACATATATATATATATATATATATATATATATATATATATATATATATATATATATATATATATATATATATATATATGACAATGTCAGACCACGGAGGAAAAATGAAACAGAAATTTCCTTAAGTACTTTCGTATATTAATACAATACATAATACAATACATTAATATACGAAAGTACTTAAGGAAATTTCTGTTTCATTTTTCCTCCGTGGTCTGACATTGTCACATTTTTAATCACGTGTTTATTTTCGTGATATACACACACACACACACAAACACACACACATATATATATATGTCGTACCTAGTAGCCAGAACGCACTTGTCAGCCTACTATGCAAGGCCCGATTTGCCTAATAAGCCAATTTTTCATGAATTAATTGTTTTTCGACTACCTAACCTACCTAACCTAACCTAACCTAACTTTTTCTGCTACCTAACCTAACCTATAAAGATAGGTTAGGTAAGGTTGGTTAGGTTCGGTCATATATCTACGTTAATTTTAACTCCAATAAAAAAAATTGACCTCATATATGATGAAATGAGTAGCTTTATCATTTCATAAGAAAAAAATTAGAGAAAATATATTAATTCATGAAAACTTGGCTTATTAGGCAAATCGGGCCTTGCATAGTAGGCTGACAAGTGCGTTCTGGCTACTAGGTACGACATATATATATATATATATATATATATTTAAACCATCAATGGAAACTTTAATGTAGTACCTCTATTTAAATTACTCTTAATAAGTTTTACTCGTCTGGGTAAGAGCTTACCAGGTGGAGCCAGAGAGCCCAGCGATGTAAGTAACACAGTCAAGGATGCCAGACTCGTGAAGGGCCTTCACTGCACCACTGAGACACGTCATGGCCCTGAACCCTCCACCAGACCCGAGAACACCAATAATGGGAACCTGCAACGATACATACACGTGGAGCAGCAGGATTAGTACCTGTGCAACACACATCTTCCCTAAAACACGAGTATATGCTTTGGAGGAGACATTGTGTCCAGTGGACTAGTGAAGTTTAATGATCCGTTATATACACTACGTGTATCAAAATATTAGTCTCCAAATATTTAGTTACACAGTATTTCATTCAGTCACAATGCATTTGATTTGTTTATACATCACTTATTTTAGTTAAATTTTCTTGTGAGCTGGAACTGCACCTTTCCTATAACACTTGTATACAGTTTATTTGTATTAGGCGAAGGAACTGTTCTTGAAACTTATTGAATACTATTTTGTTCTATTCATTTACAAGACATTTAGAGTGTTAAAGATGTAAAAAAAGGGCTTTAGCCACCATAGGCCTGCTTGCCTAATTATACGTTTCAGCTCAGAGATACAAATACGGCCTAATTATTGTGCATACTATACTAGAAAATAATGTATTTAAAAATATATATTATCTTTAATATTATTTATGTTTAAATGGGTAAAACGTGGCACCACAGGCTGAACCTCTCCCTATTCTGCCGTGCACCATTTAGACCAGTGAAAGAGCAAGTGACTCGCTGGCACTTTGTGATATGGTAGATGATATTAGAAATGAATTTAACCAATAGAGCCCTGTGAGTGCTAGTGTTGTTCAAGACCCACTGTTGTAAGCTCTCACTGCTGACTTGGTGGTGGTGCCAGAACACCTACGATGGCACCTTGTCCCTCATCTCATCACCGAATTGGAATGTGGAGGAGAATGTCCCGTTAGTAAATCGAAGCAGATTTCCAAAAGACAGAGAACAGTCGAGGCCTAACTGACATGGTTTGAGAATCAGTGTTTTGTGGATGCCTGTTCCATTGGCCTGGAAGCCTCTGCTAGGCACAGACAGAGGAAGTAATCTTTATCAAACAGCGTCTCCCAGATATACTTGTGAGGATTGATGTGTTGATGGTCTTAGTAGGCTTGGGAGATTATTTATATACCATTTTGTCCGTCTCTTGCAAATGTTATTTCTTTGTGTCATTTGCCTTTCGTAGTGTCGTTAGAGGTGACAATAATTAGTGTTTACTAGACGGATAATATTACTTGTTCTGGCACATGTTGGAATAATTAAGATACAATATATCTTGATTGTTGAATAATATTTTGTTATTTCTTTGTAGATTTAACTTTACATTCTGCTAGTTGTTGCTACGTGGTATTACACGTCTTCTGTGCTGAAGAATGTAACACATACAACTATGTTTAAAATAAAACATAAAGCAAAATGGAACTAATAAACTGCAAACCTTTTAGCATTGCTGATCGAATAAGCAATTTTGAATCCATATAGGCATAAATTATACAAATTTAAATAACATTTTATTTTATAATCACTCGGGACTACTCAATACTATTTATATTCGTAAATTAGTGCAAGCAATATTTTGGTGCAATTCATAATTTAATGAGAATCTGTTTGGAATTTTCTCTCCCAATGTTCAGATTCATTTGTTTTTTGCTTCATGATAAGTGCTTCTGTGAGTACTTTGTCACCCTGAGTCTTATAATACTTATGACAAATGACCTTATTTCCCAGGATGGGGTAGGAAATGTACTAGACTTACCAGGGTCAACGGTAAGGTCAAGCTCACCAACGACGAGGCTGTCCTCACAGGCGCTATTTCCAGAATTGTTCTCATCTTTTATATATTTGTACATATAGTAGTTTGAACGTTACCTGTTTGTCTGTATCTGGTGCTTTGTCGGCCAATAACTTCTTCATCGCCACGAAGACTTTCCTTCGACGGATCTGGAGAAAGTCTTTTTCTTGCTGACACAACGCAAGAGAGAAGCGCAGGTCCGGCGTTTTACTGCAAAGATATAACATTTATATTTAAGACTAGTAACACATTTCTTCATACAAGTAAGTACAGGTACAGACGACTTCTCACTCCTGTTACTCATGGTAAGTCTTACCTATTAAACCTGAGCACAGGGACGCGAAGACCCGCAGCGATAGTTATAGTGTCTCTGAACATCGCACCTCAGTTGTATGACCATAACTCTCGCCAAGGTTGCATATCAATATATAGAAAAATCTCACAGACAGTCTATACCATTTACTTTTATTTTACGAAGTTGTCTTCGATGAGGAACTTTATTATATGCTCTGAACATCCAGATATGTAATGAATACAACCATGCTTTCGTCGAAGATGTAAAAAAAATGATTAAAGGAATGAAAGAGATTAGTCAAACACGAACAATTTCTAATAAACCCATACGGGGAGGGGCGGGGGGGGGCGGGGGGGGGCGGGGGGGGGGCGGGGGGGGGAGGGGGGCGGGGGGGGAACTTAAAGTAAATGGCGACCTTAAAAATGTTGCACCGTGTTTTCTAGAATTTTTAATTCGGTGAAATTTTCAACATTAAATAAACTGAGGGCATAACAGTACAACTATTATGAGTTACCTCCCACATTAAAATCAATTTTAACTTACTTTTTCTGTAGCTTAAGAAGTGTGTGAATTTTAGAGCCACCGGGGAAGACAAAAGTGTGTTCAGTGGGAATATCATTAGTTAACTCATTGACACAGAAAGTGTCCTCACCCAAAGATTCATCTATGGTGTAGTTGGCATCCATTAATACCACCTCTGCAAAAGAAGAAATTACAAATATATTCGGTCATTTATTTGATTTCAAGCTCAACAAGCCACAATGTTGGACAGAAAATAGATGCTTTTCCATAGGGTTTCATAGGGTTATATGAATCCATGTAACCCTTACTCGCTGAAGCCCCAATGCCAAAGCATTGCTAGAATTTAAGATCCAGTTTAATAAAATCATCGGGACAAGTGCGGGACCTTTGACAAGCCGGCGGCCTCCTGTCCTCATCGATGCCACTACAGAGATTGTGTCCCTCGGGTAAATTTAGGTAAATACATACTGTATTTTCCACAATAGTAATAATAATGTATTTTGAAAATGTTTAGATACTCTGAAAAATTTACGCACAAGAACAAAAATGTATGAATTATGTTTAATAATTAAGAAACAATGAAGTTGAAGCCACAAGACAAATTAACATTCACATGATTTAAGAATTACAAGGTATTCTTTCATGACTAAAATTTATGAATATTTACTGTGTTTAGTTAAATGGCTGCGAAATAAGATAAAATACTTAAGTTGTGTTCTTTAGAAGGGTCGAGGTAGAAGTGGAAAGACTCGTCCCAGATGGGATTGGTGCAGTTGTCCACATGACTGGTTCTTTTGGAGGAGTTTGAGCTCCCAGGAATCTTGAGTATAACATATGGATCTGGAGTGTCCACTAAAACAAAAACAAATACTGACATGACAATCAGCTTAAAATACATCATGTTAGTTTGTCTCAGCAACGATTTGTTACCTAATTATTAAAAACTAAACTTATTAAAGGCACAACACTGATTAGTAATCCTTTACATGTAATGTAACACTGGTCAACAATTTTTTTAAAGGTTTTCTGCATCTGACATGAAAACAGCTATTTATCATGCATTTTGACATGCTGATTTCAAATATAATAATTAATATGGTTTGTAACAAAATCGTGATTGATTCAACAAATGACGGATGCTAAACGTTTTTCACCCTGATTTCAATGACAGCAGTCTTTCATAACATTGAAGAAGCTCTCGCACAAATATCTCACTAACGAAGAACACGGCAGTACTTTGTGTACCCAGCCTGAAGACCCATCACAAGAGCGACAACCTTCAGTGGCCGCAGAGCTGCCACTGATGCTGGACATAGTTTATATGCACTTCAAAAGCTGCTTCAAGTTGTCATAAGTTTCCCCTCATATATATATATGGGCTGCATAACCCAATGGAATTAATGGCAAAACACTCCCATTTTGCAAAAAATAACTTTAAAACATACGCTTATACAAGTCAACGCTTGTAGACCAGTGTAATCTTTAGTGTTTTGTTTCTCAAGCAAGACTCACATTCATCGCAAATTATACTTACTGATGTCTTGTAGTGTGCTGCCTTTGGTGATACACTCTCCTCGTTCAACCTTGATCTCAAAGTCCAAACACGCCTCATGTTCCACCTGGGTGAACACCACGTGATAAAAATACAGGTAATTTATTAAATATTTCATTTGTACATCTGACTCCCGACAAGTTTACCAGTGATAGTTTACAAATGTGTACCCGGTTCCTCCTTCCGAGGTAAACTGTCAAGTGTTATTAATACACACCTGGCTCCTCATTCAGTCAGGTGTCAGGTGAGTAGTTCATACCCAACTCTACGAGTTAAGATATCAATAAATTATAAAAGACCATCAATGAAAATGTCAATAACATAGAATGTTATTAATATGGTACAATATGCTAACACACTGCATACGGCCAGCGGTTAATAATTAGTGCTATAGTACTAAATAATTAATCGTGCAAACTAATTTAGAAAATGTTATTAGGCTGCAAAGGGGCGAAGGGTAGCGAGCCCATAAACGAATATTTTGCGTCCATATGCACTGAATATTAGGATATATTCTAGGGATGAAGATCAAACATTTCCAGTGTTATTATATAACAACCAATACGATCCATCATTATAGCTGTTACGACCCTGGGTTCATCAGTGGAAACCAGAGGTCAAATTGAGCTAAATAAACTACATTATATTATTTGGGACGCTTGCCGATGTGTGTTTGTTCGTATCTCCCTTGCCAAACATAAGACGAATCTTGTTTCTCACAGAGCATTTAAAGACTGAGCTTGTGGTTGATTATAAATTAATAAAATAGGCATCAACTATGTTTACAAATTATTAGAAAGTATTAGTAAAGTAGATCTGAGTAAACTTGGATATAGGGCTGCTGTACGATTAGCTGAGTAGTCGGCCGGCAGCGAGTCAGCTGGAGGAAGCAACTGGAGACGATCTTCCCTCTCTGGGTGGCGTCGTGGTGTAAACAACCTTCTCCCCTTCCTCCTGCTTCTCTCCCTTACCTATTTCTGTGTCTAGTTTACCAAGATAAGTACTGTGCTGTATCCTCGTTTCTGGCATTAATGTGTAGAGTATTAATGCGTATTAATTAATTAGGTGATCACTAGTGTTTATATTGCTAAGTTACTCTAAGGGGGATCCCAGTGGAACCACGTGGGCTCCAGTAGTACCAGTAAGCTACCTAGAGTCTTTGCTAGTGTCCCTTGCCTGGTAGATTTTACACTAGCTTGTGCTCTTTGTAAAACCTTGTATCCTGCTTATGTGGACCAAGGCTTTTAACGTAAGATAGTTAGCTAAAGTAATTATTGTTATTGGTGTGAATGTATATGGGGGGTTGTTAAGAGGGTTTAATAAATAAGTTAGTTTTAAAGGAGTATCCATTCTTCCTGTGTAGGAGATCAGTGATCTACCTCTAGGCTGACATTGTCTTGTAGCCAAGTAGTTAACACTGTTTAAATCTTATTGGGGGCCGGGCCTTTATGATCTCCAATACTTGAGATACATCTTAATTCTAATTGCTGACCCTTCTCCATAATACTAGACCGCACATAGCAGACGCATAATCCTTAACAATAGCTAATGGCGATAAATGACTAATTTAATAAATAAGCTAACACCTTATACACCGAGGTGACACTATGATTGGATTTAAGTTATCCACTAGACTCACTCTTTACACCCCACATCACATGGAGTACACAACACAATTGTGGGTTTGTATCAGAATTCGGGGTATTTTTTTATTAAATAATGGGGCAATGACGCAAAATCTCAATGCCCTAATGGGCATTGAGAGGCTATGATGGAAGCAAAATTCTCTTATATGTCTTCTAGGAGTGGGAATTAAATTGTCTTGACATTACAGATTTGTAAATTTTTATTAATTTGAAAGTATGGTAATGTCGTTCACCTGTAAAAGCAAAGTAAAGGAATGCCGTTCCCACAGGGGAGGAACAATGTTGCTGTATACACCGTTGAGAACATTGTATTCATAGCTTTAAAATGTCTGCGGTCAACACATTTTGCAACAAAAATAAGTATTCTGCATGGTCAAAAACATAAACTAATTCAACGACGAGAAATGAATCTTAATATACATTGAACCAAAAATAGATTCATACTTACTTCAAAAACTTGGAACGGGTCTTGTCTGAAACAAAAATGAAGCAATAAATATAGTGTGTTGCATAATCTAGACAAATTACAATGAGTTAATATTTATTTAATACCTGTCTCAGTAATTGCATTCTAAAATACATAGGTGCTCATTTAAGCTGTTATGCGTATGGACTGGCGAGTGATGGAAGTTATCACTGTGCCAGGTATCACTATGCCATATTATTAATGAACCAGTTATAACTGTGTCATGTTATTACTGAACCAGTTATAACTGTGTCATGTTATTACTGAACCAGTTATAACTGTGTCATGTTATTATTGAACCAGTTATAACTGTGTCATGTTATTACTGAACCAGTTATAACTGTGTCATGTTATAACTGCATGCATTACTGAACCTGTACTATCCAATGTATTCTCACAAACCCAATGTACCTTCTTATATATATATAAATAAATAAATAAAATAAACTTGAGGGTTGTTTTGAAGACCCAGGTCAATATTGAAATCACCTCCCAGAATGATGTGATTTTTGTTGAGATTGTTATTTATGATAAGATTCCTTACGTTGTCTGAGAATGAAGCTATGTTGTTATGAATAGCATTTGCTTCCACAACCTGCTCCTTAAGTGCATTCCATTTTTCCACTACTCTCACGCTAAAAGAAAACTTCCTAACATCTCTGTGACTCATCTGAGTTTCCAGTTTCCACCCATGTCCCCTCGTTCTGTTACTATTCCGTGTGAACATTTCGTTTCTGTCCACTCTGTCAATCCCCCTGAGGATTTTATACGTTCCTATCATGTCCCCCCTCTCCCTTCTTTTTTCTAGTGTCGTAAGGCACAGTTCCTTCAGACGCTCCTCATACCCCATCCCTCGTAGCTCTGGGACGAGTCTCGTTGCAAACCTCTGAACCTTTTCCAGTTTCCTTATATGCTTCTTCAGATGAGGACTCCATGATGAGGCAGCATACTCTAAGACTGGCCTCACGTAGGCAGTGTAAAGCGCTCTAAATGCCTTCTTACTTAGGTCTCTGAATGATGTTCTAACTTTTGCCAGTGTAGAGTATGCTGCTATCGTTATCCTATTTATATGTGCTTCAGGAGATAGATTAGGTGTTACGTCCACGCCCAGGTCTCTCGCATCGTCACAGATAGGCAGTTCCCCTTCATTGTGTACTGTCCCTTTGGTCTCCTATCACCTAGTCCCATTTCCATAACTTTACATTTGCTCGTGTTGAACTCCAGTAGCCAATTCTCTGACCATCTCTGCAACCTGTTCAGGTCCTCTTGGAGGATCCTGCAATCTTCATCTGTCACAACTCTTCTCATCAACTTTGCGTCATCCACGAACATCGACATGTAGGACTCTACTCCTGTAAACATGTCGTTAACATATATTAGATATAGAATTGGTCCCAGCACCGATCCTTGAGGTACTCCACTCCTTACTGTTCGCCAGTCCGACTTCTCGCCCCTTACCGTAACTCTTCGGCTCTTTCCTGTTAGGTAGTTCCTTATCCATGCTAGGGCCTTTCCTCCCACCCCCGCCTGCCTCTCGAGTTTGAACAGCAGTCTCATTTGCGGTACTGTATCAAAGGCTTTTTGGCAGTCCAGAAATATACAGTCTGCCCAACCATCTCTGTCCTGTTTTATCCTCGTTATTTTATCATAGAATTCCAAAAGGTTTGTTAGGCACGATTTCCCTGTCCAGAACCCATGTTGATGTTTGTTCACAAACCTAACGTTCTCCAGGTGTGCAACCAGTCGTAGCCTAATTATTCTTTCAAGTATTTTACAGGGAATGCTTGTCAGTGATACAGGTCTATAGTTAAGTGCCTCCTCCCTATCACCTTTCTTGAAAATCGGTACATTTGCCTTCTTCCAGCAACTGGGCAATTCTCCCGACATAAGTGACTCATTAAAGATCATTGCCAGAGGCACGCTGAGGGCCTGCGCTGCTTCTTTTAGTATCTACGGTGATACTGTGTCTGGTCCAACCGCTTTAGTTGCATCCAGTGTTGTCAACTGTTTCATTACCTCCTCTGCTGTCACTTCAATATCTGATTGTCTTTCATCTAGGGCAATCCCTTCTAACAATGGGAGCTGCTCAGGCTCGGTTGTGAACACTCCATGGAAGCTGGCATTCAGTGCCTCGCAGATTTCCTTGTCACTTTCAGTATATGCCCCTTTCTGTTTTCCTTAGTCTTGTTACTTGGTCGTTCACTGACATTTTTCTTCTTATATGGCTGTGTAGTACTTTAGGTGGCTTTTCGCTTTGATTGCAATATCGTTCTCATATTTCCTTTCCGATGTTCGTCTTATGTTAATGTAATCGTTCCTAGCTCTGTTGCATCTGATCCTGTTGTCCTCTGTCCTTTGTCTTCTGTACTTCCTCCACTTCTGCCTGCTGGCCATTTTTGCTTCCTGACACTGTCTATTAAACTATGGGTTATTATATTCCCTCATTTGTTTTCCTTTACTGTTGGTATAAATCTCTCTCTCACACACTTTATGATGGTGGTCGAGACAAAGTTCTGCTCCTCTAAATCCTCCGCTTGACTCATTTTAAATAGTCTCACCAACACCCTGCATGGTACACGCATAAGTGACACTGGTACCCTCACCGAAAAGGTGGGACGAAATGACATAAATGTAAGCTGGAAACGTAAATGAGTCAAAGAAACATAAGGAGAGACTCATACTCTGCTCGAGTGGTGAGTGGTCAACACTTGGAATGACCGGAAAGAAGTTGTGGAAGCCACCTACATCCACAACTTTAAAACCAGATTCGATAAAGAATTCGAATGTCACAAAAGGTATATTATACCGCAAGAGGTAACAATAAGGGCTAGCATGGGAGGCATAAAGAACTAGGACCTCACTCCGTCAAGGACACGGGGCTCGTAGCCAGCTGTGTTATGCAACACCAGCACACTGTTGTGCAACATATACATATTGTCGCAATTAAATAGCCCCACACCCCCTTACCCTCCCTGCAGTATTTTCCTCCTTGAGGTGTTAGGGACCTGCTGGCAAGGCCACTATTCATCAAGTATTACGTGTCTATTTACGAAACCTGTATATCCTCGATCATGACGGTTTAGTCTGTATTTATTACACAGTTTACCAGTTTGTAAACTTTACCACAAGACTGTTGTTGCTATAGATAACCTCGTAGTGCTCCGGAGTTCATAATTGTTAAAAATGTAGACTAAGTCTTCATGACAGAAGGAAGATGTACAGGTTTCGTAAGTGGTCACAAGTGCTTGATGAATCCTGGTCCATCCTGGGACGTATAATACCTTGTTTAGAGACAGTTGCGGTCCACTTCTTGAACCACTTGTGATATAAAATTACTTAATATATGTATATACATTTGTGTATGTATGTATATATGTATGTGTGTATTAAAAACTGTGTACCTGGCTTCACAAGGTTGTTACTTGCTTAGTTAAATAAACTATGGGGTTCAGTTTCTGAACCCATTGTGCCTCTGTAACCCTTTCCACCACCGCCCACGGGATGGGTATGGGGTGCATAATAAACAAATGCACTAACTGTTCTGTGTGTGTGTGTGGATGATTGACGGGGCTCTGGTGGTGTTGGGGTGGGGGTGGGGGGTGGGGGGGGTAAGGGGTAATGAGGGAGCGTATAGTGGTGTCCAGTCAGATGGAGCCCTGGGAGGTGTCGGGTCAGCAGGAGCCGGATAATGGTGTCCGGTCAGTGGGGTGGGGGCCAACTCCTATTATATCTCCAACCACTCTGTCCAACCAATGCTATATTTTTTTTAGAGTTTTCTTCTATAATATTCATTGATAACTTCATGCACAGGTCTGTAACTTTATTTCCTAACTTGTGTTCCCAGCACACACATATCGAGGTATTTAGCTTCGTTCTCGATATACAAGCTAAATCCTACATAATCCAGGATTCGATTCCCGGAAGGGACAACAACCCGTCGTCATCATTGTAACTATAAGGTGTGAAGGATAGATGAAATTGTTTATGTAATAATCTAAGATGAGGTCTGATAAAGACCTTTTGTGCCCTCTGTAGTGCTTTTGTGCTACCGCTCACAGGATGAGTATGGGGTGCACAATAAACTAGCCGCCTTCGGCGGCAACATTCAAATCAAATCCGTCGTCATCAACAAAGGCCAAATGCACTTTAAACCTTGTTACGAGTGTCTGTTTACGAGTGAAAACAGGTTTACACGCCACTCATAACAGATGACGTTCGAACTCGAAATGTCATCCAACAAACTCACACTAAACATAGAAAAGACCTACTACATCTTATTTGGAAGCAAATCAACAAATGCAATTCAGCTTCAGATAGACAATGTTAACATCAGCAATAAAAATGATGGAAAGTTCCTTGGCCTGTACTTAGACAAGAGACTCGACTTCAGCACCCATATTCAACACAACATATTCAATACAGTTTTGATATTCCTAGAGTACGACTTAATCAAACTAGAAATGCTCTACAAATCAAGGGGCCCAGAATGTGGAATGACCTTCCCAACCATGTTAAAGACTGTACCTCTCTCAACCAGTTTAAGTTAAAAACGAAGCTATACCTAATAAATTCCCTGTAACCTACCTTACCCTTCTATTGTCAACCAATGTCTGTTTTTCTTTAAAGAGCGCTGTTTGTCGACTTAATTGTATTTGTGCTGCTTTTTCATCTTTGTTTTCATTTCTTGTTTTCATTCTAATCATTATGCTCAATTAGTATTAAGCTTGTCATTTAAGTTTATCATGCCCGAAACGCTTTGCGTAATAGTGGCTTTAGGCATTGTATGTACTAGCTCTACCTATAAGTTAAACAATCTTTGTAAAAATTTATTGTATGTATGTACCTTACCTAAATAAACATTTTATTTTTTTATTTTATTTTACATAACTAAGAAAGTCTCTAAAACAGTTGGTATACTCTCTAAAATCAGACATTATGTACCTTACTCTGCTCTCTCTCACTATATTATGCACTTATCCCTATCTTATGGTATCTGTGCATTAGGTTCAACCTCTGCAAACTACCTCAAGCCCATCATCACCCAGCTACCAGAACACTAACAAACTTTGCTTTCAGACAACACACAGCTTCCCTGTTTAAATTCCTAAACATGCTAAACATAAATTCACTCCACACATTCTCTTGTCCCAATTACATTTACAAAACCTTTTTCTTAAGTACAAACCCTGTTCTGAAACTCTTCCTGGACAGTTGTAATAGAACACATAATCACCACACCAGACATAAATATCTCTTTGATATCCCCAGAGTCAAACTTAATCTGTGTACACACTTTATGCAAATAAAGAGACCCAGTCTATAGAACTCACTCCTTAACGAATTGAAAAGCTGTCCAACTTTTGCCTTATTCAAAAACAAAAACAAAAAGTACCTACTTTCATCATAATTTCCTACCTAGTGCTTAACTCGCACTTATCTAGTGCTACCCAATACCCCAATATATGTACCTATAAGCCATATAACTTTACCATTGTAATCTTTGATATCATCTGATATCATGGTTGTTATATTGAGTGCATATTCAACTGCATTATTCCTTGAAATGATCCTCAAATTGTGTTACAATGAACCAACTGATAACCCTGATATTTTACCCTTATGTACCTTAATAATCCTTGTCATTATAGTGTATTGTTATTATTATGTATTAATCTAATCTTTGTTTATTGTGTTAAAATTTCTTACAATGTACCTGTAAATTTTTTTTTTCAATTTTACTAGAAATTATCTACTTAAAAGTATCTGTTATATTAAGGACTATCCCGAAACGCTATGCGTGCTAGTGGCTTTACAAGAGTGTAAAATCATCATTACTATGTACTCTCTTAACCCCCACTGTACCTTCTTGCATATAAATAAATAAAATGAATAAATTAATAAATAAATAAATACATAAATAAATAAATAAACTGCAGGTTTTCACTGGCGACCTCTCATCGAATCGCAGCTCTGTAAATGCTTCACCCACGCACCTCAAATATAAATAATCGTAAACAGAACCTAAACACTTAAATCTAACCTATACCTAATTATACATTGAACTCTTATATATAATAATATTAATTTATACATGAGAAAACTACAGTATTTGTATACACAATACATAAAATACCTCAGTAAATCGCTGATAAATGTAAAGTTCTACATATCTGAAACACAAATAGAAAAAGCTAGCAACTTGTCGTTAGGCTAAGCTCGTTAAAGCAGCAACCACCCGACCACCACTTAAATTCATCTATTTAAGTCGACATATAATCTGTCGCTCTGTTGGTGTTTGCTTTGCTTCCTTGTTTATCATCAAATTTAAATATAGTACAGCATATTCAATGTCATTATTTAACACAGTTTGTGTCACTGTTTAGTTAGATTAGTTCATTTATTATGCACCCCATACCCATCTTGTGGGCGGTAGTGGAAAGGGTTAGAGGCACATAATGGGCTCAGGGACTGAACCTCCACAGTTCATTTAGATAAGCAAGTTACAATCTTGATGAGCTAGTTACAAAATTCAATATAAGTCGTCACATCAACAATGGGTTCGAGATCGACCACAAGTACAATTTCTAAATTAAGCAACTGACATATGTGGAGAGCTAGTGTCACAATTGATATGTTTGTCCTGCACACCGTCCCCCATTGAGTGGGCAGCGGTGGATAGGTTACAATCACTTAGTTACTACCTACAGTTAGCAAACTGGGGATATTTGGCTAAAATTTCTGGTAGCAGATCATTTTGAATGAAATATTTACACATCGCTGGAACATTGGTTATAGAATTGTCTCTAAATTCACGTATCTTTTCGCACTCCATCACATAGTGTCGGAGGGTGTGCGAATAATTTTGTTGACACAGTTTACATTTGGTCAGGTCTTCATCGGCAGATAATGAGAATTCCTGTGACACAGAACAGTCAAATCAGTGTTATGAAAATCAAGAACAAAACTGGTCCAAAGACCATTCCCTGAGGCACCTCACTTTTTTATGTATCTTACCAGACAAATTTCCATTCAGAGCTATACAATGTTTCATCTAAATAATAATTTTTGCAATCAGCTTAGTGCATATACAGTGGGATTTAATTCGATAAGCTCAAGTACGTATATTGAGGTAATGAAATACATCTCAAAATAATAGAATATCTTAGGCTATTTCTTCTCTTTTAATTAATAAGACTGTCTTCGAAGAAGAACTTTATCAAATACTTTCTTAAAATCCAGATATATAATGTATACCGCCTTCCTTTCGACGAACATATTAAGATTGTATTAAGATGTTGAAAGAAAAAACTGATAATTTTGATATATTTCTGTGAGAGCCATACTAGGAATGTAATTAGATTGAGGGTAATTAAGTGTTGCCATGTGTATCCAGGCTAAGAGTTTACCGACTTAAACTGGTTGTTCGATAATTCCAAGAATAAGGCTTCTATTCCCTTTTATGTTTTAGTGGGACATTTGCAAGATTCCTGTATAATAATAAGAATCTATATAAATAAAAATGGAAATGTTCGTTTGTGCATAACCGCTAATCTCCGAAAGTTCTTCACTGATTGCTTTGAAATTTTTACACAACGTTCCATTCGCATCAGAGCAGGTTTATATATATATACTATATAGATGTCACGTCTGTGACGGTAAAAAATAACATGCTTTTTCTGAAAAATTGTGTTTTTCATGTGAGGGAAATCTTCGAAACCTTTTTACCGATTGCTTTGAAATTTTGACACAACGCTGTATTCGAATAGGCGCGTCTTTATATATACCTACTATATAGATGCCACCCCTGTGACAGGTAAAAACATGCGTTTTTGAAAAACAGCGCCATCTGTTGCACATAATAGCAACATGCACACTATACTAAATATGTCACGAATTCCCTTCCGATGTTTCCGATTGATAAATTTTATTTTTTATAGATTTCGATTTATTTTATTTTTTATTGAATTATTTTGTGTGACATTGTGTTGGAATTGAGCTGTGTTGTTTACCATACAGTTCATTTCGTAAGTAAGTAATTATCAAAAGAAGGCACCAAACCGGGAAGGCTATGTAGCACCATCAAATGTGCGGGGTAATCAGAGGGCGCTAAATATCACCAAGGATGCCAATACGAGAACAGAAACGCATAAGGTGAATGATATCAAAAGTATCCGAGTCACCAAGAATACGATCAAGAGACAAGACGGTCAGAAAACAAGACACACGCTCGTCCCGGAAGTTAGGACATTCAACAAGGATATGCAGGACCGTAAGAGGGACAATGCAATTAGAACAATATGGAGCAGGGTGGCGCTCCATCAAGTGACCATGAGTTAAGCGAGTATGGCCAATAAGCAACCTGGCCAGAGTCGTTTCCCATCGCCGATTACGGTGGCAGGAGGACGGCCACGAGGACACACAACTTTTAAGAGTACGTAGTTTGTTACCAGTAACAGATGACCAAGAAGCCTGCCAACGGGTAAGGACGGAGGAACGGATAACCAGGTAAAAGTCGGAATAAGGAATACCTTTACGAGAGATGGGACAAGAGGGGACAGCTTCTCTGGCGGCAGCATTCGCACACTCATTTGAAGAGACACCAATATGGCTGGGAACTCAACAAAACTCAATCGACTTAAATTTACTGTGAACAAGAAACAGCCAATGCTGGATCTCGACAACTACTGGATGAACCGGATTAAAGGACCCGAGAGCCATGAGGGCACTACGAGAGTCAACAACAACTACAAAGGAAGATTGACAACGAGAAAGCAGGAGACAAAGAGCATAGAGAATAGCATAAAGCTCCGCTGTAAAGATGCTAGTCTCCGGAGGTAAGCGACACATATAAGTGCAATCAGGAAAAACAACAGAGTAGCCAACACCGTCCGCAGACTTAGACCCATCGGTGAAGATGGAAACGGAGCGGGAGTGAGAAGAAAAGTGCTCAAGGAAAAGGCGTTTTAGAACCGTAAGAGGGGTAAAAGCTTTAATGATGTGGGTCAAGGATGTACAAAACTACGGAAGGGGGACTCTCCATGGGGGCAAAGAAGGAACAACACGAGGAGAAATATTAGAAATACGAACAGAAAGAGAATCCTGTAAGCGAGATAACCGGACAGAAAGAGGGAGGTGGGGAAGAGGAACAGGAACCGCAGGAGGGGTAAATGTTAAAGCACGACAGAGGCGAGAGGAAGGATGTTGTAAGGACCACGCAAGATAGCGAAGACAGAAGTGATCACGGCGGTCCTGGAGAGATAAAAAGTCAGAGTCAACATACAAGCTGAGGACGGGAGTCAAACGAAAGGCACCAGAACTGAGGCGCAACCAGTATGGTGCAAAGCATCAAGACGGCAAAGAGTAGACGGAGAAGCAGAAGTGTAAGCAGGGCAACCATAATCGAGCTTAGACAGGATGAGAGAGGAATGTAAAGCGAGGAGAGTGCGCCTATCCGCCCCCCAAGAAGTATGGGACAATATCCGAAGGAGGGTAAGGGCCTTAGAGCTCTCAACACGGAGGTAAGAGATATGGGGAGACCAAGACAAACGAGTATCAAAGAATAACCCCAAAAGCTTCGCGGAATCTTTGTACTCAAGGGGATGACCATAAAGTGACAAAGAGGAACGAAGAACGACCCGTTTCCGAGTAAAAGTCATGGCACAAGTCTTAGTAGTAGAAAACTTGAAGCCATGATTGGTGGCCCAAGATGACACGGCACCAATCGCAAGTTGAAGCCGACATTGAAGGAGAGGCGAATCATCACCCTGACAGCAAAGGGTAAGATCATCGACATAGAGAGCGGAGAAGACACCAGAAGGAAGAGAGGAAAGAAGACCATTGAGGGCAACCAGAAAAAAGAGTAGTGCTCAGAACACTACCCTGGGGCACACCTTCGTATTGCTGAAAAGAGGGAGAGAGAGCGGTACCCAGGCGCACCCGAAAGGAACGACAAGAGAGGAAGCTGCGGAGAAAGAGAGGGAGACAACCACGAAGGCAAAAAGAATTAAGCTGAGATAGACTATGATACCGCCAAGTGGTGTCGTAAGCCTTTTCCAGGTCAAAAATTACGGCAACAACAGAGGTCTTCGCAGTAAAAGCAGTATGAATATTGACCTCCAAGTTCACCAGGACATCTTCATCTGTCTGATGAAGATTAAGCCACCTCTAAGGTGGCTTAATCTTCATCAATCAATCAATCTGTGACAGATAAAACTATGCTTTTCTTGAAAAACAGCGCCATCTGTTGCATGTAAGAGCAACATATATGCTATACTAAATATGTTACAATTCCATTTCAATGTTTCTGATTGTATTGATTAATTGAATTTTCATAGATTTTGATTTATTTTCATTTTGATATAATTATTTTGTGTGAATTGCGTTGGAATTGAGCTGTGTTGTTTACCATACCCTTCATTTCATGAGTATAGTTTATTTTATTTTTATTTTTCATATTTTCATTTCATTTTTTAACTGTTTTTCTTATTTTTCAGTGATGGGAACATCAGATCACTTGATTTTCCCAATTTTCTGATGGGAACATCAAACCATTTGGGAAGGCATCGGACGAGGGAGTGGGGAATGGTGGGGAGGACGATGGGACGGAAGTGTGAGTTGGTGGGGAAGACGAGGGGACAAGGGAGGGGGTCATAGTGGGGAAGTACGAGAGGACGGGGGGTTTTGGATGGTGGGAACAAGGGGATGCGGAATGGAGAATGCTGGGGAGGACAAAGGGACAGGGGAGTGGGACATGGTGGGAAGGAAGAGGGAACGGTGGAGTGGGGAATGGTGGGGGAGGACTGGAGGACAGGGAAGGTTGCTGTGGCTGGGTACTGCTAATAATAATAATAATAATAATAATAATAATAATAATAATAATAATAATAATAAAGACACTACAATACCATAGTGTTTGAAGGAAGATGAAGGAAAGACCTCTGACAAGCTGCTGACTTCCTGTTCCCATCGAAGCCACTAGAGATAGTGGCCCTCAAGTTAATTCAGGTAAAGATAAGTTCATGCGCCAGGCAAGACTGTGGGAGGCGAGGTCTGTGCTTACTGTGCTCCGTCTATCTACATCTGAAACTGAATGAAGTCCCAGCCGTTCCTCCTAATAGCACGTCGCATTTCGACGTATACTTCACCTAAGGCCAAAAATTGTCGTACTAGAAAATGGTAGCGACTCCCGAAATTAACACACTGACCCGTTTTCTGTTTTGGGTCCTCTGGTAGGTTGGGCTAAGGGAACTTTAATAAGACAGTTTCTTGATGTTGGAAAACCTTAGGAGGACGGGTTGGAAGTCACCCTCCACCACATTCCCGCCTAATGTATCCCAATTCTTAACTACTCTGACACTGAAAACATTCTTTTGTAAATGTCTCTGTGGCTCTCTTGGATACTTCCATCTGTACTCCCTTGCTGTGTTTCCCAGCCTTGTCTGCCCTGTGTGTGTGTGTGTGTGTGTGTGTGTGTGTGTGTGTGTGTGTGTGTGTGTGTGTGTGTGTGTGTGTGTGTGTGTGTGTGTAATTACCTAAGTGTAATTACCTAAGTGTAGTTACAGGATGAGAGCTACGCTCGTGGTGTCCCGTCTTCCCAGCACTCTTTGTCATATAACGCTTTGAAACTACTGACGGTCTTGGCCTCCACCACCTTCTCACCTAACTTGTTCCAACCGTCTACCACTCTATTTGCGAAGGTGTGTGTGTGTGTGTGTGTGTGTGTGTGCGCGCGTGCGCCTACATACAAATTATCATACACGCAGACTCCCTCACTTCCTTGTTACATGTGTGCCTGCCTAGATGTGCTTACAGGTTGAGTGTCAGTTTTTTAGCCCGCCTTTTAATCATCAGACTTTTAATACAATTACTATTTACTAATTATTTCTTACATAATTACATTTAAAACTGTACTGAGTTAGCTTCTCCAATTTCCCTGTCTAATCTGTTTCACTTAATTAAGCCGAGATTCTTTCTGGCACATCTGTGGGGCATTTGCGTCTCCATTTACATTCTGCGTCTGATCGTCCTGCTGTGCCTCGCTGTAAACGTCGCTCTGGCCTACCTGGCCAGCCCGGCCGTCTAAAATAAAATTACTTATGGTAACTATGTGGTTGATACTGCAAACATGTCGTGATGAACTATCAGAAAGTTGACCTTTGTAGTACTGAATTTGCCTAAACAGAATAACCTTTCATATTTATGTTTTTAATAAACCTTAACGTAACGTAGCCTAGCAATCCAAGGCCTAATACACGCCTAATATGGTATATGTGCTATAATTGGCCTAGGAATATTTATGTTTGGTTTCTAGCTTTATTTTTCCAGACTATAAAAATAGTACACAAAAGTGGCTTTCTGGGGCTCCATTACTACATCTTGGCACGATCGAACACATGGTTACTAAAGGTACTACCATTTCAGGAGGCTGGAGTGACTGTGAGGAAGTAGGCCGGCCGCACTCTCCAAACATATTCTTGACTATCCTGACCTACCCTTACCCAGTATTAGCCCGAAAATAAAACGAAAAGCAGATTGTTCGGAAGACCGCCCGGTCAAGCACCCAGTTGATGTTTGCCTAACAATGGTGATTGTAATTCATAAAACCATCTACCGTAACCTTAGCTACAACAATTAAATTAAATAATTACATATACTGTTGTAAATTAAAACAGTATTGACGTAGACGCGCGCCTACATCTTGGTAACTTTACACCTTGCTCAAGGTATTGTTGAGAACAACTAGTTAATTAAGTCTACCATTTGTACCTCCGACGCATACTGCGAGCGGTGGCGGCAACAGTAGTGCCGTAATGAGTTTATTAACTGGAATTCAGCGTGTATAGTTATCAAGACGTAGTCGCAAGTGTATAACAACCATCAAGAACACTCTGCACACTTACTCAGTACCCCACATGATGCTTGGCGTGCGAAGGTCCCTTTTGTGTTTGATCATTTTCTCGAGGAAGTGACCGCGGAAGGTGACTGGCTGTGGCGTCTCGCACCCTCACGGCTCTCTACCGCTCCTAGTTCTGCTTCTCTTGTTTTATTTCAGTTAACATCACACGGTGCATTACCGGGTGTTTTATCAGTGCAAATGGACCACTTTTGTTAATAAGACTCCGAGTTCCTGTAGATGTTCCCTCCGAGACGCGAGTGTGGAACATGCAGAATGTGTCAGTGGTAATCAGCAGGGGTCGTAGTTCTGAGTGGGCATAAAAGCAAGTACGACCCGTCGACACGACCAGTCACCACTACCAGCCAATATGAGCAGCGTGCACGACTAGCCAGCACGACACACCCCTCACTACTGAGGCTATGCGAGCCTCCACCACCACTAAACTGGCAACTCACTCCACATTCCACTCACTGCCCAACGTCTGCCCCACCCTCCCACCTTGCAATAAGGGGGGTCCAGCTCACTTATGTTGAAAAGTAGGGCCTCTTCTTTTCAGAGACAAGGGTAAAATAATAATAATAGTAGTAATAATAATAATAATATTATTATTACTATTAAAAAATAAACAAATATTTACCTTAGTTCCATATATTGTTGCTTCCTGGCACCTGTCATCTCTTGGCCAGGCACACTGTTGCTTCCTGACACTTGTCATCTCTTGGTCAGGCACACTGTTGCTTCCTGGCACCTGTCATCTCTTGGTCAGGCACACTGTTGCTTCCTGGCACCTGTCATCTCTTGGTCAGGCACACTGTTGCTTCCTGACACTTGTCATCTCTTGGCCAGGCACACTGTTGCTTCCTGACACTTGTCATCTCTTGGTCAGGCACACTGTTGCTTCCTGACACTTGTCATCTCTTGGTCAGGCACACTGTTGCTTCCTGGCACCTGTCATCTCTTGGCCAGGCACACTGTTGCTTCCTGACACTTGTCATCTCTTGGTCAGGCACACTGTTGCTTCCTGACACTTGTCATCTCTTGGCCAGGCACACTGTTGCTTCCTGACACTTGTCATCTCTTGGTCAGGCACACTGTTGCTTCCTGACACTTGTCATCTCTTGGTCAGGCACACTGTTGCTTCCTGACACTTGTCACCTCTTGGTCAGGCACACTGTTGCTTCCTGACACTTGTCATCTCTTGGTCAGGCACACTGTTGCTTCCTGACACTTGTCATCTCTTGGTCAGGCACACTGTTGCTTCCTGGCACCTGTCATCTCTTGGTCAGGCACACTGTTGCTTCCTGACACTTGTCATCTCTTGGTCAGGCACACTGTTGCTTCCTGACACTTGTCATCTCTTGGTCAGGCACACTGTTGCTTCCAGACACTTGTCATCTCTTGGTCAGGCACACTGTTGCTTCCTGACACTTGTCATCTCTTGGTCAGGCACACTGTTGCTTCCTGGCACTTGTCATCTCTTGGTCAGGCACACTGTTGCTTCCAGACACTTGTCATCTCTTGGCCAGGCACACTGTTGCTTCCAGACACTTGTCATCTCTTGGTCAGGCACACTGTTGCTTCCTGACACTTGTCATCTCTTGGCCAGGCACACTGTTGCTTCCTGACACTTGTCATCTCTTGGTCAGGCACACTGTTGCTTCCTGGCACCTGTCATCTCTTGGTCAGGCACACTGTTGCTTCCTGACACCTGTCATCTCTTGGTCAGGCACACTGTTGCTTCCTGACACTTGTCATCTCTTGGCCAGGCACACTGTTGCTTCCTGACACTTGTCATCTCTTGGTCAGGCACACTGTTGCTTCCTGGCACCTGTCATCTCTTGGTCAGGCACATTGCATCAAAGTCTGAAGCAAATGACAAAACTACAGCAACCTTGAGTCATGAATGCAGCCGCGCATCAGTAAGTTAAGACCCAAGCCGAGATTTGTTAATATTCACAACTAAAAAGAGCTGTCCACAGAAACATGATTTGTTGTTGTTGTTGTTATTATTACATTTAGATACATCTTCATTTGTGCAGCAGCTACCTTAGACTACATGAAGGGAAGTACAGCATGTCAAAAAACTAGCTACGTGATGCTAAAACTCCCCATCACACAGGATGGTTAGTCATTCAAAGGTATGTGATATGTAGTGTGCACTGGCAAACTCTTGATGAATTATGATGCTATCATAAACACAAGAGTGAATATGGCAGCAGTGATACTAAAAGTACGCATTGCAGTCTCCGTGGTGTAGTGTTAAGACATTCGCCTGGCGTTCCGCGAGCGCTATGTCATGAGTTCGTATCCTGGCCGGAGAGGATTTACTGGGCGCAAATCCTTAACTGTAGCCTCTGTTTAACGCAACAGTAAAATGGGTACTTGGATGAAAAAACAATTCTTCGCGGCAAGGGATCGTATTCCAGGGACCTGCCCGAAACGCTACGCGTACTATAGTGGCTCTACAAGAATGTAACAACTCTTGTATATATCTCAAAAAAAAAAAAAAAAAAAAAAGTCTCAGTCTCGCAGGATGGTTAGTCATACACATGTGCTTCTAAACATGGACAAAGTCCCAGAGACAGAGAAGGATATAGGATGCTTAGTAATGAACTAAACTCTCCTGATGAAGGAGGTGATCAGGAAGGGGAAGACAACTTTTCCCACATGTTCAAACTCCGGGAAATCCTTCGTCAAACTCATTCCTTAACATGTAAATCTGGCTGTCGTTATTTTTTTGTGTCGGTGGCAGTATAATACTGTATCAGCATAATACTGTTTGTGTCAGCATAATACTGTTTGTGTCAGCATAATACTGTTTGTGTCAGCATAATACTGTTTGTGTCAGCATAATACTGTTTGTGTCAGCATAATACTGTTTGTGTCAGCATAATACTGTATCAGCATAATACTGTTTGTATCAGCATAATACTGTTTGTGTCAGCATAAGACTGTGTCAGCATAATACTGTGTGTCAGTATAATACTGTGTGTCAGTATAGTACTGTGTGTCAGCATAAGACTGTGTCAGCATAATACTTTGTGTCAGCAAAATGCTGTGTGTCAGCATAATGCTGTGTGTGTCAGCATAATACTGTGTATCAGAATAACACTGTGTGTCAGCATAATATTTTGTCAGTATAATACTGTGAGTCAGGATAGTACTGTGTATTCACCTAGTTGTGTTTGCCGGGGTTGAGTTCTACTCTTTCGGCCCGCCTCTCAACTGTCAATCAACTATTTCTACCACTACTTTTTTCCACACCCCCCAGGAAGCAACCCGTGACAGCTGACTAACTCCCAGGTACCTATTTACTGCTAGGTAACAGGGGCATAGGGTGAAAGAAACTCTGCCCATCGTTTCTCGCCGGCACCCGGGATCGAACCCGGGACCATAGGATCACTTGTCCAGCGTGCTGTCCACTCGGCCACCGGCTCCCCGCTCGGGCACTGTGTCAGCATAATACTGTGCGTCAGCATAATAATGTGTCAGCATAATACTGTGCGTCAGCATAATAATGTGTCAGCATAATACTGTGTATCAGTATATTACTGTCAGCATAATACTGTGTGTCAGCATATTATTTTGTCAGCATAATACTGTGTCAGCATAATGCTGTGTGTGTGTGTGTGTGTGTGTGTACTCACTTATTTGTACTCACCTATTTGTGCTTGCGGGGGTTGAGCTTTGGCTCTTTGGTCCCGCCTCTCAACTGTCAATCAACTGGTGTACAGGTTCCTGAGCCTACTGGGCTCTATCATATCTACACTTGAAACTGTGTATGGAGTCAGCCTCCACCACATCACTGCCTAATGATCTTAAAAGGATTTCAAGATTTTAAAGTATGCATAAATTACTTTGCAAGTCGTTGAAAATTTATCTCAGAGGCGCGAATACAGTAATACAACCAATAAATGTATTGAGTCCTTGCATTACTGTGTTCGTGCAATCAAAGTGTTCTGTGATATCCACCATAACGACAAGATCTAGAACACATTCCCGACCCTTCTGTTAACGCATATCCCCTTTCTTTCCTGTTTCATAAACATCTCTATTTCACAATAAGGTTTATTAAACTAGAGCTAGCAGTACTACAGCATGATCAATGATGATAAAATACATGAAAAGTACATAATTTTTGTAATGCTGACGTTTGCGTCATTGCTAGGGCGATATCCTGCCACAACACTGAGAGCTCTGAGCGTCTCTCTTCACTGACCCAGTCTGACAACGACGTGGCAGTACAGAGGGACCTCAAGGACGAATCATTTGAATCCGGTTACACACTCAAGTAGAGAGCCATCACACAGCTGCACCTTGCTAACGACTCCTTCCTGTCTGGAAGGGTACACATTCTTTATTTTTCATCTGTAAAAACTAAGCCTAGATAATGACATGTGTAAAACGCAAAGTTAAGAATAGTTTAGGTGCTAATATACCCCCGTAATGTGAACAATCATATCATAGTATGTTTGATGTCTTCCCTAGGGACATAGTTTTACAGTGAACAGTTTAATACTTTAAACAAGGTAGGACTGAGAATGCTTCCCTGTGGGGTGCCTTGTTCAAACCACTTGTCAAAGTTTTATGCTTTTAGAACCGTAATGAAGACTTCATGTTGGAAACAAAACCTCTTATCTAAGAGGAAACCCTTCAACCATCCATGTCTGGGAGTTTCCCTCATCTGTACAGGTACACTTGACTACGTGTTCAATACGTCAACCAAACCCTCCACACACCCTGCATTACACTGATGAAATGTAGACTAATTGATGAAAGGTTAATATTTCACTCAAAATTCTAAACCACAAGAAATATTGGTTAGGTAACTGAAGTTTGTTGACTGTTGCTCATGCTTGCAGGTGACTGTAAGTCTCTCCTACCGCCACTAAGTGGTAAGTGTGCGGTGCTCCACAAGCAAATTAAAGTTGCACGTAACTAGTTCACAACAAGTTTAATTCTTATTACAGTTCAGTATTACATATTACATTTGAATATTACATATTACTTATGTAATACATTGTAATTACACATTACATTTATATATTAGTATCAGATGAGCTTGAAGATGACTGGAGGGTGCCAGCATGCGTAACAATTGCTGCGACTGTAACTTACCTGCCACTTACTAACAGTATGGACCTGGGAGTAATTAATCAAGTGATCAAACTAAAATTCCAGTAGTAACCAATGCTTAAAAATACATCTCAATGTGTATATATCTATTAAGTCTCTCCTCATTACTGGAAAGGTGATCTTTATGGCCAGTGTGACATAAGAATTTCTCAATATATTACACTAAGTTTTGGAAAACTTTTGACAACTCGTTCCTTCACTAAATACATCATTTGGATTCAGTTATACAAATTTAATGATGTAATGGTATATATAACCATGGGAAATGTATTCTTATCTGTACCAGGTTAATTGACGTCAGTGAGTTAAGTGACCTGTAGGTTCGTTCTTGTTGGCATGGAAAAGTGACACTTTGTACGCTGGTCACACTGAAACAACAGGCTGCTTGTAGTAAGTACACCCAACCCTGGTGCGAGGTCAGTTCTGTAACAAGGAAGAAGAGGGAGTACAATACAGTCCTTGTCTGCATTAATGGGCAGCATCTGGTATTAACAAACAGAGGCGGTACATATCGCAGACGAAGCGAGACACAGTCACAGTACAACTCATCTGCTCAACTAATCAGTCGAGTTTTGTACGTTATGATAACCAACGTTACAAATGCAGTCTACTATGAAAAGTAAAGGTTCACAAATATCTGCGCTTTCTGTGCATCGGACTCGGTAGGTTAGGTGGGTTCCTGGTGAGGATAGGAGGTGGGATTTTTGACGGAGTAGCAAATGAAGAGAACGGCCATTACATACCAATACTAGAACACATCAACAGCGTAAAGGAAAGCATAAAAGTGAGATTTTAGTATCAAACAGTTCCTACAAGAGTCAAGAAACATATGCAGAACAATTGAATTCCGACACAGAAATAAGCCCAAGGACTATGGCAGAGAGGTTCATAGTAATAGAATAACAAACCTCTCATTAATTTTGACAACAGTCTCACAACTTAAAACTACACATTTTTGCCAGGATAAAATATTCCAAGGCAATCCTTCCTACTTGTCTGGATGAGTAAACCTTAAAGGCTGAATAATGTTAGGATGAACAACAGCATCGTTGTAGCACACTCTCATCTGGAGTTATGTGTGCATGACATAATAACTGAATCCCTTGGATCCCTCCATGAATACCATGGTGGATCTATCTTGAGGTCATCTTGAGATGATTTCGGGGCTTTAGTGTCCCCGCGGCCCGGTCCTCGACCAGGCCTCCACCCCCAGGAAGCAGCCCGTGACAGCTGACTAACACCCAGGTACCTATTTTACTGCTAGGTAACAGAGGCATAGGCATAGAGGTGAAAGAAACTTTTGCCCATTGTTTCTCGCCGGCGCCCGGGATCGAACCCGGGACCACAGGATCACAAGACCCGCGTGCTGTCCGCTCGGCCGACCGGCTACTGAATCTCTTCTGCAGGTAGATGATAAGGCTCGAAGATTTATTAAGACATTCTATAATAAATTTATTTTAGTTCATTCTCTACTACCGTCGTGGCCATTCATTTATGGCAATGCTAACAAACGTATATACATTCTCGTTCATTCTAAATTGTTTCTTAGTAATCATTTATTGGAATTAATTAATAGTATAATTGTTTATATAAGCATCTACCTCAGTATCAGAGTAAAATCTTCCACATAAATATACTCTCACCCTGTTTATTTTTACACTTAGATTTATATTAGAGTAAACTTCTAGATTTACTTAGATGAATATGTAATTTTTTGGGAATTATCTATTTGAACTCACTTTGTTTTCTTAGGTTCATACTAATTACAGGATTTTAACTAACCATTACTAAGCTAATTATCTTTAAGATCATTTTACTTTACGATTATTATTTTTCTTATTATTTTTTATTTTACATTTATATTGTCAGTCTTTACTGATTTTTTCTTTTTTTTCTTTTATCTAGCTTCTGTGTCCTTCCTGGCTATCTATTGGATCTTTATTTTACTTCTAATTTGTTACTATTTTATGTGTATTTGCTTCTATTCTTGTGTCTTATGGCAGACACAAGTGTCTTACTTCTACACTTTGTTTTACAGCAGATTTAATATTTAACTGTTTTCTGTAATTGCTAGTCTTATTGTATCGTGATCCCTCTGCATTTCCATGCACACTGTTATTGATCCTGATCTAAATCTTATGTCTCATATCTACACCAACCAGCACATTGATCATCATTATTGCAAGTATTACACAGCACACCAGGCTAAAAAGAAACTCCAAAATAGCACCTGCTTATCAGTTTACAACCAAAACGTTAGATCACTTGGTAAACATTTTGACGATATAAATGCATTACTCACAGCACTAGGTACTAACTTATCGTTCATTATTTTAACAGAAACTTGGCTAAATAAAGACTATACCCAACTCTACAACTTAGCTGGTTATAAAGCCATTCACAACTGTAGGCCTAATAAAAAAAGATGGCGGCACAGCTATATATTACCGAGATACATTTATCTGCAACAGTGTCATTAGTGATAGTAACGACTACTGTAAATATACTTTTGCTCAGTTTACAATTAAATCCCTTAAATCCTCCTTGACTATTGGAGCAATCTATAGATTTCCCAATATTAACATTGCTTTTTTCTCAGATAACCTAAGGAATCTCATTATAAACAACAATCTCAACAAAAACCACATCATTCTGGGAGGAGACTTCAATATTTACCTGGGTCAACAAAATTGCGCTCAAGTTGACTATTTCCTTAACAGCATGAACTCCTGTATGCTAATCCCCACAATCACCAAACCTACCCGAGTCACTCAAACATCAGCCACTACCTTGGACCACATATGGACTAACATAACAGCTCCCCTTGTATCTGGTATAATCTACGACAGAACAACTGATCACTATCCTACCTTTCTCATTGAGAACATGGACATGACACCACCAAAAAGCAAGAAACTTACATTCAGGTTACACAGTGAATCAGCTTTAGGCAATCTTACAAATGCAGTTCACAATATTAACTGGGATTCTGAATTCAATAATACTCAGGATATAAATTCATTAGTTAACCTCTTCCTCTCCAAAACTCTAATTAAGCCTCAACAACCTTTATTGTCCCCTTCTTACCATGCAAGTAACTGACAAAAGATTAAACAATCCATGGCTCACAAGTGGCATTCTCAACTCAATCAACAAGAAAATGGTCACTGCTTGCATCACAAGCGGGGATGTTTCTGGCGGGGGAGAAAGAAACAATTGCGCAGCGCGTCCCGCGGCGTTGCGCGGGCAGTTTGGGGCCGTATAAATACGGGCGCACAACGGGGCTCCGCCTCACTCCGCCTGCCCTCGCCGCTGCCCTCGCAAAACTGAAACTTTGAATATTTACATGTTCAATATTAAGTTTTATATAATATCAACTTTGTTAAGTCTATAATATAAACCGTGTTTAATATAAACTTTATATAATTACTTACTTTATGTGAACTTTATATATTTACATGTTCTGCAGAATTTAATCTTCAATAAACTGTAACGCCCCATACTGCCAGTATCTTTCTCCCCCTGGTCAGAAACATGAATATGAAAAGAAACTTAGAATTGGCCTAGTTCCAAAGGAAGTAGCTAAAAGGTCCCCATCAATGCTTACCAGTATCATAAGAAAGGCAAAACTTTCATATTATGTGAATAGATTCAATGAAGCGAAAGGCAACATGAAAAGCACATGGAAAACCATCTCTAGTATCCTAGGAACTAAACAACACTCACATAACCAAATAAAACTCTATAAGGATGGGTATACACCGTCAACTGATTTAGGAATGGCAAATGAATTTAATAGCTTCTTTTCATCGGTTGGTGTTAATCTTGCCAGAAAAATCCCACAGACTCAGACACATATTAACACATACCTCTCAGGCAGCTATCCAAACTCTCTTCTCCTTTCACCAATCAGCCCGGCAGATGTTGTGTCCATCATACACTCTCTAAAAACCAAGCCAGGGAACACCAGTGAAATTCCGTCCATTGTATACAAGAGCGCCTCCTATGCCCTTGCGTCACCCATAACTCTACTGTTCAACAAATCTATAGTGTCACACCTTCCCTGATATCCTTAAAAAAGCAAGAGTAACGTCAGTCCATAAAGGAGGTAATCCGGCGGACATAAACAATTATAGACCAATATCATATTTACCCATTCTATCAAAAATATTTGAAAAAAATGATCTACAAACAGCTCCATTCCTACCTCATAAAATTTGACATACTCAGCCCCTGTCAGTTTGGCTTCCGGTCCCAAAAGAGCACCAATGATGCAATCATTAGTCTCCTTGACGTAATCTACTCAGCCCTTGACAAAAATGAGTTCCGATTGGACTCTTCATTGACCTAAGAAAAACCTTTGATACTGTTAATCGCAGGACTAAACAAGGCGTGAGACATATTAGCATGGGAAGGAATTGTGTGGGAGCATCTGTGAGATGGTCAGCACTGAGAACCCCCAGTAAGAGGGGGGGGGGGTAAAAGGAGAATTAGTCACAATGAGAGTGGGAGCCGCTTCAGGGGAACAAGGTGATCACCACTGGGGACTTGGAGCTCGACCCTACCACAGAGGAGGGAGAGGAGCAGAGGGGAGTAGTTGGGAGAGTCAAAGGAGTAGCTTGGGCTGGGCCCAATGTGGCAGGGGCTACAGAGCCCAGTCTTCCATCACAGTCTGATTCGGGGGCCTGGTCACACACCCAACGAGCCTGGGTAAGAAAGGTCAGTTTGGTTTCCATATATTTCATTCATTCTAAAAGTCTGGGGCCTGGAACCATGGAATACCACCTACCAGGGCAGCCAGGAAGGACGAACGCTGGCCAGTGCAGGAAGGGGGTGCGTCATCCTCAGCAGTGCTCCCTCTTTTTAACAGGAGAATACTACTGCTTTGTCCATTCTCCCACACTGGTGCAAAGGTCCCATTCTCCCTTTTGCCTTAGCCTGGACACCCAGTCACCTTCTCAGGGCAGCCCCCTCACAGGTGACCCCTCTAGCACATGGTCCGGTGACTCACAATGGCCCTACATTGGTGCCCTTTTGCACGTAGGGGCAGGAGAGGGGGGCGAGGGCAACCCTCACCGGCCCCAGGGAGGTGTATGTGAGCCCCTCACCACGACAAGGCAACACCATGTTGGGGCTTCATGCTCAAGCTGCATGGCAGGAAAGCCCCCCCTCTCGTTCGTTCCTGGTCGTGCAAACACTACTAATGAGCTCAGAATGTTGCGCAGGCCCCTCTGCACCACCTTGCACCTGCCCATTACGTGACGTCTCCTGCACAACCTGTTGGGTGCCCTAGAAATCACCTGAACACTAGAAATGTATGCATTTATAGGAGAAGCACTTATAGAGTGTGCTTCGTTATAAGCACAGGAGGTGCACACACTTCGCTCTTTGGCCTGTCTTATCATGCCTGCCTCCGAGCAGGGGAGTCTGTACATACAGTACTGCAGGAGACAAGCACACACTTTGCCTGGAACAACTTAAGTTCTCAAGGAGTGGTGCCATCCTCACCTTCTCCTATAAACACAGTACACGCAGGACCCCGGCTTTACAACTGCGAGCTATCCTCGAGTGCCCACACTGCCCCATCTGGGCACTGCGGAAGCTTATCCAGATACTGGGTGCATGGCCGGGGCCCCTTATTCATGCACAAGGCAGGGAACCCGGTCACCAGGCAGGACTTTGCTAGGATGCTCCATACCTCACTTGCAGCACGCGACATTACAAAGGGCAATTTATGCACTCCTTCCGCATTGGCAAGGCTACGCAAATGCATTTGGATAAACTCCCGGCCGAAACAATTATGGCAGTGGAAAGGTGGAAAAACGAGGCATTCAACTCATACATCAAACGGGACAGTGTCATACTTCCACCGTGAAGTCAGTCCAGCAGCCAGCTACCGTTTATCCTTCGGGGTGGGGGATTCCACACCAACTGGCCTGGCAGATGGGGGTGCTCTGCCAGAATCTGCCCAATTGATAGGCTTGCACTTCTGGCAGTAGCTTAGTACATATTTTAGTTAACTCTGTAACTCATCTAACACATAATTAATTAAGACTGAATAAGGGTTACTAAGGATTTAGATTAACACCGAACAAATGAGTTATGGGAAGAATGTACATTTGCTAAGAACATGCTTTAACTAAGCTATTAAATCAGTAATCTAAGCTATTAAATCAGTAATATTAACTGATTATATTAAAAAGATTTATATTAATTAACTATATTAAACAATTAAGTTTCATTAATTGTAATTTGATTCAAATTATTTAATAAATAAGCTAGAAAGAATGTGCCTTTGCAAAGGCACATTTTCCTTCCAGCATGTATAAAATATAAAATGTCTATATTATATAAAACAGAAGTATTAAAAAAACTTCCTGTGAGAGGAGAGTAATCTGCTATTGCCAAGAAGCAAAATACAGTATATAATAGGATTGAGGAAAATGATTAGTATTTGAGACAAATATATTTCCATTTCATTTGTTTTTGTAATATTACAGGAACATTTACCTAGCACACAACCTGGCCAGCAGAAAAATAATCATAACATACATTAATTCTGACATTGTCAATGTGAAGTGCAACCCTAGTTAGTACTAACCAGCTTCAAATATATGTATGTCTGTACAATGTAAATCTAATGCATCTTCTATGCATACAAATGTGTTACAAAGTTAACATTACAAAAGATTGAAACAGTGGATACTGTTTCTAGATACTTCAGTGGATACTGAAACAGTGGAAATACTGATCATGATTCCTAAATATTGTTTTTAACAGCATTGTACAATTTGTTTTTATACCAAAAATAACAAGTCCTATAAAAAACTGGAAAGAGCATATATTAATCTTTTGTAAAGAGAATTAGGTTAAAATTTATCTCAAAGAAGTAATGCCTAGCATTTTCATATCTTTATAAATTTCATTTTGGTCATATCACTGATGTTTTTCAATTTCAGACAAGTCCATATAGTACATAACCTTATTTGCTCTACAAAGAAGGTATAACACACAGTACCTCAAATATAAAATGTTTGATGCAGACTTTAAGCCTAAGACAACTAATATTATGGGAACATTGTAATATTAGTTGTCCACAGAAACCCATATTTCATATGGGTGCCAAAATAAAAAAATTGTTAAAGTATTTAATTATATAAACATTGTTGTATTTTTATACACTTAAAATACATTCAACAAGAAAATGAATTTTTGTAGGAACTAGAATGCCATACTAATATATACCCTTTCCATATATATATTAATTTTTATATCTGGTATACTGTATGGTTAAACCTATATCTGGTATACTGTATGGTTAAACCTCCGACTTTAAGAATCAGAAATAATGAATTTCACTTTACGTATAACTTTGTGCTTATACCGTACTCTACATCATGCTCTGATTATTTTACTTGTTAACTCTCTCCATTTTAGCATTCTTTTCATGCTTCAAAATTTCTATGCTCCTATATTTCCTGCAAAGTTTACAATGTCATGCACACAGATGTTTAATTGCCTTCAATCTCATCCACAGAAACTCAAGATAAATAATATTAATGATTTAAACTTTAGATACATGGCCCTAAATCATGCTCTTTAGCTTCATATTCTTAATTTTGTGCCTGTACTTGGCCCAATATTTATCCAACTCAACCTGTACAATTTCCTTAAAAATTTTCTAACATTTACTATCTGCTTTTAATTATTTTTAAAGTTAAATTTTCTCAGGATTTTTAAGTCTAAGTTCATGTTCTTAAGTGAACACAATATATAATATTGTTACTCACTAATGATACCCCATCCCTGTGAAATTGGGATTAAATGGGAAAATGATAATGAGTGAATCAATGCTATTCATTGGCTTCGTGTGACTTATAATTATGATGGCTGAGTAAATTGGAAATTACCCAAAATCAACACATATGCATTGAAATTAAATGGATTTTTAAAAGAAAAAAGTGATATCCTTATGAAGCTTATATACAAGCACAAAAATTTCCCCGTTTCATTATCTACAAAAGAATTAAGCTGCTTGCCAGATGAGACATGACTGGCATTTTCATTACCATGCATCAGAAACATTCCATGTTTTCTGATGCATGGAATTTCATGCATCACTTCCACACCCTTAGTGTTAAGTATGTACAAGCCCAAGTAGGAGGCAAGAGGCACAGACAACTTGCTCGAGGGGCGAGACCAGACTGATTATTTTCTGCAAGTAGTTGGGTCATCTCCTCAGACTCACACTGTGTTCTGGGCGATGCAGAGGGCACTATTACACCATCAAGTGTTGAAATCAGCAACAACACTTAACACCTTCAAAAGAGTTTTACACTTAACCTGTCACATTAAGCATTCCCATTTTGCTTATGTTAAGAAACAAAATATGACAAACAGAATTATAATTTCTTTGTGGACAGGTATAAAATGTTTAAGAAATATAAATAAGAAAACCCCACATAAACTTGACAAAAAAACTGTGTTGAATGTAATGAAACGTCATTTTCTAGGTGAGTCCCGGAGGCTCCCCAGAGCTATCCAGGCTGAATGGATATGTATATCTTTCTGGCATCAGTCAATGCATGGAGTTCTTGCCTACCGGGGACCTCGAGCCAGAACCTGGCCCCCTTTAGAGGGGCAGGAGGAGCAATGGCCTATAGAGACCCCCCTGTGGTTGGGAGCATTCTATGTCTGCCATTGACCGGGGACAGGCACCCAGTAAGGTAGGTGCCCCAAAACAAACCCCTATTCTGGTAAAATTAGTGCGACCGAACAAATGGACAGAACTCACAACGAAAATTATCAAACTAGCACGACGTCATCATGTCCCTGCGCCGCTGTCTGCACAACACCCCCCTCTCCAAGAGGGGGAAGGGGGAGCCCCAGACCCATCTGCCGGCAACCCAACCCACAGTTCTTAGGCTGGATGTCAAAAAGCGCTAAAAACACCGTCGACCGAAGGGAGGGAGGGATGCCGGGGAGTCTCTGAGACTCACCCAGAAAATGGCATTTCATTACATTCAACGCTGGTTTTCTGAGGGGAAGCCCCATCAACTCCCAGAGCTAACTACACAAAGATAAGGAAAAACAGGGGTTTACCCGGGAGGTGGTTCATCCTCACGCCTCAACACGAAGTCGAGACAACTGGCTGCAGCCGCCAACCCAATGCAACGCAGGCCCTACCTGGCCCATGAACATTCACCAGGTAGTGAGCAGCCAGGATACTGTTCGACCTTCAAAAACCCCGCGCCCGAATGTCAACCCAAGACATGTTGCCAAAGATGGCAGCCAAAGCAGCAAACTTACGCACGTTGTGGGCCCGATAAACCACAAGCTGGCTTAATAACCCTGCGGACAACCTGAGAGACCCGAGCCCGAGAACAGGGGAGAAGGGAAACCGGGTCCACCCAAAACGCCTCCCCGGCCACTGAAGCCGTGGTGCGCAAATACCGGAGGAGAGCCGTAACCGGACACAACACATGATGCACCCTTGGCCTGACCAATCCCCAAGGGCAGTACTTACTGGGCACCTAGGGAAGGTGACCCTTGGCGCATGCAGCCAGAGTACTGTGGAATATGTCTCCAGGCTCATGCACCCCCGGAAAAGACAGCCCACACAACAAGGCACAGAACTGAAACAAAACTGGAGCCAGAGACACGATCGCACCAGATTCCCATCAACCAAGAACTGAGGGCTGGGTCGCCGGCAGATGAGTCTGGGGCTCCCCCTCCCGGAGAGGGGGTGGGGGGATTGCACAGACAGGGCATGGCGACATGATGATGTCATGGTAGTTTGTTAATTTTTGGTTGCGGAGTTCTGTCCACCTGTTCGGCCTTGGGTCGCAATAATTTTACCAGAATAGGGGTTTGTTTTGGGGCGCCTGTCTTTTAGGGTGCCTGTCCCGGTCGATGGCAGATATAGAATGCTCCCAACCAAAGGGGGGGATCTCTATAGGCCATTGCTCCTCGTGCCTCTCTAGAGGGGGCCAGGTTCTGGTTCGTGGTCCCCAGTAGGCAAGAATTCCATGTACATTGACTGATGCCAGAAAGATATATATATCCATTCAGCCTGGATAGCTCTGGGGAGCCAACGGGGCTCCCCCCAGAAAAAAATACTTAAAAGAGAAAGGTATCACAGTGTGAGAATGTGTGCCTTTATCTTTTACCCAAGATAATACTGACAACTTTCAGTAATAACTGAAATAAACTGATTACCAATCACCTGTAATTCTGATATAAAAATGAGCAGAGGGCATGAACTATTATCATTCAATATATAAAGTATATATTTTCCACAGACAACATTTATGATCTACAGGTGATTTCATGACTGCATAAATGTTGTCTGTGGCAGACAGCATGAGGTAATATTCTTTCAAGCCAAAACCATGGTTTAAAATAAAATTCAATTGCAGATACAGTGACACCTCGGCTTATGAATGCCCCTATTTATGAACTTTCCGGTTTACGAGCTCAATTTCTTCATAAAATGTGAATCGGCTTACAAGCTTTGCCTCGAGTAACGTAGTTTGTTGATATGCATATGGGCAACCTAGCGTGTGGTTCCTGATGGCACGGTCATGCGTTCTTCAGTTTACCAGTGCCACCCACTTAGTGACAATCACGCTTGAATTCTTTGTAAAGAATTTCATTGTGTTTCATTTTTTGGGGGTTTTGAACAAAAAGTAATTATTATATATCCTGCCATGGGTCCCAGGAAAGTCAATGGTAAGGTTCAACCTAAGAAAACACATGTGAGGATGACCATAGAGCAAAAACAAGAGATCATTCGTAAACATGAAAATGGTACATGGGTTGTTGAACTAGCTAGGCAGTACAACAAATCTATGTCAATGATATGTACTGTAATTGCTAAGAAAAAGGACATTACGAGTGCTAAAGTGGCAAAAGGCGTATCAACAATCATAAAACAAAGAACACAAACACTTGCGGATGTTGAAAAGTTATTAATTTGGATACACAACAAGGAGTTAGCAGGTGATAGCATTTCAAGAGGCCATCAATTGTGAAAAGCAAGGCTATTGTATGAAGACCTTTTAAAGAAAACCCCTGGAACAAGTGAAGCAGATACAGTACAGAAGAGTTTAAGGCAAGCAGGGGGATTGGTTTGAGAAATTTAGTAAAAGAAATGGCATTCACAGTGTTGTGAAAGTTGTGAGTTGATGGAGGAACACAGCGAAGAACTGACCACCGAAGACCTCCTAGCCCTTCACAAGGAGCAGCAACAAGAGACAGCTGAGGAAATTTCTTCTTCAGAGGAGGAGGCAGTACAGAATGTCCCTCAACAATTAAAAAGTGGTGTAGACTATGGGAAAAAACGCAAACTTTTGTTGAAACGACTCACCCAGAGCAAGCTGTAGTAGGCCGTTGCCTTATTTAATCTTTTTAATGACACTGTGATGCCTTACTACAGACAAGTGTTACAGCATAGGGAAAAACAAGTCTCTATGGACAGGTTTTTAGTGAGAAAAACAAGCAATGAGCCACAACCAGGTCCTAGTGGTATGCAGCTAAAATGTGTGAGAGAGTGTACCCCAGAGAAGTCATCACTGACTGATGTTATAATGGAAGGGGACTCCCCCCTTTCCAAACACTAACACCTCTCCTCATTTCCCCTTCCTCACCGTCTTCCATATGCCAACGAGTCGTCAATAAAGGTAAGCTATAACTTGTACATACCATAGTACTAAATATTTATGTGAATTAGGTATGAAATATATTTTGAAGTTAATTTTTTGGGGAGTGTAGAACAGATTAATTCAGTGTACACTATTTCTTGTGGGTAAATTTTGTTTCGGGTTGTGAATTTTCGGCTTATGAACCTTCTCTGGAACGGATTAAATTCGTAAACAGAGGGGCCACTGTACTCACACCTAAATACTGCACTTTACAGCATATGCACAGTATTATGTTAAAAACAGGTAGTCCCCCAGCTGGTAGCATTGGATATATTTTCTGGGAGTCATACCCAGCTTGTAGCACTAAAGATACAAAGTCAATGTTTGACTTTGGGAGAGTCAAACTTTACAAAAATATGAATCAGAAAAACTTAACACTTTATACAAGTTTTCAATGTACTCAGTATAAAATATATTTTGTACTAAGCTTTATAACATAAATAAATATGATTATATATGTCATGAATAATATTTTTGTGAAAAATGAAGTGTGAGAAAATCACAGATAATTTCCTGCCCATCTTTATCATCATCATTTTCCTGCTCAGAGATGGAAAATGAAATTGCAAGTATACCAATACACTTTAGTAATAAAAAAACTTACTTCTCGTTGTTACCAACCAATATATGACTGTGTTTAGCTGAAATACTGAATTAAAAAGTAAACCTAAAATAAAATGACTTCTTTTAATCCTATCAAGCAACTTTATTACAGTATATATTCTGGTACAATATATCAAATTGAAAGACTGGTATGTCTCAAGTATATATATACCATAGTCAGGGTTTCTTTTATCAACCACGAAGGTAATAATATCTTTAAATGTGTAAATACTGTAAATTATTTTGTCTAAATCTTTAAAGTAATGCCTTTTAAGCTCAATAGAAAAACTATAATATTAAATAGCTACATCAAAGCTCATATGAAGATCATGAAGTGAGCTGGTATTTCAGGAAAAATGATGTGTTATGATATTGATTCACAGTGACCCAGAGACCTTGTTCACAAATATATGCTTTCATCAGTTAGCTCCTCTAATGCATCTGTATATTCACCTTCAGAACTGTCTCTACTAGCTTGACGGTCAAGTCCACGAGACATCATTGCATAATTCTTCAACTGACGTTCATTTTCAAGGGATACTTTCAATTTAAGATCCATACTACTTCTGTTGCCACAAAAACTGTACACACGTTTTGCTGTCTTCACCACATCACTTACAGATATCTTTCGTATGAACTGTTTCTTTCTCACTATAACGTCTGCAATTTCTTTCTTTATAGTATCAATGCAGACGAGTGTGTTAAACTCTACCAGCTTTGTCAGGCGATCAAACTGCTTTGGCTCATATACAAAGTTCATAGAAGAAAATGGATTCAGAGGATCATCAAAAATGGGGAAGTCAGCAAAACTGAATTCCTCTTCTGTTTCTCTTGGAACTCCTGTAAATAATTATTTAATTTTTATTTTAAATTCATCAAGAATCAGAATGTAAGTGAACAGAAAATTCAAAATAACGTCATAAAATCCCTTGAGAAAAGAAATCAGAAAATCTAGAAACAATTACTAGCAAACTAATTCACAATTCCAATTTTATTTTATTATTTATAAATGCTACCTCATGTGAGCTTAATGCAGGTAAATAACATGTCATGAACACAAGTTAACACTTTTGCCCGGTGATCACGCATAATGCAGGAAATTTTTTTCTCACAGATGTACACCAATCATGCATATTGTGCTGTAAATTAAAATATTTGTTAAAATTCTAATTTATATAATTTTAAGGTCAGAACACTGGAAAGCGTATATATGTCCCAGGACTCGCGGGGCCGGGTACGAATCGCCAAACCCACCTTGGGGTGGGTTTGGGTACGCGCTCTGGGAACGCGAAAGTGTTAATTATTGATAGTGATCTAAATACATACTTTAATACTTATGCAGTACAGTGCACACACCAGGCATGTATACACTGAGAGGTGAACTCAATTCTCAGTGTATATACACAGAGTTTACTTTTGTCCTGCACTATGTTCAGGACTAGAGTATATTTGTTGATTAGTCAGTAAACTACTGTATTGTGGTGGCTTAACCATTAAATGGCTAAGCTAACTAATAGCCCTACATTATGGTGCACATGAAAAAAGCATTCATAAAATCCACAAGGAACAAATGGATATTAGTAATTGGAGAACAGGAGAAAATCACAGATAGTCATTAAAGCTATTCAAGAGTTAAGAACCTTTCAGAGGTTGATAGACCTTCAGCTTAACACCATGTATACTTCTTCACTAATATGATGCTTCATAGTTTACATCAGTACAGTATGGTATTGCATAGTTTGATTTCAATGCTTAATATTTGTAACTACATAATTAAATGCAATTTATTTGAGATTTAAATAACAACATTAAAATCTTTAATTAGATGATGTTAATGATGAAAAATATCAGGTTAGTCAAAGATCAACTAAATCAACAACAAAATGTCAAAACACCAGTCTTAGAAAAAGAAAATAATCCATTCAGAAGTTTACAAAATTCCTAATATCTTTTACACATGCCTTATTTTAATGCCTAAGGGTATTAGGGTGACAGTAATACAATAACTAGGTATGTATAAACTAATAGATAACACTTAAAATAGTCTCAAATCTTCAACAAAATCTAGAATACACTAATATACAAAATTATGTCTAACGAATGAAGGTAACAAACTACAGTATTTGTATCAACACACCATAACTTCCAATAACATACCTGGTGCTTTAAAATTCTTAAATTTGTTGTTGACCAGTGGAAAATGCAGAATGACTGGACAAAACTGGTCAGTTGGATGCTTGAACACGTAACACTCACGGACTTCTTCATTTTCATATTGACCAACCTGCAGAATGATGTTTCCAATATATTTTATCTTAGATAATAAACCAATATTCACCAGTAAAGTAATTTTTCAATAATAAGCACCCTTCACATGGATCTTTTGTTAAGATTAGTCAAAACATTATTTGAATATACTTTTAATAGTTTACCTGATTTTGTATTGGAGGAAATGGGACTTTGTTTTGCACTGCCCATTTTTCTGCAAGTAGTAGTTCCTTGAAAGGCTGTGCTTTGTCTGAGGGCCTCTGAGAGAAGTCAAATGAAAGGTAAATATCAACAGCTCGTTGTGGTCGCAGAAGGAGTGGGTACGGAGAGTTGAAGGCCAGCCCAGAGTCAACTATGAACAACTTCTTTGCTGTGTTATCTAAGGGCTTATACCTGCTACTCATTCCAATGTCCACTGAAATTAGAAGAAATATTGTTGATTTAAAAATTATGAATAACTGATAAATTATGAAATCAAACAATGTACGGTACACCATAGCTATATGAACTGTCACACACAGATCACACTAACGTGATGCATCAAATGAACAAATCCACAAGGGCCGTGATGAGGATTCGAATCCGTGACGAGAATTCGAACGAACTAGCTCAGTCGATTAAGGCAGTGTCTGGGATGCTCCCAGACGCAGGTTCGAATCCTCGTCACGGCCCTTGTGGATTTGTTTATATGAACTGTATTTCTCTACGAATATAATACATAATTTTTGCTTGAGGGAAGCATGTGTGGTATTACTTGAATTTACCCGAGAGCCACCATCTATCTACTGGCCTCCATAGCAACAGGAAGCCAGCAGCTCATCAAAAGTCCCCATATATTTCCTGATTAATTTTTTCAAGTGCTTTTTGAACCGCAGTTAAATCTTGACATTTATTACTTCAGTGGGTAGAGAGTTCCATGGGTTCATAAACCAATGAGTGAAAACCATCCTGTTTTCTATCCTACATTGTGGCTTGTTGAACTTGATGCTGTTGTTCCTTGTATGTGTCGTGTGATCTTTTAAATAAGTGGTCTGGATTAATATCCTCCAATCTGTTCAGTATTTTATAAGTTTCTATGAAATCTGCTCTATCATATCTGATTTGCAGTGTTGTTATTCCTGAGGCTCTTGACCTTTCCTGGTATGAGAGTCGACTTAGTTCTAGGATGATTTTTGCTGCTTTTGCTCCCTACACTTTATCCAAAACCAGATATGTCATTCTGAAGATGAGGTCTCCATGCATGAGAAGAAAAACAGCGTTAAATGTAATGAAACGCCATTTTCTAGGTGAGTCCCAGAGGTTCCCCAGAGCTATCCAGGCTGATATTGATATCCTTAACTTTGGCATCAGTTGATGTGGGTTCTATCGGGGACTATGAGCCAGAACCTGGCCCCCTCAGACAGGCATGAGGAACAATAGCCTATTGAAATTCACATGTGATTTTGGAGCATTCCATATCTGCCATCGACCGGGACAGGCTCCCAGAAAGGTAAGCTTCCCTAAACAAACCCCTATTCTGGTTAAAACGATGAAAATAGACAAATGAGTGGACAGAACTCCCCAAATGAAAACGAGCAAATGAGCATGACGTCACATGAGCTGCGCCGCATGTCTGCACAGCTCTATCCTCCCCGGGAGGGAAAAGTGGGAGCCCAGACCCCTGCACCAGCGATCCACCCTGCAGTTCTGAGGCTGGATATCAAAATACCTGAAAACCGTCGACCGGAGGGAGGGAGGGAGGGAGAGAGGGATGCCGGGCAGCCTCTGAGACTCACCCAGAAAATAGCGTTTCATTACATTCAACACTGGTTTTCTGGGGGGAGCCGCTATGGCTCCCCGGAGCTACTTCACCAAAGACAAAAGCAGAGGGACTCATCCGGGAGGTGGTCAGTGCTCACATCACAACACTAAGTCAAAACAGGCTGTAACCGCCGACCCAAAGAGAACACAGGCCCGACTAGGCCCAGGAACATACACAAGGTAGTGTGCAGCCAGGACCCAGCGTGACCGCCAAAAACTCCGTGCCCAAAAGTCAGCCCAAGATATGGTGCCAAAGACGGCAGCAAGCGCAGCAAACTTACGAACGTCACGGGCATGGGGATAGACCACAGGCTGGCTAGACCGAAAGACCCTGCAGACGACCAGAGAGACCTGAACCCGAGAACAGGGAAGAAGGGAAATCGGATCAACCCAAAGCTTGTCCCGGCCACAGAGGCCCTGGCGCACAAATAATAACCTCGTGCCCCTACCAGTGCAAAAACTACCACTTACCCCAAGGCAAACAAGGGTGGAAACCCCCCCAAAACACTCAGGGCAGTCAATCACCAAGCAGCAAAAGACCAATAGAGGTAGACCCAATGTGAATTGTGGAAGAGAACCCCAAGCCCCAAGGGCAGGTACAGTACTTACAGGGCACTCAGGGAAGGTGACCCCTAAGCACATGCAGCCCGAGTACCTGTGAATATTAGTCCCAGCTCACATGCCACAGTAAGAGCAGCACTGAAACAGAGGACAGCACAACAAGAATCCGGAGCTGGAGCCACACGACTATGCCGTATCAAGTCAGCCAAAGAACTGAAGTGTGGATCGCCGGTGCGGGGGAGGGTCTGAGGCTTCCCCCTTTCCGTTCCTGGGGAGGGGGAGCTGCGTAGACATGTGGCGCGGCTTGTGTGACGTCATGCTCATTTGCTAGTTTTCATTTGGGGAGTTCTGTCAACTATTTTGTCTATTTTCGTTGTTTTTAACCAGAAAGGGGGGTTTGTTTTGGGACGCGTACCTTTCTGGGTGCCTGTCCCGGTCGATGGCAGATATAGAATGCTTCAAATCACATGTGCATTTCTATAGGCCATTGCTCCTCATGCCTTTCTGAGGGGGGGGGGGCGCAGGTTCTGGCTCGTAGTCCCCGGTAGGCCTAGAACTCCACCCACATCGACTGGTGCCAAAGTTAAGGATATTCATATCCTGGATAGCTCTGGGAAGCTGAAGGGGCTCCCTCCAGAAATTACCCTGAAGCAACACACACAAACTAACCGGTCCCCAGAGAGAATCCATGACCGTTACTGAATGGTAGCTGCGCCAGCCACAGTGTGCCCCCACCCAGCCCAAACCCACTCAATACCCGAGGCAAGATGGGCAGCCCAAGATACCCAGCGAACCCCAAGAGTGAAAACAACAAGCAATGAAGTTCTCAAATGGGAGTGAGACCCGAATGACTCAGGGAAGGTAACCCTGATCTGCAAGGGAAGTACTTACCGGGTACCTAGGGAAGGGAACCCTAGGTGCATGAAGCCCAGTATACTTGTAGGAACACCTGGTCACCACACAACACAGCTGGCAAAGTCACAAATGCAAAGACAGACAAAAATTGAGGCCAGAGAGGACATGTAAACAATGACACATCAGTCTACAAACTGAGGGGTAGTGCAGCCGAATTGCCTGAGCACCCCCCCCCCCCCCACTGGGGGAAGGGGGTGCTAACAAGCAGAGCACGCTAGTAGGACGACTATTGTTTGATTTTTTGTCTTCTTTTGGGGGGAGTTCTTTGGCTCTGTTCAGAAGTAGATTGAAATTTTAACCAGTTAGAAGTTTGTATTGGTTCGCCTACCTTTCTGGGCTTTCCCCGGTTGATGGCAGACATGACAAACTCTAAATGTAGAGAGCTCATATGGCCATTGCTCCTGCGCCTCTCTGAGAGGGCCAGGTTCTGGCTTGTGGCCCCCAGTAGGCACTCAAACTCCAAGGGCACCAAACTAATATGGCTCATGTCCATTTGATAGCTTCAGGGAGCCGATGGGACTCCCCTCAGACTTTGAGGGGAGTTCTTTTAGGCTTCGAGTCATCAAAAAATTAAAAAAAAAAAGATACTCTTCAATATTAAATAATAAATTCCAAACTATCCTACTATGAAAATAGATAAAAATAATATTTATAAACATGAAAGGATTCCATGGGAAAACCATCTCTTACATCCTGGGATGCAAACAATACTGGTGAAACAAATAGATCAAGCTCACCTACAATGGTACTGCCTTGAGGTTACCTTGAGATGATTTCGGGGCTTTTAGTGTCCCCGTGGCCAAGTCCTCGACCAGGCCTCCACCCCCAGGCCTCCACCCCCAGGAAGCAGCTTGTGACAGCTGACTAACACCCAGGTACCTATTTTACTGCTAGGTAACAGGGGCATAGGGTGAAAGAAACTCTGCCCATTGTTTCTCGCCGGCGCCCGGTATCGAACCTAGGACCACAGGATCACAAGTCCAGTGTGCTGTCTGCTCGGCCGACCGGCTCCTGCCCTGGCACCACACTCATAACATTAAATTAATTCAATAGCTTCTTTTCATTAATTGATGCTAACAATGTTAGAAACATCTCACACCCCAGGCAAGTGTTACTGCATAGCTCAAACTCACTAAAACTATTACCAGTCAATCCTTCAGATAATATCTCCATAATACACTCCTTCCATATCAACATCAGTAACATACATAGTTAGCACATGGCTTAGCACTTTTCATGACAATTACTTGTACTTATTAATAAACCTCAATGATATACAAAATGAACATTATTTTTTTCTTCAAAAAGGCCTTTGGAAAAATGTACTGATATAAACATTTATAGAACAATATTAAATCTACCAATATCATCAAAAATATTTGAGAAAATTATGTACAGAGAGCCAATTTGGCTATAGATCCCCGAAGTTTAATTCCTAGTTTTTGTTAACTTTTAGGAGTCTAACATAGTGACTGCCAACTGAAACTTCATCAATATGGAATTCAAAGCCATATAAGGACATGTTAGTTAGTATTGTTTATAAAATATTATATAATATTAGAGAGCATCCTGTATTTTCAAGTTAACAAGAAATAAATATTTTTTTTTTTAAATAAATGTATGTGATTTAATCCAGCAAACTGATTTACCCACTGACTGCTTCCAGAAGTATTGGTTCAACTTGGTGGTGACCAGCACACATTGGAACAAAATTAAAAAAATATATATTCTATTGCTTTTTACTGTCACTGTATAAAGCTACTGTATATACATACTATAATTAAAATAGTCACTTTAAGAAGTGATACATAAACTAACATTATTAACTTCTGGATTACAGTAAACAACACATGATCTTACAGTCAGAATCCACTGTATCCTCCTGGTCTTCATCTTCACCCATAACATCAACAGCAAAAGGCGATATAGGAAAGGAATGTCTGAGGGAAAGGCCTCGGAAGGGATTGAGCACTTCCCCTGCTCTCCCAGCTCTGGAATTTAGTATATTGGCTCCAGTCATGATGTTCTGCTTCAGGCCATCCCATAAACCTGCTTTCTTTTCTACTCTTGACTTTCGAAAGGTTTTTCTGCAAAATTAAAATTAATTTATGAAATAAGTAATTACTTTTTGTTTGAGTGAATTAAAATTTATGAACAAGACAATTTTATGACCAAAAGAACTAAAAGATAATTAATAACAAAAGAGCAAAGAAAATTTCCTGTATTACAGTTGAAAGAAGGAAAAATTATATTAAGAGTTGAATTATGTTTACATCAATAAAGTGTACCAAACATACAATTATGATGAACATAATTGAATCAACAATATGCACACCATATTTTTGAGTACAGCGATGATTCACTCATTTTATTATATAAATATATCAAACTACACACTATTGAATAATATTACAGCAAAAAAACTATGAAAAATCAATCAGAGACATTGAAATAATTAGGTAATTATCTCTTTGTGGCAACTCTGGCCTGACAGCTGGCGATTAACAGACCGCCTGGGACGCACGCTGAGTCAGCGCCTGTTTTTTGCCAGACTTCCCCGCCCTATAGCAGGCAATATATGCCACTTACGATTTTTTTATTATTTTTCCCATGATCAGTGAACACAAATTAACAGGTTAGGAAGAAAAATTTTTTTTTTTCAAAATTACATGCGCCTGTGGGGAACAAAGGATATTATACCCCTAGCATGTTAAGGGTTAATGCTATTTCAACTTTAGTAATAATTTATATAAATTTTAATTTAATATTCCACTAACATGCCAATTATAATAATTATCCACTAGTTTTCATCAATAGCCTAAGATCTGTTATACACACTTTGTAAACTCAAATCACATAACTGTCTATAAATTCATGCCAAAAGATTATAACCAATAATAATACTATAAAATACAACAAATATGATTATCTGAAAGACTTGCACAACTTAATGGTAGTGTTATTTTGGTTTAATCCCATTTTCCTTGATCCTTTGTATTTATACACCACTCTGTAATATAATCTTTGTATTCTTTTGCAAATTATAGATGAGTGATAGTGATTGAGTAATTATCAGACATATTAAACACTCATACTTGCCTTCTCTCAGCCCAGACTTTTGGTCCGGGTGCAGACCTATTATTTCCTTCTTTCCGAGATGCTTTAAAAGCTCCTTGGCGAACTAATCTTGAGGTAACAGCCGTCTGATTCGCCTGATACTCTGTCTTACCCCCTGGGTCACTCTCAGAGCTGGTCTTTCTGTTATCTTTAGAAGTCTTTCTCTTAGTTAGGTCAAAGTTAAATCCAGAAGAGAATTTTCGGGGTTTTTGTTGTGAATCTCCTTCAGTTCTTCCAGCAAATATTTTCCTTTCCTCTGTACCATTTAGATGAAGAGAATCAACTGATTTGGCTGTCAGCATTGTTTTGTTTTGATTAGATTTCCGGTGAAAAGGAGAGTTTTTTTTTGACAGTAGTGTGGAACTTTTCTCCTCTTGCTCAAAAGGACTAACAGTTTCTCCATGTTCTGAGATAGAACATCCTGATAACTCATTTTCCAAAGAATCTACTTTGACTGGCTGTGCTACAGAGTATCTTGGGACATCAAATTCTTCTTCTTCAGATTCTTTATCATCTTTACCCTGAATATCTTCCTCATCTTCTGAGTCCGAACTCTCTCCTGAGCTGTGAGTGTCATCTCTTTGTTCTGAAAAGAAAAAAAAAGATCTTGCAAGTACAGTACTATTCCAATAATACAAAGATCTTTGGAAGGTGAGAGGTGAAGAGAATGCACATCCTCTCAAAACAACCCAAAGATAAATGGGCAAAATAATAAATTAAAAATTAAAATTTATGAATACAGTATTGTACTGTATACTGTAGAGTACTCATAAGAGTTATATAGATTTTAAACCTTACATAGAGGAACCTGGTGTGATGAGCGGCTCCATCTACGAGCATTTCAGGTAACGAGCAAGCCACTCGCAGAAAATTTGTCTCGACTGACTGACGAGCTTCCTCCTAGCGTTCCTGCTGGTTCTTGCAAATTCTCAGATGCCTCCGACGATACAAATCAATGAATTTTTTTTTAAAGATGCTAATGATGCTAGGATATAAAAGGATGACTGCTGTAATGTTACAAAGCATTGATTATTTTTTTTTAGAAAATTGTTAATAAATTTAAAATTTTGAAAAAAGAAGAAATGTCAAAACATTCGTTCAGTGTATGTCAGGTAGGATGCCCCATTTTCTATAAAAAAATAAAAAAATAAAAAAAATGAAAATATTAAAAAAAAAATACAAAATAAGGTTCATTCAGTGTACATCAGGAAGGCTACTCCATTTTCTATAAAAAATAAAAAAACCCAGCATTGAATGTAATGAAACGCCATTTTCTGGGTGAGACCTGGAGGCTCCCCGGAGCTATACCAGGCTGATATGCTAATGTCAGACTTTGGCATCAGTCATGTGTATGGAGTTCTTAGGGCCTACCGGGGACCACGGCCAGAACCTGGCCCCCTCAGAGAGGCAATGGGAGCAATGGCCTATAGAAACCCCTGTGTGGTTGGAAGCATTCTATTGTCTGCCATCGACCGAGTCAAGCATCCAGAAAGGTAAGCATTCCAAAACAAACCCATATTCTGGTTAAAATTGCTACCAAAAGCCGAACTAGTGGATAGAACTCCCCAACAGAAAACAAGCAAACTAGTATGACGTCACACGTCACCGTGCCACTGTCTGCGTAGCTCACCCCTCCCCGGGAGGGGGAAGGGGGAGACCCAGATCTCTCACGCCGGCTATCCACCCATCAGTTCTGAGGCTGGATTTCAAAACACGCGAAAAACCGCTGACAGGAGGGAGGGAGGGAGGGTTGCCGGGGAGCCTCCAGGTCTCACCCAGAAAATGGCGTTTCATTACATTCAATGCTGGTTTTCTGGGGGGAGCCCCGTCGGCTCCCCGGAGCTAACTACCCACAGAGGAAGGTCAAAGGGACGGAACTGGGAGGCAGACACCACGCACCCCTCAACGAAAGCGAGACAACCGGCAGCAAACGCCAACCCAAGGTGACACAGCCCCGAAAGGGCCCGGGAACAACACGAGACAACGAGCAGCAAGGCCCCTGTACAAACACCAAAAGATCCATGCCCGAATGACAGCAAGGACATGCCGCCCAGATGGCAGCAAGAGCAGTGAAGCCACGAACGTCATGGGCATGGGGAAAGAGCACAGGCAGGCTAGCCGCAATAACATGGCGGACAACCAGGGACACCTTCACCCGCGAACAGGGAAGAACGGAACCGGATCAACTCAAAGCGCGCCCTGGACATAGAGGCCGCGGCATGCAAATAACAGTGGAGGGCCGCCACTGAACACAAAACACGACACCCCCCCGGCCCGACCAACCAAGCACCAACAAACCAAGGACCCTTCCGGAACGCAGCAGCCCCATCCCGTGCCAGAAAAGATGGAGACTGCTACCACCGAACAACCAAAATGCCAAGACCGAAGGAGCAGAAAACCCCTGCAGAGGAGAGCAAGAAGCCCAGCGACCCGACCCCCAGAGGCAAATGCCAACAGGAAAAAGAGCAGACGAAAAACAAACCGGAACCGAAGGGGAACCACCAACCGAGGAGAAGACAGAGCATGCTGACCAGAGACTAGGACGTTGTAAGCGGCACACGTACAAAACAACAAAACAAAAGACCAGAGACCAGGATGGTGAAACAATGCACGAGACAGCTTACTACCGGTGCAGAAGCAAAACCAAGATTGAAAGTAAGCCGAAGCGGCTCCGCCAGCGCCGCATGAAACGAGGCGACAGTATGTGGCAAGACGGCGGCTCCCAACCCCCACCAGAAAAACCAAGCTGACGCTAACAACCGTAGCCACCTAAGAAGGTACAGGATGAAAAGGAAGGACTGCCAAAATACCCCATACTGCCGCCAAGAAGAAGCATGCAGGTGGACCACCAACAACAAAGCCACCAGACCACCAACTGGAGGCGGGACACGTGAGGCAGAACATAATCAGCCCCGACAAGGCTCATCTGAGCCCAGGAAAAGGCGGAGCCACGTGAAGATCTCGGGAGTGACCACCAAAGCCCAAGCCGACAAAAAGGAGATGGAATGTCTGCCGACAGAAAGCTCCCCAATGCGAGCAAGCCCGCCAGGAGACCAGAAACGCCGGGTCCGACGCGAGACATCGCAAGACCCTGAAAAGCCAACAGGCAGGGCAAGCCAGGAAAACCGAAGAAGGTGTAAGGGTTGCCACCAGAACAGTACCCAAACCAAGGGGTACGAGCAACGGAAACAGACCAAGACACATAAGTGTACCATATGACACAGGCTGAAGGAACGCCCAAGGAACGCACAAAGAAAACCCCTGTGGCAAAGGAGGAAACAAAGGGAACCGCACAAGGAAGGGAAGTGGCGGAAACCGACCACCCCCCCCCATACAGCAGCAAGTGCAGGCAAAACCGAGCAAAGGAGATGCCAGGGAAGCGACAGGGGAGAGGCAGGACGAAAGAGCCAAAGCTCAAACCCCAAGAAACACAACCAGGGGTGGACAATCAGGTGTGGACAGAACCCCACGCACATGGAAGGGCCAAGCCAGGTACCCAAAGACCACAAAAAATAACACAAGCAAACCCCCATATGCAAGCCACAGGCAAAAAACAGCAGCAAAGTGCCACACCACAACCTGACACAGGAACAAGGGCATGCCAGTGCGAAACACGTTACCAAGGCACACGTGCAGCAACAACATGCACCACATGCAACACGCAACATGTATGCAGCAACTTGTCTCTGCAAAGGCAGAGAACGGAGCAGGCAGACTCCAGGCTGACCCAGACAGGGCCAACGGAGACACGACAGAACCCAGCAGGCCCAGAAACCTGCACACCAGGCGACCGACGGTGGAGATACCTGCTCAATACCTGCTCGATGGGGTTCTGGGAGTTCATTTACTCCCCAGGCCCGGCCCAAGGCTAGGCTTGACTTTTAAGAGGTTGGTCCACCAGGCTGTTGCTTGGAGTGGCCCGCAGACCCACGTACCCATCACAGCCAGGATGGTCTGGATCCTCTATGTCCTCTATCTTCAAGGATCCTTGATCCTTGAAGATGTCCACGGATGTACAGGCAATATGTCTTATGCTCGCAGGTAGGACGTTTAACAACTGCAGACCTCTGATGTTTATACAGTGTTCCCCGATTCAGTCTATGGCACCACTGCTCTCCACTGGTACTACCCTGCATGTACTTCTATATAGGTGGGACCAAAGAGCCAGAGCTCAAACCCCGCAAGCACAACCAGGTGAGAACATAACCAGCACCACAACCCACACACCTCATAACATGAAAGAGGTAGGTCCCCCGAATGACTCTAGCATGGGTTGGACATGCCTATGAGTGGGACTGGAAGGGTTGAAAAGGGACAGTCACCGGTGTGCTGACGGTCTCATTTGTACATAAATATACCTAAATAAAGACAGGTATATAAACATCTCCGCATCCAGCGCCTGGCCGAAAGACGCCAGATCGCAGAAACTCACCTGTCGAACGGAGGCACGAACGTGATACGACCCAACAGTGCCAAGAAGATCCCGGGAGCACCACCAGGTGAAGAAGCCAGAGCCGGACACGCAGGAGAGCAGGGTAGAGGCGGAGGAGGAGGCCCACACCCATGACACAGGGAAAACCTCAGCGTCCTCCCCACAGCTGTAATCCAGGACACCCCGGAGCGATGGGGCACATATCGGCGAAAGGAGAAGAGCGAGAGGCAAAGCACCCGATAAAAAAGCGCGCAAAACACCAGCACTGAAACACACCGCCCAGACCAAAACAAACTCCCATGGTGCATGTGCAGGACACGCTGGCTGAACCGCACAACCCGCTCTGCGGAAAGGCACCAACAAGGACTACTGCACAAGAAAAGTAGCCAAACAGAACGCAACCCTAGGGAACCGCTAATTAGAAAAACAACCCATCACATGGTACAGGAGCCAAAAGATGAAGCAGCGATAACATAACCGGCCAACAAAGCGAAGACAAGGAGCCCAATGGGAACTCAACCGGGCCACAAGTAGCCCAACTGGGCTACAAGTAGCCCAAACCTACCAAAGTAGGCGACCCGGACTAGGAGCCGACAGACGTTCCAATAATACAGGAAGTAGCGAAAACCTACCCGAACCCTCGAGAACACAGAAGCAAACACCAGTCCCGAAGGCACACAAAGGCCCAGTTGCACCCGAGACCAAAAGTCACGTAGAACCCCAATAATGGGGAAACATGATGAAGATACCCCGTCCTCCAAAAAATAAAGGGGAAGAGCAACAGAGAAGAGCACCCACCTACAGGACGGAACAACTGACTCAAAGGACAAAGAACCAAGCTCAGGGAGGGGCCGACGCCCAGCAACTCGTACGGCGAGGGGAGAGGAAAAACCATACGCCGCATAATCGCAAGCCCCGCCTAGAGGAGAGAAAAAAAACACCCCCGGGGTCCTATGGGGCCTAGGCCCCCCAAGTCAGCCCTGGGAACCCACACGACAGGCCCCGGGGCCGAGTCGTCCTCCCCAAAGCCCTGGCTGTACCAGAAAACCGGGGCAGCCGCAAAAATACTAAGGAAAGGAGCCCACTAGCAGACTCTTACAACACGGCTGGAGGAACAGGCTTGAATGCCTCGTCACTACCCCGGAAGGGGAATTTCCCGAGACCGCCCAAGTCTCAAAACCATCGAACCCAGCCCCGAACCTACAGACGGTAAGGAACCGGATGGAGGCAGGAAGGGGGGATCCAGGGGAAAGACAAGGGGGCGTGGAAGGAACCGAAGCAACCAACACCCCCAAGTCCCAACACGAACCAAAACGGGGCAGCCCTGGGGCTCCTGGGAAGCAAGCAAACGAAAGCGTTGCCACCACCAAAGCTCAATGTGCAATGCCCCTGCTGCCTGCACCCGTTAGTCAGCACACAACTGGGTAACCGAGCCACAACGAGCAACAAAACTCGCAGGACTCCGGGTCGAAGGTGTCACCGACCCCACAGGCAGCAGACGGAGGCAAAACCGAAAGTCACCCTGAGACAAGGGGTGAGAGCAACCCTCAAACTCGCTGGAAGCGAGGGGAGACTCCGGGATCACATCCATTGGACCCGTGCGCCCCCAGGGGTTTCCAAGGGTCCCGAGCATTTACTATAATAGGACTCACACTCAGGTAATCCCAGGCAGGGTACTGCTAACCGGTGCCCAAAGCTACCAAACAACTTTCTAAAAACTGAACCCCCGGGACATGTACACTCACGGGGATCTAGCAGGGGGAACCACCAGAATAACATATTCAGAACACAAGGGACACAGGGGGCAAGAACAAAGGCAGACTCTCCACCAGGTAGATAAACAAAAAGAAAAAGAAAACCCCGCAAGAGGACAGCGCACCCAGGCGGAACAGAGCCGGCCGCCATATAGGTAAAAACAGGCTGCACAGCACCCTGCACCCCACCAGTGCAAAACTGCCCCTTACCCTAAGGCGAACAAGGGAGGCAGAACACCCGAGCAATGACTCACCCAAATCAAGCTGCAGTAGGCTGTTGCCTTAACCTTTTCAGTGATGCATCACTACAGACAAATGTTAAAACGAAGGGAAAACAAGTGTCGCTAGACAAATTTTTAGTGAGACAAACAAGCAGTGAACCACAACCAGGTCCCAGTGGTATGCAGGAAAAACGTAGGAGAGAGTACCCGAGAGATATCATCACTGCCTGATGTTTGTTATAATGGAAGGGGACTCCCCGTCCAAACAGTAACACCTCTCCTCCTCCCCCCTCCTCACCATCTTCCATACACCATCAAGAGTCCTCCATAAAGGTAAGGTAAACATATGTACTGTATTGTAGTTAGAGAAAATAATTGTATTCAGTATAAACTGTATTTTTAAGTTAATATTTTTGGGGATGGGGAACGGATTAATTAAATTCCCTTATTTCTTATGGGAAAAATTGTTTCGACTCACGATATGTCTTTGGGAACTGAATACCATCATAAATCAAGGCCCCACTGTATATACACATCAGCCCGGTATAGCTCCAGGGAGCCGAAGGGCCTCTCCACAGAAAATAAGCATACACAAAACCACATTGGATGCATATATTTTGGGGGAAATTATGAAAATGAACATTAATATTAAAATTATAATTAAGTGGCAGTACTTACTTTCCATTTCGTCCTTCTGAGCATCTCTCATGATCTGCACAATGTCCTTCTTCCCCCCTTCCATCACCAGCCTCTTGATGAGTATTGTGAAGGCGCTGCCCCACACTCCTGAAATGTTGCTCTTCTTACTACTTACTCATAACACTGTGGCATATATAGTAAATAAATAAATATTTTATATAAGTAAAAGTATATACTTGCATACCGAGTTACAAGTAGAATGTTGGATTTCTAGATAGAGCTAGTATATATTATGCCTAAAGCCACTAATACACACACCATTTTGAGCAATATGTGGGAAAAGCTTAAAAACTAAGATTTAAGTCTAATTGAGATAAAATCATGAACTGAACTGAAGGAGAAGAAATAATGACAATAATTACATGTTGAATTGACAGCAGCAATTGCAACAGAGAAGCAATAGTAATTTTGAATAAATAAACAGAAGGACTACAATTTTCTTAAGTTTATACATAGCAGATATTAGCAGTTTATAAACTTAACCTTAAACTGCGCAAAACCTCATATGGTGTGTGACATTGAGCTCAGTTTTTTAAATTTTCTGAAACTCTTTCAATTTTTTGTGAATAATCTGCTAGGAAATGCTCCAACTCTGTCTAAATGATACCAGTGTAACTCGAAAAACAAGAAAATAAAAAATAATTATAAAATTGAATATTGAAAACTTCAGATTTTGAAATCGGCTGCAAAAATATAAAAATATCACTAACTGTTCATTTGGTGTTATTATGCTCTCAGAATAGCATATGATCTTCATTTTCATATAATTAGAATATAGGTTTTCAGTATAGTTTACTGTAAAAAAAAATTCAATATGGCATTTGAAATATGCGTAAATTTAGACAACAAACATTTATAATTCCAAACGTTTAGAGTTTATGAAAAATCAATTCTATAGGTCGGTCGGTCGGCTGGTGACTGATTTGTGACTGGTCGGCACCGACTCTGCTCGTAAGTCGGCTTCTCGAAATGGGTGCAGGCCTTTTTGCGGATCGCCCCTTGATGGAACGCTGGGGGGAGGCTGGCTCTGTTTACCCACACCTGGTCCCACGATTCATGGGCGTTTCGGGTCATATCCTCTTACTAGGGGTGGCATTGGGCCGCGCCGCCTCCTCTCGGAGGATCGGGCCTGGTGGGGCAGGTTTCTTCCCTTTACTCCGTCGGCTCACACTTGAGTGAGTTTGCTTGAGTGTGGTCAAGATAACTTCGTCCCTCAAGTGGGTATGTGGTGCCTCTCAGTGTATGTGGCACCCTTCCCCGACTGCATAGCCATTGCAGTAACCCTTTTCGGCGGGACTGGTCGAGGTAGGGTTACCTGTATCTCTTACCCCCTGGTCCAGCTGTTGCTTTGGGTTCTGGCTCGGCTGGAGTCCTATCAGGAGGAGGGTCCTCCTTCTGACCCCATGATGGCCAGCCCAGCCTTGGTTTCAGGCGCTGTTTGTTCGGTGTCTGAACCCGGGACGTTTTATGTGGCTCCGCCTCTTTCAGCAGATCGTGCCGGTGAAGTACCTTGCTGGTTTGACCTACTCTTCTACTCTTCACATCTGGTATTTCTGACGTGTGTGCATCACCACTTGTATAGTAATCAGGTGGGTTCTCTCATGGTGTCTCACTTGCAGTCTTCTTCTCAGTAACAGTGTGAAGTCTCATGGCATTCTTTTTGCTTCTTCCTTTCTCTTCATAGGTTGACTTCTGTTTCTGTTTATGTTGTTTTGTCTTTCCTTTCTTGGCTCTTTCAGGACCAAGCTGCTGAAAATTGTCACCTTTTATCGTGTGGCACTGGCGAAGCCACTACAGCTTGAGTTCAGCATGGATGTCACTTCGGCTCCATTCCGAACGCTTTCTCGTGCATTTTTCCACCTCCAGTTTGCTCATGTGCCACCTGAGATGTCCTGGTTTTTGGATCGGGTGCTCTCTTTTCTCTCTTCTCCTTGGTTTGTTGTGACCCCTTCCATCCAAGATTGTTTTCAAAATGCTTTGTTTTTGTTGGCTTTGGCCTCTGGTTGTCGGGTTGGTGAGCTTCATGCTCTCCTCCGGCACAGGGGTTTCTGCTCTTTTGGTCCTGGTGGATGTTTTGTTCGTTTGCAGCAGTCTGCTTTTCTGGTGAAAAATGTGATTGCAGGCTTGCGGCTTTACGCCATTACCTGCATACCTTGGGTTCTGTGTCCGGGGATGCACTATGAGTTGATTCGATATCCCTCGTTCCCTGTTCCAGGACTCGGGTCTCTCAGGTCGTCCACAAAGTTATCTAGTCTAGCCAGCCTGTAGTCTACCCTCGTGCCAATGATGTTCGAACGTTTGTGGCTCTCGCTACTATTTTTGGGAACATGTCTTGGACTGCATTTGGGCTTGGGGATTTTGGAGGTTGATCAGTCCTAGCCGCCTGTTATCACGTGAACTTTCCGGGCCCTCAGTAGTCTTGCGTGGCTTTGGGCCGTCGGTTGCAGCCAGATGTCTTGTCTTCGTCATGAGGCACGACGCAGTTCTGCAAAATCCCAGGTAAGTCCCTCTTTTACTTATCTTTGGGTATCTAGCTTCAGGGAACTGATGGGGCTCCCCACAGAAAACCAGCGTTGAATGTAATGAAACGCCATTTTCAGGGTGAGCCCCAGGAGGCTTCCTGGCACCCTCCCTCCCTCCAGTAAGCTGTGTTTCTTCCATTTGCTCAGTCCCCGAACTGGTGAGTAGGCGGCCAGCTCGAATGGGCAGGGCCTCCACTCCCTCTCCCATGGAGGGGGCACGAACAAGCAGTGGGTTGGTTTGATGATGATTTGCTTATTACCTTGTTTTTGTTTTGGGGGAATTCTTGGGCTCTGTTTGGTCTTGGGTTGCAATTTTCTACCAGTTGGGGTTTGCTTTGGGCTGCCTACCTTTCTGGGTGCCTAATCCCGGTCGATAGCAGACGTGAATATACTGTACTCTCAAAGAGTGGAGTTTTCATATGTCACTGCTCCCTTCACCTCCCTGAGGGAACCAGGTTCTGGCTCGTGGTTCCTGGTAGGCATAAGAACTCCATGTGACTGAAACCTCAGACTAATATAGCTAATATCAGTCCAATACCTCCATGGAGCTGATGTGGCTTCCCACAGAAAATAACATACATTATGAGATATACAGAAGGGCAGCAAACTCAGCCACTCAGGAAATTAGATTAGCCAAAAGAAATTACAAAATTACAAGTCTCTTGACATTGTAACACTCCAGGTCTAAAAATAAATACTATTTGCTAATGCTAATTTTACAGATCGTTGTTGTTAAACAACAGTTGGGTTGTTAATTGTTACTTTTACAGATATAGAGGTCTTGGTTATTAATACTGTAGATAGGATGGTTATTAGCCTGTGAAATAAGGAAATAATGTACTATATTCTATTAAATTACTTTGGATGCTTCAATGCAGCATTAACAATTTCAGCATAGAGACAAGTCTCACCTTGCAGGAAGTGGAGAGGAAATTCATCAAAATGCTTAATTTTTTTTCCTACAATGAATTTGTTTCCAAAGTCTTGTGTCTTCATGAAAGTTCCATATTTAGCAATGCCTATCTCATATGGAGAAAATTCTACCCACTCCTGAAATTAATAATATAATTGTTAGATGTGTATTCCTGATATGAAAATTCACCTACAGTCTGTGGGATACAGTCGGCTTTCAGCTTACAGCAATCATAACTTACCCCAAACCTACAAGAGGACAAAATTTAGACCATTAATCAGTTACATGTAGCTTCTGATTGAAAGTAATAAGCATTGAATTTCAGACACACACATTTAAACAAAAACAATATACAGTACTAATTTGTTGAGTTTGAACTGTTTATAATACAAGAAATGAACATTTTGACTTTTTACATCCCACTAAATTATGCTGTATATTGTAATAATAAACATTTAAATTGTGAAGGAAAAACATTAAATTTATTTAATTGCTTTGCACTAGGCTAATTTAAATAATTTAAATAATGCTTAGAGTACTGTATAAACATTGTTATACATTGTTTAAATTTGATATGTAACATTATTTTCAGTTGCAGGAAGCATCCATTTTTTCCAAAAAGATTTTAACAAAAAACTATAGTACAGTAATGTATGTGAGGAGTTTTACTGCAAGACTGAATCTATCCAAACATACCATGTACAAACATACCAAATAAAGTTATTGTATCCAAACATACAAATAAAGCTACTTAATATTTTGCTTTATTTTATTGTTATGGTCGTGCTAAATGGAAAGAAATCTGAATGGAGAAATGTGATAAGTGGGGTGCCATAAGGGTCCATTTTGAGACCTACCCTTTTTGTCATATACTGTACATCAATGACATAGATGAGAATATTATAAACCACATCATCAAATTTGCAGATGACACAAAGATATGGTAAAGTGGGAAATTATAATGATATTGAAGCCTCACAAAGAGATCTACATGAATTCCACAAATGGTCAGAAGACTGTCAAATGCTTTTTAATATTAACAAGTGCAAGACCCTGCATGTGGGGCAAAACAACTCACACCACAACTACCAAATTAATAGCATTACATTACAGCAGACTGATAAAAAAGGGATCTGGGGTTAAGATCCACCACTCATTAAAAGTTGCACAACAGGTGGGTGTAGCAGTCAGAAAAGCTAACCAAACTTTTGGGATAAGCAAGCATACTTTAACTATAAGGAAAAGAAGGTAATGGTTCAACTGTATAAATCTCTGGTGTGCCCCCATTTGGATTACTGTATCCATGCACGGACACCTCATTTCCAGAAGGACATAACTGCTCTGGAGAAGGTGCAACACCGGGCAACAAAAGTCATTACAGAGCTAAGTCATCTCCTGTATCAGAAATGCTTGAAGGCCAGAGGGCTATCAACACTGCAAACCAAGCATGATAAAGTGGATCTCAGTGAAACTTTAAAAATACTGAACACATTAGAGGATGTTGATATGGATATTTTCTTCAGAAGATCAGATGTAACACAAACAAGGAGCAATGGTTTAAGCTCAACAAGCCACAATGTAGGACTGAGAACAGGAGATCTCAGCACCAAGCACCGCCTGTCAGCACGCGAGGCGAGAAGCGAAGAACAGACACCGCTTCCAGAAATGGCGCATACAACTTCACCAAAGCAGCCGTCGCCCAAGCTGCCGAATCAAGTACACTAGACCCTGGCCCGAAACCCAGCTCCTCCACACCTAACACGAGACAGTATGAAGGCAGCTCCAGCAGAGAAAAGAAGCGCAAGACCGAAGCCAAGTGCCAACAGGCGCACAATCCTCGGCCACCAGGGATGCCGAAAGGGAGGGAACCAACACGTGAAGCCGCACCTGGCCGACATCATAAGGAAGGATGGGAGCGAACAAACACGCCTTGTGGTGCTCCAACTCACCCTCCCAGGAAAACCTGAATGACCGAAGGCAACTGTCGCCATTCAAGTGTGCATTTTGACAGGATGAATGCCTAGCCCCCCCAAAGAAGAAAAGGCGGTCTGCCAGCCAGAAAGACTCTGGCACCTTGTAACGCACCCAATAAAGAAAAAGAGGAACCAAACTCAAAAAGAAGCCTTCATTATGCAGGCGTAATCGGGGTCTCGCAGGAGGTAAGCTGCAAGGGGCCTCCCACACCTTCCTCAGTAGGATGCAGGAAGCCAAAAACCTCCAGAAGAAGGGAACCGAAGAACCCAAGGGAACTCGGACCCAAACCCGGGGAGAAGTCGAACTCATAACAAATCGTACAGGGAGGGGAAGAGGAAAACCCTCCCCCCCTGTAACAACAAGCCCCGTGCCGAAGGTACCAAACACCCAAGCAGAGACCAGTGGGGGCCCAGGCCCCCCCAAATCAACTCCTCCCCAGGACCGGAATCCTCCACGTCAGGACCTGGGGCCGAGCCGTCCTCCAGACCCTCTGCCTTTGGAGAAAAAGCAGAGTCCAACGGAAAAGCAGGGATGAGGGGGGCCCACTGGCATGGCCCAAAAGCTCCGGCAGGAGGACCAGGCTCGAATGCCTCCTCTGCTGATCCAGAAGGGGCAATCCCCGAAGCCACCCGAGTCTCACTACTAGTATAATACAGCGGGGCAGCTGCGAGGCATCCAGAAAAGCAACCAACCTCGCACCTTGCATGCAACACTAAAGCTGTCTGCACCCAAATATCAGTTTCAGTGGACTGGGTGAATGAAGTACAAGCAAAGAACACCACTCGCAGGACTCCGGGTCATAGGTGTCACTGACCCCAACAAGCAGCAAGGCGGAGGCAAACGGTGAGTGTCACCCCAAAACTGGGAAACAGAGAAACCTTCAAACTCGCAGAAGGCGAGGTAGGACTCAGAGGTCTCCTACATTGGACCATTGAGCCCCAATGGGGGTATCCAGGGCTCGTAAGCTGACTGCTAAGGGACGCCCAGGCGAGGTACTGCTAATCGGTTATCCCAGAGCTACCAAGCAAACAATCTAAAAGCTGAACCTCTGCGACATGTGCAAGCACGGGGACCTAGTGGAGGGCCACCAAAAACCTACCAGTGATCCTACCGCCACACCAGGCAGACCCCTGCCAAGCAAAACAAAAGAAAAACCCCGCAAAAGCACAATGTCTCCAGGAGAACAGAACCAGTCGTTATACGTGTATCAGACAGCTGCACAGTACCTCGCACCCCTGCCAGCGACGAAACTACCTCCTAACCCAAGGAAAAACAAGAGTAAGAACCACCCCAGCTGAACCCCCAAGGGCGGGCAATCACCGAGCAGCGACAGAACCACACAGAGATAGCTGCTCCTGAACGGCTCATAGAAGATAACCCTGAGGCCGCAAAGGCAGTACTTACAGGGCACCTAGGGAAGGCGGCCCTAAGTTCATGCAGCCCCAGTACTCTTGTGTTACGTCTGGCTCATACACCACCAAAACAGAGCAATAACACCGCACTGCAGCACTGCTCAAAGATTGGAGCCAGAGCAATCGACCGTCACCAACACAACAGCCTCTTGAACTGAGGATAATTGCTGGCGAGAAGGTCTGGGACCCCCCCCCTGTCCCCCTCCCGGGGAGGGGGGGTGCACAGACGGATGCACGTCATTTGTGGTGACGTCATGCTTGCTTCCTTGGTTTTGATTGGGGAGTTCTGTTGCTAATTCGGCTTTTGTTTTGCAAATTATTTGATCAGCAGTAGTTTTTTTGGAATTCCTACCTTTCTGGGTGCCTGACCTGGTAGATGGCAGGCAAAGACTGCTTTCAATTACATGGGGGGTGTCTTTTGGCCATTGCTCCTCGTGCCTCTCTTGTGGGGGCCAGGTTCTGGTTCTGGTCCCTGGTAGGCCTAGAACTCCTTCGATTGACTGTTGCCACGGTCTAATATATACACATCAACCCGGTATAGTTCCGGGGAGCCGAAGGGGCTCTCCACAGAAAATTTTTGTTTATATTAATATTATTATTCTCCTTTATTCTTATTGTTATTATTGTTATTATTGAGAAAATCCGTAGGAGCCGTGATGAGGGTTCGAACCTATGTGTTGGGTATTCCCACGCACAGGCCCCAGGCAACTAGGGCCATGACAAGGTATACTAAAAGGATTGCAACCTGGAGTTCTACTGAGCTCACAAGGGTTTCCTGAG
>NC_091172.1:34509182-34711682 GCF_040958095.1 Procambarus clarkii
TGTAAAGGACACAGGCTGACCCTGCTTATATTTGGCAACCATACTGGCTACATATGCAGGTGCATGGAGAAGCTGCCACTTCCAATCCTTGGTGACAGATTCACGAAGTTCCTTCTGTATTTGAGCATGTGTTACATCAGGAAAGGAATCATGTGAATACAGCGTAGAGATGTACCTGGTGAATATATAAAATGTGAGATAATAAGACTGAAGGTTCACACAACAGTTTCATTGCTATACTGTACTTGCATAGCCAATAATGACTAACCATCATATAATACCATCTTCTCAAACTATCAATACAAATACAAAAAGTTAATTTTATAAAATAAAGCAAACTGAAGGAAATGTAATATAAAGCTTACAGAGAAACAATTACTATATAAAAAATATACATTTGGTCTTAAAAGCTTTTAAATGTTATGAGAAAACAGAATATGTTGCCATTGGGCCACTTGCAATTTCTTGCTTCAAAGAGTATCTTTGAAAATACCAAACTGCAGTTCACAGTGTGCATATATGTACATAAGGTATATACTGTATATGATACTGTGTCTATAATGTTTTTAGTTTGTTTTCTTGCTTTCCTAAAATAAATTGAGCTAAAAAAAAGTAAGCACAGCATAAGAAATATAAAATGACTGAAAGCATTAGCGAAGGAAGTAAAATTCTGAAGAGATTTGTATAATACTGCTGCTATATTGAACTGTACCTATAAACAAAGGCTTGACTCTAAAATAAAACATAAAAATGCCCATTATAGGTACAGTATTTCCAGTACAGTACTGAGAATCCAGTTTGCAACTACAGATAAAATAGAACATCATGCTAGCAACAGTATTACAAACCAAGTATGAATAAATATTATAGCTATAGTGCTGGAGAAGTTTGAGGTACTGATGTTTTAACGAATATCTCATCACTCAAAAACAAATTAACACTGCTCACATGTCCATAGAAACTGAAATTCACTGCTGTAATTTTAGGTTTGGAAAGCATGACTTTTGAATCAGTAAAGGCTTACCATGAAGAACCATGAGAGTCCTGTGATGTATGTGGCACAGTCCAGGATGCCAGACTCCTGAAGGGCCTTCACTGCACCACTGAGACACGTCATGGCACGAAACCCACCACCAGATCCGAGAACACCAATAATGGGAACCTTGAATGAAATAAAGACGTGATTTTACACGTAGAATATGACATAGTTGCCTAGGAAGCAAGGTTTCAAAAGGAGTAAAGTATAAGTTTTGTGTATAAATTTTTCTTAGAGGTGATCACTTATCTTTCAATATACATACAGTGGAACATACAGTGGAACAGTGTATACAGTGTTAACCTCTGGTTAATACTATATAAACAGTGTGTGTGTGTGTGTGTAATTACCTAAGTGTAGTTACAGGATGAGAGCTACGCTCGTGGTGTCCCGTCTTCCCAGCACTCTTTGTCATATAACGCTTTGAAACTACTGACGGTCTTGGCCTCCACCACCTTCTCACTTAACTTGTTCCAACCGTCTACCACTCTATTTGTGAAGGTGAATTTTCTTATATTTCTTCGGCATCTGTGTGTGTGCGTGTGTGTGTGTATACAGTGGAACCTCGGGTTAACAAATACCCTTCTTTCCAAATTTTTTGGTTTTCAAGCTCAATTTCTTCTTTAATTTGACTCGGTAATCAAGGTTTGCATTACTTCTCGAGTTTGTTGATACACGTATGGGTCGACCAAGCACGTGGAGCGCCTCTGTTTACCAGTGTATTCCATCTAGTGACGACCGTGCTTGAATTCTTTGTGAAGAATTTAATTGTTTTTGTGCTTATTGGTTTCTGAACATAAAAGTAATTATTATATATCAAGCCATGGGGTCCCCAAAAAATCAGTGGTAAAGTTCAACTAAGAAAATAGTTGTGAGGATGACAATAGAGGAAAAACAATAGATCATTCATAGTGAATGTTATGTCTCACTACAGACAAATTTTAAAACATAGGGAAAAAAGTGTCTTTAGACAGATTCTTATTAAGGCAAGCAAGCAGTGAGTAATAACCAGGTCCTGGTGGTATGCCTGAAAAACGAAGGAGAAAGAATACCCCAGAAAAGTCATCACTGCCTGATGTTATAATGGAAGGGGACTCCCCTTCCAAACAGTAACACCTCTCCGCCTCCCTCCTCCTCACCATCTTCCATACACCAACAGCAGTCATCAGCAAGGGTAAGTAATAACTTGAACATACTTTTGTAGTGTAGATTTAGATGAATTAGGTATAAAATTTAGTTTGAAGTGAGGTTTTTGGGTAGTCAGGAACAGATTAATTCATTTCCCTTTATTTCTTATGGGGAAACTAGCTTTGGTTTACGAGTTTTCGGATTACGAGCTGTCTCCTGGAATGGATTAAACTCTTAAACTGAGGTACCCCTGTAATAATCTTGGATTTTTTTCTAAGAAATAAAAGAAAATATTTTCCACACAAATCATTTTGAACTCAAGGGCACTCAGTAGAATGCTTATCTCTGCACAGGGCAATACAACCCTCAACACCAATAGGGACTAAAGAGTCAAAGTTCAACCCCTGCAAGCACAACTAGGCGAGTACCATGCCTTTTTCAACCCTCATTTAAACCATTCTTGATTCATCAGCATGCTTATGATAATAAATTTGACTGGAGCCCTTTCAAAATTTTTATAGCTTTTTAATATAACATTTATTTAACTGCTGCACTGCGCACCTTTTATAATGACATTCCCGTGGTGCACCAAAAATAAATTGTTCCAAAAACTATTTTTTTTATATTGTTAATTAGCACAAAAATCCAAGTAAAAAGTCTTTTCCTATTGTAGTTTAGCTGTAGTGGCCTGGAGAAGTTGCGTGTTTTTGGTAAAAATGAGGCAAGTTGCCACATGGGAATAACTTTGTCAATTTATTTTCAATGTTTTTCATTTTATTCATTTAGTTTTTTCTCTAACAAGTTGTATCTGTGTCAAAGATTATACCCTGTGTACAGGAGTCATAGCAGACGTGTGGAAACAGGCTAACATAGTTCCAATCTACAAAAGTGGCAGCAGGGAAGACCCCCCTCAATTATAGACCTGTATCATTGATAAGTGTAATAGTGAAAGTATAGGAAAAACTAATCAAAACTAAATGGGTAGAACACCTGGAGAGAAATGATATTATATCAGACAGACAGTATGGTTTTCGATCTGGAAGATCCTGTGTATTGAATTTACTCAGTTTCTATGATCGAGCCACAGAGATATTACAGGAAAGAGATGGTTGGGTTGACTGCATCTATCTGGACTTTTTTCTAAAAAAGGCTTTCGACAGAGTTCCACATAAGAGGTTGTTCTGGAAACTGGAAAATATTGGAGGGGTGTCAGGTAAGCTTCTAACATGGATGAAAAATTTTCTGACTGATAGAAAAATGAGGGCAGTAATCAGAGGCAATGTATCGGACTGCAGAAATGTCACAAGTGGAGTACTACAGGGTTCAGTTCTTGCACCAGTGATGTTTATTGTCTACATAAATGATCTACCAGTTGGTATACAGAATTATATGAACATGTTTGCTGATGATGCTAAGATAATAGGAAGGATAAGAAACTTAGATGATTGTCATGCCCTTCAAGATGACCTGGACAAAATAAGTATATGAAGCACCACTTGGCAAATGGAATTTAATGTTAATAAATGTCATGTTATGAAATGTGGAATAGGAGACCATAGACCCCACACAACCTATATATTATGTGAGAAATCTTTAAAGAATTCTGATAAAGAAAGAGATCCAGGAGTGGTTCTAGATAGAAAACTATCACCTGAGGACCACATAAAGAACGTTGTGCGAGGAGCCTATGCCACGCTTTCTAACTTCAGAATTGCTTTTAAATACATGGATGGCGATATACTAAATAAATTGTTCACGACTTTTGTTAGGATTACTACGTACAAAATAGTAACAGGAATTGATAAAATTGATAGGGAAGATTTCCTGAGACCTGGAACTTTAAGAACAAGAGGTCATAGATTTAAACTAGCTAAACACAGATGCTGAAGAAATATAAGAAAAATCACTTTCGCAAACAGAGTGGTAGACGGTTGGAACAAGTTAGGTGAGGTGGTGGAGGCCAAGACCGTCAGTAGTTTCAAAGCGTTATATGACAAAGAGTGCTGGGAAGACGGGACACCACAAGCGTAGCTCTCATCCTGTAACTACACCTAGGTAATTACACACACACACAGACACACACACACTGTATTCTCCCAATCTGTTTCTGATGTTCCTCTCTAAATATCAAATTTCAACTTTACCTGTCTTTCTGTGTCTGGTGCTTTTGTTCCCAATACTTTCTGCATTGCAAGTAGGACTTTCTTCCGACGGATTTGAAGGAATTCTTTTTCTTCTTTACACAGTGCAAGAGAGAAACGAAGATCGGGTGTTTTACTGCAAAAATATACCATCTTTATTCATAAATTCAACACAAACCTACTTTTATAAATTACATTTTTATGAACTGAATTCCTATCTTTTAATAATGTAAAGCAGTGATTCCCAACGTTTCTGAACTCTTGGGCCTATTTACAAATACAGTATTCAAAAGACCTTAACACCCCCTGCGACACACTGAACAATATTGAGGGTTGAGAGCCACAAAACTAACAATACCACAAACCAGAAATGACAGGGCTGATCTCATCGAAACTTTAAAACTACTGTACTGAACAATCTGGAGAATAATGATCTACATTACCTCTTTGAAAGGTTACATGTAGCATATACAAGGAGCAACAGCTTCACGCATAACAAGCCAGTGTAGGATGAAAATAGGAGATGCTTTTTCATCCCTAGGATTATAAACCCATGTAATCGCCTACCACGAAGCCGTAAATGCCAAGACATTGCTACAGTTCAAAATTAAGCAGGATAAAATCATCAGGAAAAATGGGGGACCATTGACAAACCACCGGTTTTCTGTTCATGTCAAGGCCACTAGAGAGATGGTGGCCATCAAGTAAACTCAGGAATAATACAGGCTTTTGTGGTACAAGTGGGTTAGTTTTCAATTCACAGTTTTGGATCAATATTCAATATTCGGGTTCAATATTCTGGTGGGACAGAAATGGGTGGGCATGTTTCCTTTTGCCTAATGCCTCTATTCCACCTAGCAGTAAATAGGTACCTGGGTGTTAGGCAACTGTAGTAAGTTGCATCCTGGGAAAGGTCAGTAGTTAAACCTTCGGGGTACCTCAATGCAAATCAAATGTATATACTGTATAAGTAAATATAAATATATATATATATATATATTATATATATATATATATATATATATATATATATATACATATATATATAATACATGGATGTATAAATTACATCCATGGGTAGGTTGGTTGGAATATGGGTTCGAATCACTTCTGGGGTGTGAGTTTTCAGACGCATATAGTCCTGGGGACCATTTAGGCTTGTTCGCATTTGTGTTCCTCACGTGTGCCCCAAAGAATGAGGCGAGTTGATAAAATGCTATGCCCAAGATTACCATCCGAGTTGCCGGCGGGGAAGTGGTTCAAATAGCTTCGACTATCACTTCCTTTTGTCCGGCTGTGATGGTTAAGCGGATTAAGGTGCCCTGTAGTTACCAGTTGCGTTGCTCCTGGGAGTATGGGTTCGAGTCACTTCTGGGGTGTGAGTTTTCAGACGCATATAGTCCTGGGGACCATTCAGGCTTGTTCGCATTTGTGTTCCTCACGTGTGCCCCAAAGAATGAGGTGATTTGATAAAATGCTATGCCCAAGATTACCATCCGAGTTGCCGGCGGGGAAGTGGTTCAAATAGCTTCGGCTATCATTTCCTTTTGTCCGGCCGTGATGGTCAAGCGGCACACGCTATACTAAATATGTTACGATTCCATTTCAATGTTTCCGATTTCATTGATAAATTGAATTTTCATAGATTTTTATTTATTTTTATTTTTATTTAATTATTTTGTATGACATTGCGTTGGAAATGAGCTGTAATGTTTACCTTACCATTCATTTTGTGAGTATAATTTATTTTTTATTTTTTCATTGTTTTTCATTTGTTTTTAACTGTTTTTCGTATATTTCAGTGATGGGAACATCAGATCATTTGATGTTCCCAATTTTTTTATGGGAACATCAGATCATTTGGGAATGCATCAGAGGAGGGAGTAGGGAATGGTGGGGAGAACGAGGGAGTAGGGAATGGTGGGGAGGACGAGGGGATGGGAGTGACGGATGGTGGGGAGGACAAGGGGACATGGGAGGGGGTAATGGTTGGGAGGATGAGGAGATGGGGGTGTTGGGGACGAGGGGACAGGGGAATGGAGAATGGTGGGGACAAGGGGACAGGGGAATGGAGAATGGTGGGGAGGACAAGGGGACGGGGAAGTAGGAGATGGTGGGGGAGGACAAGGGGATGGTGGAGTGGGGAAAGGTTAGGAGGACGAGGGGACGATGGAGTGGGGAAAGGTTAGGAGGATGAGGGGACGGTGGAGTGGGGGATGATGGGGAGGACAAAGGGACAGGGGAGGGTGGGAGGGAATGGTGGGGAGGACGAGGGGACGGGGGAGTGGGGAATAGTTGGGAGGATGAGGAGATGGGAGAGTGAGGAATGGTTGGGAGGACAAGAGGACAGGGGAAGGGGGGAATGGTGGGGAGGACTGGAAGATAGGGGAAGGTTGCTGTGTATCAGCAATGCACATGCATTGCTGAGCCACAGCAACGTGTGGCCGGGTACAGTAGTAAATAAATAAATAAATAAATTTAATATAATTTAAGTATTTCATTTGTGTCACTTACTTTTTCTGTAGCTTAAGAAGTGTGTGTACTTTAGAGCCACCGGGGAAGACAAATGTGTGTTTAGTGGGAATATCATTAGTTAACTCATTGACACAGAACGAGTCTTCACCAAGAGTTTCATCCAATGTGTAGTTGGCATCCATCAATACCACCTCTGTAATTGAAGGAATTACAAATATAATCAGTCTTTTATTTCATATTTTCCATTATGAATAATAATAATAATAATAATAATAATAATAATAATAAATAATAATAATAATAATAATAATAATAATAATAATAAATAATAATAATAATAATAATAATAATTAATAATAATAATAATAATAATAATAATAATAATAATAAATAATAATAATAATAATAATAATAAATAATAATAATAATAATAATAATAAATAATAATAATAAAATCAAAATGAGGTCTAAATGCTTTCATACAGTAATCCAGATGGGGGAGCATTAGAGAATTATACAGTTGCACCATTACCTTTTTTACCTTATAGACAAAAGTACGCTTGCTTATTCCTAGAGTTTGGTTAGCTTTTGTGACTGCTGCACCCACCTGTTGTGCAACTCTTAATGAGTGGTGGATTTTGACTCCAAGGTCCTTTTCTTCATCAATCTGCTGTTCTGTAATGCTATTAATTTGGTAGTCGCCTTTTTGGTGACAAAAAGCGGGTAGATCCCAAAATGGAACCTTTTGGCACCCCATTTATCACATTTCTCCATTCAAATTCGTTGCCATCTAACACGACCCTTTGTTTTCTTTCCTTCAATTATTGTTTTATCCATTCTAATATTTTACCATTTATTCCATGGAGTGCGAAAAGATACGTGGAATTCAGAAACAATTCTATAACCAATGTTCCAACGATGTGTAAATGTTTCATTCAAAATGATTTGCTACTAGAAATTTTAGCAAAATATCCCCAGTTTGCTAACTGTAGGTAGTAACTAAGTGATTGTAACCTATCCACCACTGCCCACTGGATGGGGGGGGGGCGGTGTGCAGGACAAACATATCAATTGTGACACTAGCTCTCCACATAATAATAATAATATAATAATATATTATTATTATTATGTGGAGAGCTAGTGTCAGTTGCTTAATTTAGAAATTGTACTTGTGGTCGATCTCGAACCCATTGTTGATGTGACGACTTATACTGAATTTTGTAACTAGCTCATCAAGATTGTAACTTGCTTAGCTAAATGAATTGTGGGGTTCAGTCCCTGAGCCCATTATGTGCCTCTGTAACCCTTTCCACTACCGCCCACAAGATGGGTATGGGGTGCATAATAAATGAACTAAACTAAACTATTCCATGGGCCTGTAATTTCCTTGCCAGTCATTCATATGGTACCTTATCAAAAGCTTTAGCAAAATCCATGTAATTCATGTATAACATAGGACAAAAACCTACACAGAAAAAAACAGGGGGCAGCACCACTGCAGGTCTCATGGCAAAGATGAGATAACAGGTCACAACAGACAATATATCTGGCAGCCAGGACCTTGTTTGATTCCCAAACGCACCCAATAAGGGGAAGAAGAACCGAACTCAAAGGAAGCCGGATCCATTAAAGAGGCATAAACCGGGTCTCAGGTACACACCAAGGGCCTCCTGAACCTCCGCCAAGGAAATCAGAGAGGAAGGAAACCTCCGGAAGGGCATATCCGAGGAACCCAAAGGTACCCAGAAAAGAACCTGGAGGGGGGAGGGGGAGCCGCACCCAACTCAGAATCATATAGAGACGGAGGATACGAAAACCCACGGCCCTGAAACAACAAACCCCGCTCAGAAGGCACAAAAGCCCAGGCAGGATGGGCTTTTGTGCCCATATCACTCCAAGCGGATTCCCCCCTCCTCAACCAACCCTTGGAACTCCCAACATAGTACCCGGAGCAGAGCCCATATCCAGCCCAGAACTCTTGAAGAAAAGGCAAAGTCCAAGGGAAAAGCATCAAAGAGAGGAGCCTGCTGGGCCAACTTCGAAGCTTCGGCGAGGAAATCGGGCTCAACTTCCGTCCCTGAGTTAGAAGGGGCAACCCCCGAAGCCACCCGAGCCTTATCACAAGTTAAACCCTGCCCCTGCCCAGAAACCCTCAGACATTTAGGAGGCGGAAGCAGGAGGAGAGCAAGGCGAACAACACCCACCTGGGAAGGAAGCAAGGGTGCAGATGGAGCCAAGGTTGAAGTAACCAATACCCCTAAATCCTGGACCATAAATTCTAAATGGGGCAGCTCCGGGGCTTCCAAACGAGCAACCAACCTGGCCCATTGCAACACAGAATACCTAGCATGCAACCAACCCACTCCCTACCCGGGGCAAGACAGGAAGTCCATGATCCCTGGCGAACCCCAAGGGTGAAAAGGGTCGTGGTAGAAGTGGAAAGACTCGTCCCAAATGGGGCTGGTGCAGATAAAATACTTACTTAAGTTGTGTTCTTTAGAAGGGTCGAGGTAGAAGTGAAAAGACTCGTCCCAGATGGGATTGGTGCAGTTGTCCACATGACTGGTTCTTTTGGAGGAGTTTGAGCTCCCAGGAATCTTGAGTATAACATATGGATCTGGAGTGTCCACTAAAACAAAAACAAATACTGACATGACAATCAGCTTAAAATACATCATGTTAGTTTGTCTCAGCAACGATTTGTTACCTAATTATCAAAGCTAATCTTATTAAAGGTACTACACTGATTAATGTTCTTTGAATTGGAAGGTATAATCTTAACTAAATGCTTAATACTGTGATTAAAATTTCTTAAGGTGAAAGACAGTTTCAATAGGAATGCTTATTTTCCAACTCCATGATTATACCCACTTTATACTTAATAATTTGCATATTCTTAAAAAACCTACGTAGAAAACATAATTCAGCTTTCATCCCCCCATGAAATTTAATTCTTCATTCCAAGACAATATTATTGTCAAACTCATTTTTATTACTTTCTTGATTGCCAGGTGTTAGTTCACGAGATGATATAATTCCCTACTTACTGAGGTCTTGCAGAGTGCTGCCTTTGGTGATGGATTCTCCACGTTCAATTTTGATCTCAAAGTCCAAACACGCCTCATGTTCAACCTGGGGAAGACCACGTGATGGTTTATATCAGGGTCACCTGTCAAGTGTTACGAATGTACATCTAATTCCTCTTCACGAGGTCACCTGTGAGTTGCTACAAATGTACACCTGATGGCTCATCTTCACTTGTGAATTGTTACGGCTGTACACCTGACTCCTCTTTGCGAGGTCACTTGTGAGCTGCTACGAATGTTCATCTGACTTCTTTAAGAGACCACCTGTGAGTTGTTATGAATGTACATATGACTTCTGAATGTTAGTACTGAGGCTTCGGAATCTTCTCAGTTTTCCTAATGCTGCTTTGGCTTTGTTTAGTCGGTCCCTTACATGAATTTGTATCCCTGTTCTATTTATCATAAGTCCCAGTATTCTGCCTACCTCCGCATATTGAATCGGATGGTTGTCAAGGATGATGGGGTCCGGGTTTCTTTTCGCAATGTGTATTATCTGAAACTTTTGTTTGTTGGTGCTAATTTTCCATTGCTTCTCAAAGTTGTTTATGAGTTCAATTGCTGCCTTGGTCTAGTCGGCTAGTAGCGGCTTTGATGGTCCCGATTGGCATATTATTTGGGTGACATCGTCAGCGTATGTGATGTATTCTCTATTTTGGGGTTGGGGTAGGTCAGCTGTATATATGTTGAATAGAGTGGGGGAGAGGCAGGTTCCTTGTGGTACTCCACTTTTCAGTTCTATTACGTCACCCAAGTAGCTGGACCCAAGTTGTGGATGTTCATGCGGTGCAGTATGTGGTGGTGCGTGGTCCGATACCCCCCATCCCCGGTGGTCGAGGTGGCTGCGGTGTTACGTGACCGTGTGCCGAGGTCTTCCCGGGGTTCTGCTGTGACGCTTGTGGAGGAGGTTGACAGTTAAGATGATTTGCGGCCGGTTCCGAAGCGTACGAGGCGGGCTCTCATTTTGTCTCCTCGTGGTGTCGCCTGGGTGGACGTGGGGGTCTTCGCGGATTCGTTTTCTACCGAGGATATTAATATTAACGTTGTTATAGATTCACCTACTGGGAACAAAAAGTTACAAGTAGCACGGACTATGGTGAACCCGTAGTGGACTTACCTGGCACAGGAGCGGGGCTGTAACTGTGATTGAATTGATGTGATGCTGCTACGTTCCTGATTGGCTTATATCCACGCTTCACCTCACACTGTGCTGTACAGTGTGCTTCACCTCACACTGTGTTGTACAGTGTGCTTCACCTCACACTGTGCTGTACAGTGTGCTTCACCTCACACTGTGCTGTACAGTGTGCTTCACCGCACACTGTGTTGTACAGTGTGCTTCACCGCACACTGTGTTGTACAGTGTGCTTCACCTCACACTGTGTTGTACAGTGTGCTTCACCACACACTGTTAGTTTTCTTAAGAGATTTGTGGAAACTTTGATGAACATGTATTTATTTAACTGAAAACTCCACACCCCAGAAGTGACTCGAACCCGGACTGCCAGGAACATTTATACTATTACAGATGTCATTAATGTGATCACAAATGCCATTAATAATTAGTGAATATACCTGCAAGTGTCATTTATAATTATGGTGAAGTTATTGGAGATATATTAACGTTATTGGAGATATATTAGAGATTATTAACGTGGTATGCTTCAGAGTCATCAGTTATTGCCATAGGTCTCACGCCTCAGGTTATAAGTGCTATAAAAAGCTCGAATATGTAATTATCTGTTTTACGGGCTACTCATGCCCGTGCCACCTCTTGGGCAGCTTAATCTTCATTATCAATTATCTGTTGATATTTCATATGGTTTTAAAAAACAATTCACCTCAAAAATGACATTTATTCACGCAGAACGTTTGTGGATAAGAACGTTTGTGACCTCAGCATTTACTGTCCAAGACGGACCGAAATGTAGTCACTTCCTTTCGTCTGTGAGGGTTGGATGTCATGTTTTCAGCAACGTTTTTGTGATTAAACGTCTGCAGCAGATATATTATTCAGTACCGGACGCCTCCAACATTACTCCAGTGTTTTTTTATAGTCATACCGACTTAGCACAATCCAGATAATTTCCTTACCTTAAGCTCAAATAAATTTGTGTTACAACCCTGAACCATTTGTTCGGGTCTTAATCTTTCCACAATCGCTCACGGGATGGGCACGGGGGTGCCTGTGTAGCCTCCGGTGCTCACAGAGTATAGGTATGGAGTGCCTCTGTACTCCCGGTCCTCTCCAGTGGTCACGTCTCAAAAATTATGTTCTGAACTGCCCGAACATAACTTAACCGAGGACCCATGAACAGAAAACGTGATAGCTCGTCAATTTGGTGAGCCACTATGATATATCAACCCGTCCTCTTAAAAATAACGTCACTTTTGGTTCGTATGCGCGCTATGGCCAAATTTGGACGTAATTTGAAATAAAATCGACTCACAAAAGTGACGTACTGTTCCGTTTTCTGTTCGAGTCGTCCGGCTTACTCGGCAAGCTTAGAAGAGGATTCTTTCCATTAACGGATATATAGTGTACATCATATTTTGGCCGTTAGGGATTTATTCTCCAACATGAGATGTATATTCTAATGAGAGGTTGTTTCCCTCTTTACTTCTCCACAACCGCTCACAGGATGAGTACTGTGTAATATATGCGGTAAAAGATCTTCTATATCATCTACAGATTCAGGAGCTAGATTGACTCAAACTTCCTTTGAACACGAGGCTTTTACTGCAGGAATCTGATTTCTACAACTTTTTATTGATAGAAAACAGCCCATCCTCCTGTTTTTGTAGTACTTCTAGCAAGGATGGGGACCATAGTACATATACCGACGTACAGCACAATTAGAAATTTCAAATCGGTACTATTGAATTTGGAAGAACCGGAAAACGATTTTCTATTTATGCTGTAAAGATACACGCTATCTAAGACCTTATATAGTACATATGGGTGCTATACTAGGCCTAGGAATATTTACGTTCGATTTTTAGCTTAATTTTTTCTGACTATAAAGTGAATAGTACAAAATTCTACTATTTAATTGCTTAGCACGGCAAAGCTTCTACTTTAGTGCCCCTTAGTTACAAAAAGTAGCATCTAAATAGGAGGAAGGGTTGTATTAAACTATCTTTATGTAACAATAATTTGCGAATTGACCTGTTTCATCAAATACGTGTAGGTTTTAGGCCAGACTGAAGCAAAGTGCAGTGAGTGGGAGCAGGGACACCAAGATAAATCTCGAACAGCTCCTCACTACACATTTTACCCTAACCAAACAGGTCCTATAATTCACAACCACAAAAAAAAAAAATCAGACACAGCTACAAAAAATCAACTACTTTCGAATATGTGTTAAGATCACACACAGAAATCACAATTGCGTGGTGCATCAAATGAACAAATCCACAAGGGCCGTGACGGGGATTCGAACCTGCGTCCGAGAGCATCCCAGACGCTGCCTTAATCGACTGAGCTACGACATGGTAAAAGGAGTTGAAACCAAAGTTCTACTAAACTTACTGGATCCTGCAGCCTCTCCGAGGCACAAACCAGGGTTTGTGCCTCTCCTTTTGACCATGTCGTAGCTCAGTCGATTAAGGCAGCGTCTGGGATACTCTCGGACGCAGGTTCGAATCCTTGTCACGGCCCTTGTGGATTTGTTCATGTGTCAAGATGGTCAAATACACATTCTGGCAGTTTTACCCGAATTACAAATTTCTGATGCTTTTAGTGTGTCAGGTGAGTCCACAAGGTTGTTGTCCCATGTCTCCCACTGACTCACTGATTATTACATGCACAGCCTCGACTCAGGTGGCTGCCATAGCTCGCTGTTCTTCACAGGAACGGCTCTCATATATGAAAGTATGCAAAAGCTGCTTGCTGTTTTATTTGATTTTTTTTTAAATATTACGTGCTTCATTCCCATCGGGTGGGAGATCATGACTCGGTTACAGAGGCCCGCAATGTGCTCACACAGCAATAATATTCTTTTAGCACGATATAACTGTGTCTTGCTAAGCAAGACACAGCGATGGCGAACTAGTTCCAATATAAGGATTATTGTGCATCAGTTTAACTGAGCTCATTATCTGTTTTCAAAGGGAGAGCGTACATTGTATCCAGTGAAGTTGGAATATTTTTGTTAGATTAATTATATTTAACCCTTCATTAGACACGACTAGGGATCGAACACTGGCGGCACAGCTAATTAGCTAATTGAGTATGTGTCACATCCACACTGAGAAGTTTTGGATCTGGAAGATCTGTCTATCACTGAGCCTCCAGCAAGCATGGGGGGTAGAAATAGCCTAAGCTACTCTATCCCTTTGAGATGTATTTCTTGCTTATCTCAATAAACATACTTGAACTTGAACTTGATCCAGCAAGCATGCGTGAAGCACTGTAAATCCATCTCTTATATCAATATTTATTTATGACTGACATGGCAGCTGGTATATGCTATTTGTTTTACATAACCACTTCCTTATTCTTTCATTCCAATTTAATAATAACAGTCAAAGTTTGAAGTAGGGTTGAATTATACACTTACTGCTGCTTCCTCACTACCTTAAACATTTTCTAAAGGTAATTCTATAATTCGATTGTATGATAAGATACAGCTATACAACGTAGTCTAATTTTGAGCTGGTGGCTTCCTGAACTTTATTTATGTATACAATAAAATATAATAAATTGGTCCATACTTACTTCAAAAACTTGAAACGGATCGAACCTGAAAAAAATAAAAAAATATATATAGAGATAGTCTGTGAACAAATGAAAATGACCATTAATAATAAAAATTCATGAAATAGTATACTCTAAGTCTGTATTCGCTCAGTGAAGTAGGCCTATGTGTGTTATGAACTACACATGTACACCAGTGTATGTGTTAAGATAAGAACTACACACACACACACACACACACACACACACACACACACACACACTAGGTGAGTATTAGGTGAGTATTAGGTGAGTACACACACACACACACACACACACACACACACACACAAGTTAACGGATGGAATGCATTAGGGGGTGATGTGGTGGAGGCTGACTCCATACACAGTTTCAAGTGTAGATATGATAGAGCCCAGTAGGCTCAGGAATCTGTACACCTGTTGATTGACAGTTGAGAGGCGGGACCAAAGAGCCAAAGCTCGACCCCCGAAAGCACAAATAGGTGAGTACAGGGGCCGGCCGGCCGGCCAGCACGCTGGACATGTGATCCTTTGGTCCCGGGTTCGATCCCGGGCGCCGGCGAGAAACATTGGGCAGAGTTTCTTTCACCATATGCCCCTGTTACCTAGCAGTAAATAGGTACCTGGGAGTTAGTCAGCTGTTACGGGCTGCTACCTGGTGTGTGTGTGTGTGTGTGTGTGATGTGAAAAAAAATAGTAGTAGTTAGAAACAGTTGATTGACAGTTGAGAGGCGGGCCGAAAGAGCAGAGCTCAACCCCCGCAAGCACAACTAGGTGAATACAACTAGGTGAGTACAACTAGGTGAATACACACACACACACAAGAAGCCTTCTTGCTGGAAGAAGGCAAATGTTGTACCAATTTTCAAGAAAGGTGATAGGGAGGAGGCACTTAACTATAGACCTGTATCACTGACAAGCATCCCCTGTAAAATACATGAAAGAATAATTAGGCTAAGACTGGTTGCACACCTGGAGAACGTTAGGTTTGTGAACAAACATCAACATGGGTTCTGGAAAGAGAAATCATGCCTAACAAACCTTTTGGATTTCTATCATAAAATAGCAAGGATAAAGTAGGACAGAAGGATGGGCAAACTGCATATTTCTAGACCAAAAATAATTCAAAGTCAAAAAGCCTTTGATACAGTACTGCACATGAGACTGCTATTCAAACTTGAGAGGCAGGCAGGAGTAAGCGGAAAGGCCCTAGCATGGGTAAGGAACTACCTAACAGGAAGGAGCCAGAGAGTAACGGTAAGGGGCGAGAGGTCAGACTGGCGAACAATAATGAGTGGAGTACCTCAAGGATCAGTGCTGGGACCAATCCTATTTCTAATATACGTAAATGACATGTTTACAGAAGTAGAATCCAACAAGTCGATGTTCGCGGATGACGCAAAATTAATGAGAAGAGTTGTGATAGATGAGGATTGTAGGATCCTCCAAGAGGACTTGAACAGGTTGAAGAGATGGTCAGAGAAATGGCTACTGGAGTTCAACACGAGTAAATGTAAAGTTATGGAAATGGGATCAGGTGATAGGAGACCAAAGGAACAGTACACAATGAAGAGGAACTGCCTACCTGTGACGATTCGAGAAAGAGACCTGGGAGTGGACGTAACACCTAATCTATCTCCTGAAGCCCATATAAATAGGATAACGACAGCAGCGTACCCCTACACTGGCAAACGTTAGAACATCATTCAGAAACCTAAGAGAGGAGGCTTTTAGGGCGTTTTACACTGCCTACGTGAGATCAGTCTTAGAGTATGCCTCGCCATCATGGAACCCCCACCTGAAGAAACATATAAAGAAACTGGAAAAGATTCAGACGTTTGCGACGAGGCTTGTCCCAGAGTTACGAGGGATGGGATATGGAGAGCGCCTGAAGGAACTGAACTTTACGACACTAGAAAAAAGGAGGGAGAGAGGGAATATGATAGCAACATATAAAATACTCAGGGGAATTGACAAAGTGGAAATAGATGAAATGTTTACATGTAATAATAACAGAACGAGGGGACATGGGTGGAAGCTGGAAACTCAGATGAGTCACAGGGTTCTGGCTGGATTCTAAATTGGTTTCTTCGGTTCTTCTTCGTTTATTTGCTTTTTCGTTTCCTACAATTTGCCACGGTGGCTCATTGTGAGTAGGATTATCCTGTGATTCATTATTCCTTTCATTTTCAGTAATTTTCCTTGCTCTTGCTACGAGAGCACCGAGTCCTTCTGACATTAATAGTTTCAGAAGGAGTCAATTCCTGGGGGACATGCATGGTCGCGCTGCACTAAATGAGCTGTTGAGGAAGTGATGTGTGTGTGTGTCCTGTGGGGGTCTGCTGAGTCCTGCCACCCCCCCCCCCCCATCTCCATCCTCTCTCCCAGTCTGTGTTGTCATGCAGTCTCTCTGTGTTGTCTGTCTGTCTGTGTTATCAGTCTCTCTGTGTTGTCTGTCTGTTATCAGTCTCTCTGTGTTGTCTGTCTGTCTGTCTGTCTGTCTGTGTTATCAGTCTCTCTGTGTCCGTCTGTCTGTCTGTCTGTCTGTCTGTCTGTCTGTCTGTCTGTCTGTCTGTGTTATCAGTCTCTCTGTGTTGTCTGTCTGTCTGTCTGTCTGTCTGTCTGTCTGTCTGTCTGTCTGTCTGTCTGTCTGTCTGTCTGTCTGTCTGTCAGTGTTGAGGTTGCACCTCATCACAACCCCACAACACATCGAACATTTGGTAGAACAATGTGCTGATAGCAACAATCATATGTATCACTTCTGCTGTAGTAATTGTATCACGCCTGAACTGGATTGTGCAGTAGTCACACCGAGTACAGTTTCCCTAATTATTTCGACTACTGCTTTTGTTCACAATGTCCTGGAGTTTTCATATAATATTTTCACATACAAACCGTAATATTCTGATTTAACACTTAAAATAATAAAAGCAACTAACACGTTGGAGTTTTAGACAACCGGCGCCATAAGTAATTCAATTTGTCGAGGACAGGAAGCCTGCGTATCCCCCTCCCCCCCCACCGCCCCCAAGGTCGAACTACTGACCCTCCCCAGGATACAACCCCCATAATAGTTGACTAATTCCAAGGTACTTAGTTACTGCTAGGTGACCAGAGGCATTAGGTGAACGGAAACGTGCCCAACTATGTTTGTCCCGCCCGGGATTCGAACCCGAGATTAGTGATTGTGAGTCGAGAACGAACCCGACTGTAGTACCAAGATCTATGTGATGTTGACCTGTCAAGTGTGACAAATGACTTATGAATGATGACTGGCGGTGTCGATGTTGTTTCAGATTCAGCTACTCAGGACGAAGTGTCCATGTAGCACCGGCTATGGTAAGCCCGTAAAGGCGGTGTCGTTATCCATTGATGAAGATTAAGCCACCTATGAGGTGACACGGGCATGAATAGCCCGTAAGTGTCGTTATCCTGCCTCCTCTTAATAAGGAGTGACTGACTAACTAGACGTTAAGCTCTTTAAACGTCACCTCACCAAGTAATGGATTTACTCGTTGGAGTACAAGTGTCTCTCAAGTGCCTCTTGAGTGGGTCAACTCTTCAGGTCGAGCCTGGCCCCGGGCCGGGCTCGGGGAGTAGAAGAACTCGCGAAACCCTCTCCAGGTATGCTCCAGGTAAGTGGTCATGCTCCTATTACCAAGATAAAGTGTAGTTTTAGGAGCACATGTAAGTGTAAGTTACACGTGCTTGGTTTAGGGTTCCGCACCTCTCGCCTCACGTGTTATGTGCCTTTAAACTTACAGACCAACACAAAACACGCCATAGTCGATTGTTTCAAGCGCGGGTTGGACAAGTATATGAGTGGGATTGGGTGGTTATAAATAGGAGCTGCCTCGTATGGGTCAATAGGCCTTCTGCAGTTGCCTTTGTTCTTATGTTCTTATGTTGTGCTACTTGGAGCTTTTTGTCATGAGCAACTGAGTCTAAAACACGTGACACGCTTTAGTCCTCAACGCAGCTCAGGGATCAAGTAGACTCTTACTGAGACACTCTTCGCATGCAGCAGGACGGGGATCGAACCTGCGTCCTGGACAATCCCCAGAAGCGCTAAAACTTAACAGTTGTCACAACGTGACAAAAATAATGTGCTATATTGTCCGACCCTAACCTAACCGATGGACCAACGCATAGAAACCGTGGCTGCGAGCCGTCTTGATTATTCATTATCTTTATATTTTTTTCCGTTGGTTATTTGGACGTCAAAATGCAATGTATTATTAGAGAGGACAGGTTGAACATTTATATAAACTGGGAACAGATAGGGAATACCGGGTTTGAATCCCGGGTGGGACAGAAATGATTGGGTAGGTTTCCTTTCATCTAATGTACAAGGTATGTACCTGTTCACCTAGCAGTAAATATGTACCAGGGAGTTACTCAACTGTTGTGGGGTTGCATGCTGGGGAAGGTCAGTAGAAGACCTCGACATAAGAATAACGTTAACACACAGTCTGTCTGTTCCCAACAAAATTAGTTATTATGATATTACACACAAATTGGCTGTTCCTCAAAGTTCAAATGTAATCATTTTTAATAATGTTTATAAGAAACACCGAAAAAAAATAAAAAAGTATAATCAAACATGTTCATAAAAAATACTTCTTACTCCCATAGACCGATAAAAGTAATTAGTGAGGAAAATAGCTGGAGCGGGGCGGTGAAAGCCCAAGTGAAGACAGTGTTGTGGAGAAGGGCGGAGGGAGCCGTCAGTCACCCCCACGACCCACATACACCACCAGGGGCCAGTTTTTGTCGCCAGCCTTCAGTGCGGCCTGTGTGTCTGTCTGTCTCACAGGTCTATAGCCATCAAAGGGGGTTACGTAGTATCATGGTATATATCTGAAGCATGTGGTGTGGTTCCCACGAATAGATAAGAGTCAAATTTGACGTGTTTATCTTTACGCAAGCAGAAGAGTGAGAACCTAGACCGTGTTCATTTAACCCGTCCTCCAATTAGCACGTCGCATTCTGACGTATAACCTGCCTAAGGCCAAACATTGTCCTACTAGAAAATGGTTGTGGCTCGCGAATTTGACATACTGTCTCGTTTTGGGTCCTTTGGTAGGTTAGGATAAGGACACTTTAGTACGACTGTTTCTTGACGTTGGGAACCTTAGAAGAACGGGCGAGTCCATTAGTCCAAGAGAGCATCGATATTGAGGTACGGTTAATTTCACTATAATTCCGAAAACTTGAACCTTCGATCGATAGGACAAAAATACGTTTTCTATTCATCGGTTGGTTAGGTTAGATGGGTTGCTTGGGTTCGTACATTTCTGATTAGATCAGGACGGTGGATTTTGTCCGGTGTGGAAAATCAAGAGAATGGGCTTCGACACTATCTACGTGAATGTGAACACCTGAGAGAAATCAGGAGTATGTGTAAAATAATAAACCCCACAATTGTTTGAGTTAGGAAAACACTATTTGTCAAATATTGATACCGTTCTTAAAAGATTCCCTCATTTTGCACCCGCAAGATAACGTAAGCTTTTAAGGGTTGATAGATGTTAATCTTCTTGTTTGAGGAGCTGTTCACTTGAGACAGTTAAGCAAGTCCCAGCTGTGTCTGGGTACAAGTGACAGCATGAACAACCCAGCGGGTTTTCTTCCTATTGGGGAGTGTTGTACATGCTGCTATGGCGGTGTGTCCACTCACAAGATGAGTGGCGCTGCCCAATAAACTCGCCCCTCGGGGCAAAATTTAAAAATTTTATGGGCTTCGATAGCATCAAAATGGCGGTGCATTAACTGTGAGGACAGGTTGCATCAACAAAGGTTTAAACCACATCAGTAACTCGTTAGCGCATGAACAATTGTTTGATTGTGAAGAAGGCGCATAATTTAATGGCGGAAAGAAAGATAATGAAGAAATTTTAAAATTAAATATTTATCTAGCGTAAATAAATAGGAGGGAGATAGTCGGTGCCGCCATTAATAAATTAATTCACAGAAGACTGACTACTCTCACTGTTTGTATTGAGCCCGCCATGGTGCGGGCAGATGAACAAAATCAATGAATTCAGAGGCATTTCTATTGCAAATGTTAAATATATCCCCAAAATACTTCTTTCGGCTATTAAAAAAGACACATGTACAAATCTTAGCTATTGCAAATAGTTAATAATTAGCCTACCATTCGCTTGCTAATGTGCCTCTGTTTCCACCACAGCTGACAGGATGTGTATGGAGTGCATAATAGAGAGCAAATAATATCAGGTTCTGCTACGTCAGGTCTGGCTCCTGAGTTCAAGGACATTCACACACTAGGCTGTTGGCAGCCCATCCTCGAAGTCAGGATACTCCCTGACTGGCGTACGGAACTTTCACTTTTGAAACTGGTTCTGGGACTGCTCTATGCACGGCATCCTAAATAATCTATACCAAAAATACATATTACAGAATCCATGATGGATATGGGGTGCATAATAAATTAACTAAACCAACAGTATAATATAATATCAATTAAAATCGCTTCGAATAAGGTTATTGTCAAGCAACTACAATTTTCATCGATTTTAGCCAGTTCTAAAATATACAATAATTTAAACATAATTTATTTGCTGTAAACGCCCATAGTAATAATATAGCTGTAAGAATAGTCCATTATATATATATATATATTAAAAAGATTCTTTCTAGAACTACCTTCACATTCCAGGACTTGGCCTTCCACCTCATTTCCTGGACAATATTCACTAAATGTCAAGTTTGAGATAACCAAAATCAACCCTAAAACTCACAAGGTTTCCAGCGGGCAGGTGTATCATGAGTGGTCGTCACCTGCCACAAGTCTTCGGCTTGTGTACATTTGTCTCCTGCTCTTCCGAGTCACACATTCCTGGCTATGAACAGGAACCAGTACACGTAACTCACTGGCAAGCAAGCAAATTAATATACAAGCGAGGTTAACAATTAAGCTGACTTTATATATATATAAATACTTATATATGTATTTATTTAATTATTTATTTACTTCTGCAAGGGGTTGTATGTGTAAGTAACTTCCAGGCGACGATAAATGTCTGTGGTTAAGGTAAGGTGATTATCAGGTGCAAGCGCTCAGCCAGTGTGCCTATATTGCACTTAAAATTATATAAGGGGAGGATAGACGCTTGGATAGGACAACGGAATGAAGGAATGGTACACAACTACTAAGACCATCGGGAATCGAACGCCGACTTACATGAACCGACCAATTTAAGTGGATAGACAAACCAAGTTAATGTTTCTGGAGGCTTGAACTGATGACCACAAGACCTTGAATATTTTGTGATAAAAATTCAGTATTTACAAACGCAGTCAACGTTATGTGTTAGTATTGAATAATTTGGCATTCGTTTATTATATTAATTGGAACGTTTAACTGTTTTTCATCTTGCTGTATTTTTGCGATACCGTTTTAAACTGGGCACTTAACTTCTGTACTTTCTGTAACATTCTGCTTTACAAAAAAACGACATTGTTTTTGCTCTTGTATTATTAATGATGATGTTGTTACTAGTAGTCTCATCCTGTTAATTCAAATGGCTTTCTCACGTATCTCTTAGTCTGGTGATTTTGATGTCACTGCCTTCGTTAGTTGCATTCCCAGCACCGCCTCCACCCACCGCTCTCAACACTACACATTCCCAGCACCGCCACCACCCACCGCTCTCAACACTACACATTCCCAGCACCGCCTCCACCCACCGCTCTCAACACTACACATTCCCAGCACCGCCACCACCCACCGCTCTCAACACTACACATTCCCAGCACCGCCTCCACCCACCGCTCTCAACACTACACATTCCCAGCACCGCCTCCACCCACCGCTCTCAACACTACACATTCCCAGCACCGCCTCCACCCACCGCTCTCAACACTACACATTCCCAGCACCGCCTCCACCCACCGCTCTCAACACTACACATTCCCAGCACCGCCTCCACCCACCGCTCTCAACACTACACATTCCCAGCACCGCCTCCACCCACCGCTCTCAACACTACACATTCCCAGCACCGCCTCCACCCACCGCTCTCAACACTAGACATAGTACAATGTTTATGGCATCCCTTAACCAGAAACGTTGGAGCCTAAACACTTCAAGTAGCCTATCATGGACGATGCTCAGGAAACGTCAACATTACGGTGTTTTAATTGTCCTAAAATCCCGCAATTTTGACACGTTAGTCGAGTCCGTTAGTAATACAATGCATTAGGTGAGATGTAGTACTGGTTGACCATCATGCACCACCACCACCAACACTACCACCATCGTCACCCACTACCACCATGACTCCCCATCGTGATCACAACCAATAATCTATTAGACCCAGGCAGCCGATACCAGACACGTACACCTGCTGTCTTAAGCCATAACAGAGGCCACTCAGCTTCTGTGACAAGTACCACACACATTGTAGGTCACATCGATTGATTAACTGATGAAGATGAAGCCATCCAAGAGGCTGCATGGGCATGAACAGCCCGTAAAGGTTACAGCTGGTGGAAGCATCTAAAGTACCACACACTATTCAGCTGGCGGAAGCATCTAGTGTTGGAGTGTTGCTGTCATAAGCTCAGGACATTGGTGGCAGTGTACAGCTGACTCACTACCCCCGGTGTCGTCTCATTGTGGCTCCGTGACGCAATCATAAACACCTTGGGAAGAATGTTGCTCCTGGCACCGTGGCCCTCGGGGTGACAGGTGCCGCAGCGGAGTGACGGTGGTGGTGCTTGTTGGCTCTTGTGTGCGTGAGTGGGGGGGGGGGAGGTATTTTCGTGGATGAGCTACGGCTCTTGTATTCTGCCTCTCAAAAAAGAAAATCGACTGGTGTATAGCCTATTGGGCTTTGTCATATCTACATTTAAAGCTGTAAGAAGCTTGCCTCGTCACTTCACTTCTTAGTGCATTCAATTTCTTCGCTATTCCGACACAGGAAAACCAATATTTCTAATGTCTGAGATCTTTGGTAACTAAGTTACCAAAGATCTCAGACAGATAGATAGAAAATATCTATTTGTGGTAACTAATCTGGTATCTGTGTCCCATTGTTACTGCGCTACCCCTGCTAAATATAGTCTGTCCTTGTCTCTATCGTCTATTCCCCTGAGTATTTTGTATGTGGTAATCATGTCTCTCCTGTTTTTATCTCTCTTCCAGTAACATGAGAGTTAACTTCTTTAGTCTCTCCACTGTAGCACAGTGATCTACATCCTCGGCTTTCAAACGAGGATCCCACGTTCGATCCCCGGACGGGACAGCGACGGTTGGGCAGGTTTCCTTTTAGATGATGTTCACCTAGCAATGAAGAGGTATTCGGGAGTCAGGTAACTGTTGTAGGTTGCATCATGTGAAGGGCTATCAGCAGTGAGCCTACGGGCGGGGGCTCGATAAACCTAACAGGTCCCAGACAACGAAAAAAAGATTAGAGTGAACCACACCTCTCAGTTCTGTGACTGGTCTGGTGGCATGCCTCTGAACTTTCTTCAACTTCGTTGTATGTAAGAGATAAGGACTCCACGCTGGTGCCGCATATTCCAGAATCGGTCTGACAAATGGTATACAAGATCCCAAACGACTATATTCAGATTCCTAAAAGTAGTTCATATATTATCCAACTTTCCCTATGCAGCTGAGGGTATTCTTTTCATGTGAGCTTCTGTTGACAGGCTCGGTGTAATATGCACCCCAAAATGTTTTATCTATCCGATTCCAGGAGGAAGTTTTCCGTCATTTGACAGGCCTGTGTCCGACCCTCCTGTTCCCCGTACCTAGCCTTATTATTCTGCACTTGCTATAGTTGAAATTTAATAGCCATTTAAGGGACCATATAGTACTTTCATTTTGTCCAGATCATCCTGCAGTTATTTTCAATCTTCCATCTTATTTATACTCATAGATTTTGCATAGTCAGAGGACACTAAGAAAAAGGAATTTCTACGCTCTGTTATGTTGTTCACATAGGCCAGCAGTAGGCCTGGCCTTGGTACCGACCCTGCCTGCTTTTATCATTTTCTGCACTTGTCTTCTGTGGGGTACTGTGTCGAAGGTGTATGAAAGTCCGCAAATATAGAATCCACACACCCTTCTCTATGTCTTCATCTGATCTGTCGCACGTTCACTGTACTTGTGGTCGATCTCGAGCCCATTGTTGATGTGACGACTTACACTGAATTTTGTAACTAGCTCATCAAGACTGTAACTTGCTTAGCTAAATGAATTTTGGGTTCATTCTTGAGCCCATTATGTGCCTCTGTAACCCTTTCCACTACCGCCAACACAAGATGGGTATGGGGTGCATAATAAATGAACTAAATTAAACGTTCATTGAGCTATCAAGTTTGTTGTGACCATCCGTGACTCCATGCCGGTGTTGTGTTATAAAGGTCCGGTCGACCAACTATCTGGCAGTTCTCCTGATCCCAATGACTTATTGTGTATCATAGTTAGCGGCCTGATCAAGGCTTACACCTTCTATTAGTATCCATGGTATATATGGTCCTACAGCTTTAGTCGCGCGAGGGTGTGTTATCACCTAGTTGTACTTGCGGGGGTTGAGCTCTGGCTCTTTGGTCCCGCCTCCCAACCGTCAATCAGCTGGTGTACAGGTTCCTGAGCGTACTGGGCTCTGTCATATCTACATTATAAACTGTATGGAGTCAGCCTCCACCACATCACTTCCTAGTGCATTCCATTTATTAACTACTCTGACACTGAAAAAATTCTTTCTACCGTCTCTGTGGCTCATTTGGGTACTAAGTTTCCACCTGTGTCCCCTTGTTCGTGTCCCACCCGTGCTGAAGAGTTTGTCTTTGTTCACCCTGTCAATTCCCTTGAGAATTTTGTAGGTGGTTATCATGTCTCCCCTTACTCTTCTGTTTTCCAGGGATGTGAGGTTCAACTTCTTTAGCCTTTCCTCGTAGCTCATTCTTCTCAGTTCCGCGACGAGCCTGGTGGCATACCGCTGAATCTTCTCTAACGTTGTCTTGTGTGTGTGTGTGTGTGTGTGTGTGTGTGTGTGTGTGTGTGTGTGTGTGTGTGTGTACTCACCTAATTGTACTCACCTAATTGTGCTTGCGGGGGTTGAGCTCTGGCTCTTTGGTCCCGCCTCTCAACCGTCAATCAACTGGTGTACAGATTCCTGAGCCTATTGGGCTCTATCATATCTACATTTGAAACTGTGAATGGAGTCAGCCTCCACCACATCACTTCCTAATGCATTCCATTTGCTAACTACTCTGACACTGAAAAAGTTCTTTCTAACGTCTCTGTGGCTCATTTGGGTACTCAGCTTCCACCTGTGTCCCCTTGTTCGCGTCCCACCAGTGTTGAAAAGTTCATCCTTGTTTACCCGGTCGATTCCCCTGAGGATTTTGTAGGTTGTGATCATGTCCCCCCTTACTCTTCTGTCTTCCAGTGTCGTGAGGTGCATTTCCCGCAGCCTTTCCTCATAACTCATGCCTCTTAGTTCTGGGACTAGTCTAGTAGCATACCTTTGGACTTTTTCCAGCTTCGTCTTGTGCTTGACAAGGTACGGGCTCCATGCTGGGGCCGCATACTCCAGGATTGGTCTTACATATGTGGTGTACAAGATTCTGAATGATTCCTTACACAGGTTCCTGAACGCCGTTCTGATGTTAGCCAGCCTCGCATATGCCGCAGACGTTATTCTCTTTATGTGGGCTTCAGGAGACAGGTTTGGTGTGATATCAACTCCTAGATCTTTCTCTCTGTCTGTTTCATTAAGTACTTCATCTCCTATTCTGTATCCTGTGCCTGGCCTCCTGTTTCCACTGCCTAGTTTCATTACTTTGCATTTACTCGGGTTGAACTTCAACAGCCATTTGTTGGACCATTCACTCAGTCTATCCAGGTCATCTTGTAGCCTCCTACTATCATCCTCTGTTTCAATCCTCCTCATAATTTTTGCATCGTCGGCAAACATTGAGAGGAACGAATCTATACCCTCTGGGAGATCATTTACATATACCAGAAACAGTATAGGTCCAAGGACTGACCCCTGCGGGACTCCACTTGTGACGTCTCGCCAATCTGAGACCTCACCCCTCACACAGACTCGTTGTCTCCTGTTGCTTAGGTATTCCTCTATCCACCGGAGTACCTTCCCTCTCACTCCAGCCTGCATCTCCAACTTTCGCACTAGCCTCTTGTGTGGCACTGTATCAAAGGCTTTCTGACAATCCAAAAATATGCAGTCTGCCCACCCTTCTCTTTCTTGCCTTATTTTTGTTGCCTGGTCGTAGAATTCAAGTAACCCTGTGAGGCAGGACCTGCCATCTCTGAACCCATGTTGATGCTGTGTTACCCCTCTGTGCTGTGTGTGTGTGTGTGTGTGTGTGCGTGTGTGTGTGTGTGTGTGTGTTTCTCATTCAAAGGGCGGCAGGCCTCTGTTGCAGAAATAGGACGAAAAGCGTCTTTCCTTCACAGCATGATGAGGTGTGCTAGGGGCTCGTTTGTCAAATATTAGGGGGACTCCTGGTTTGCCTGCTGTTTTCTCATTCGGGGGCAGTGGCGGGCGTCGTTCCCCAGTACTACGGGCAGTCTACAGTTAAAGGATGTGTGTCCGTGGCTGAATATCGTTGCTCTCATACTTCAAAATGGTGATGCAAGCTCTCCCTTAAGCGGGTAAGGAAGAGCGAGTGGAGGTGTTGTACTAGGACCAGGTGGAGGGATTTCCAGTAATTGTGGTACGTGACCGAGACTGTGGTGAGCGGAACTCCGCTCCTCCAGTCATTACTACCCTGAGGACCAGGCGGTCGGCTCTCTGTTCACTCGAAAATAGAGTGAACTCCGTAAAAATATGAACTGTTTGTCGTAACTAGGAACTACCAAGGCTAAGCAACCCATCTAAGCTATTCAGGCCAATGTATGGAAAACGTGAATATTACGGTGTTTAATTTGTATGAATTAATAATTAATTATTATACGTCACATTTTTAATGAATCGGTCGGAAGTGCTTTTTTATATATGCACGTGTTTGGCTCGTTTGTATTAACCTAACTGTGCTTGCGGGACTGCCTTGTGCAAGCACATGGGACTTCAGCTCCTGGGCTCTGCTGCTTAGCTATTTTTTTCTTATTTATATTTAAGGTTATGTGTAGTTAGTAGCACCAACTACCTCCTTGAAGACTTTACATTTTTTTACTATCCATACACATCGATCTTTAGCGAAATTTTCAGGAAGTTTTCACAAAAATGAATTGGCGGTAGCACCAAGCACAAGGGAGACTGTGCAACTAGTCATCAGGCAGCACCAAGCACAAGGGAGACTGTGCAACTAGCCATCAGGCAGCACCAAGCACAAGGGAGACTGTGCAACTAGCCATCAGGCAGCACCAAGCACAAGGGAGACTGTGCAACTAGCCATCAGGCAGCACCAAGCACAAGGGAGACTGTGCAACTAGCCATCAGGCAGCACCAAGCACAAGGGAGACTGTGCAACTAGCCATCAGGCAGCACCAAGCACAAGGGAGACTGTGCAACTAGCCAATAGGTAGCACCAAGCACAAGGGAGACTGTGCAACTAGCCAATAGGTAGCACCAAGCACAAGGGAGACTGTGCAACTAGTCATCAGGCAGCACCAAGCACAAGGGAGACTGTGCAACTAGCCATCAGGCTGCACCAAGCACAAGGGAGACTGTGCAACTAGCCAACACTCTCAGAAGCTGAGACACGGCAGGAGAGGAAGTGAGGAAACACTCAGGAGGAAGATGAGACAAAAGTCTTCGTGATCTGATCAAGTTTCCTTGTGCATCATAACTAAGACCGCTGAAGAAACTCCTGGTGATGCTATACACTTCAATATGTGAGAACGGCTGCAGGAACACGCAAGCCATAGATCACAAAGAACTATTTGACCCGACCAGGATTCGAACCCATGACGTTCAGGATCACCCCCAAACGGGTCATGGTACTGTGTACGTTTGGGGGTGATCATGAACGTCATGGGTTCGAATCCTGGTCGGGTCATTTAGAGTTCTTAGTGACAATATATATAAAGAGTAAGTCCCAAAAGACTGAGAGACACCCAACCATCTACCTATATTCAGGGTACAGGCAAGAACCTCTAAATCCACATGCATTCCCTCCAAATACTAGTGAGGATAATGAGGATATTAGTGGATTATCTAGAGGTTTAAACTTTCATCATAGTTGTCAAAACGCATCTGATAGTTTTACACACATGACTGCTATAAAGACTAGAGAATCAAGTAAAGTTAACAAGGAAATTGCTAAATTAGATTAGAGAGTACCTCTCTGATGAGAAAGCAAGGGTTCTTATGAGGAGAGACCTCACAAAGGAGTAAACTCAGAAAATAAGTAGAGTAGGGTACCACAAGGGTTGCTACTTGGACCTAAATTATTCCTGGAATAAGTAAATGAACTGACACATAAAACCAAACTGGAGAAAGTGAAGGTGTGCAACGAGGTTCCTGCCAGACCTGTGGATTATAATACGACGAAATAAATGAATAGACGTGATAATGATATATTTTCTCAGGTGAATTGATAAGGTTGATAAAGTGGGAAGGGTCAAAGAGTACAGAAGACGGACGCCTCGACAAAGCTCGTTCTCTATTGCGAAAACAGTTTACAGTGTATTGTTATTTTACGATGTATTGATTGGTTAGACTGTGTTAGGCTCGGTTAGGTTGTGTTGTATAAAGTTAGGTAGGTTTTAAACTCCGTGGCGAACTGTTGTGTGTTCGTATACGACTTGTATCCGAGGGAAGAGTACGCCTGAAACCAGAGCCAGGATGAAACTATGATGTTATAATGACGTCACACACCAACGACACATTATATATTATAAAACACTAACATTATATCTCTTATTTTTTTATGCTAGAGGACCCTCTCTTTATAGAGACGGCTACGTCTACTACTTTGTCAAAGTGATCACTTGTTCTGCTGAGAGTCAGTGTTGAGCTGCGTCGGCCGGTCACACACGCCGTGTACAGATGAGGGTATCTCTGAGATACATGACTGTGTGAATCCATTTCAACTTTTTTTCAGTTGCATCCTTTGCTAACTTTTCAACAAGGTCATTGTGAGAGGGAACTCCATAACAACTGTACAGTTGTGTTCACAGTTCTGTTGACACGCAAGTGATTGTTGGCATATTTGTGTTGTGTGAAGAGCAGAGCTGCTGTCGTTGATAACAATGTTTCTTCTGGTGGCTGTAATCAGTGTCACCTTCACGAACACCTTTGGGTACGGCGAAGTGTTCAATGTCTGTAGTCGAGGCCCAGCGGTGTAGTCGAGGCCCAGCGGTGTAGTCGAGGCCCAGCGGTGTAGTCGAGGCCCAGCGGTGTAGTCGAGGCCCAGCGGTGTAGTCGAGGCCCAGCGGTGTAGTCGAGGCCCAGCGATGTAGTCGAGGCCCAGCGGTGTAGTCGAGGCCCAGCGGTGTAGTCGAGGTCCAGCGGTGTAGTCGAGGCCCAGCGGTGTAGTCGAGGCCCAGCGGTGTAGTCGAGGCCCAGCGGTGTAGTCGAGGCCCAGCGGTGTAGTCGAGGCCCAGCGGTGTAGTCGAGGCCCAGCGGTGTAGTCGAGGCCCAGCGGTGTAGTCGAGGCCCAGCGGTGTAGTCGAGGCCCAGCGGTGTAGTCGAGGCCCAGCGGTGTAGTCGAGGCTCTGTTATGTAGTCGAAGCCAAATCATACTCTTGAGTTGTTGTTGTGTGTGACATTCAAGTGTCCACACAGCTGCTCCTGCTGTGCCCGGCACCAACTGAGCCATCACAGTGAGTGAGTGAAGGGGTATAATGACCTGTACACGAGTCTGCTACCTGGAAATGTTCCACAGTCCTCATAATAACAATTACAAATAACCTGTTCACTGTAGATAATAAAGAGTCCAGCTTTTGTTATATACATACAAAATCACGTAAATATAACGCAAATATAGAGCAGCTAAACTCTTATATATTTGGTGAAATTTAACTCGACTAGGATACCTTATCTCTGTGGCAGATGGCTTCAAGATACGAATCTCCCAATCTTAAGCACTCCACGTGCCAACGTTGTGAGCAAGAACTGGGTCGTACTCTCCAACTTTAAATTATTGAATGTCCTGTCATTAGACCCTTTAGACCTTCATAGCATGTCAGTGGCAACATGCCCATGTATGACAACCGTCCTGCCAGATGACGATTTTAGTATCAAACTGTAAACCTTCACATAGTTAAGGGTAAAAGTATAAAGGTAGATGTGCTTAAGTATGATAACACAAAAAAATGTGTTCAAGTACAATCGCTCTCAGTTTACGAGTAGAAATCGAATAATTGATGCTGGTGGCAGAGTGAGCATACTTAGTTCTGTTACTTCCTCCTCTGGAAGTGTTCGGCAAGTAGGTCTAGCATTTGGTATTATGGATTATTATCCATTTCCGATATTAGGAGTTGTCTTACCTCGAATATGAAGGTTCTTGGTACTGTATCTTGATTTCCATTCATCCTTAGTACTTTGCATTTTTTTAATTGTGAGTAGACTGTGTACTCACCTAGACTAGTATGTTTAATTCTAGTATTACCAAGGTCCTGCCTTTCAGCTGCTAGTCGGGGGGGGGGGGGGGGAGTGTTCTGGTGCACTGACTCACAATCCATTTTCCTCTCTCGCAACAAGGAATGAAGTTAGTTTCAGTCGCATCTTTTTCTAGCACAGTTCACTTATTCACTATAAGCCGTGCAATGTTGTCTAACCTTCTAGAGCTGGTACAACTCTGGACCAAATTCATCCCCACACAAGTAATGTGTTTCAGAAAGTGGATCAAGAAGAATTGATAAACGTTCGAGACATTCATATATTTACACTATATTAGAGCCATACTAACCTAAGTATTTAAATTGTTAATGAATTAGACAAGTTAACCCGCTATCCTGGTAAGGTCAGACAAATTTCTTATTTAAAAGTGTTTAATTTCCATATTAACTTTCTCACATGTATATGTTGTTCACCTTTATATAACCATCTCTTAAGTGAGTACTTTCAACCACAGAGGTATAATATAAACAAGTTACACAATCATTTCAATATGATCAATTCCCCGCATGTACAGTAAATATTTGTTAGCATGATTTCATGAGTAAAACATCTTATCGTAATCCTAATAGAATATTGAGCTTAGAGTCAAGGCTGCCAGCCAGTCGTCCTCCGACAAAGATAATAGTTATAGGCTGTAACATTGCAAATGTTGGCACAAATCTTTCTGAGCTTTTATGTAAAGAGAATGAAATAATAATTGAACATTTATTAATGATAACCATTAGTTAGTAGAATTTCTACTTCTCCGATCCAACAAGATTCCACGCCAGCCCATCCTCTCCAGCTGTCGTCACACATATACCTGGTTGATGGGGTTCTGGGAGTTAGTTCTACTCCCCAAGCCCGGCTCGAGGCCAGGCTTGACTTAGTGAGAGTTTGGTCCACCAGGCTGTTGCTTGGAGCGGCCCGCAGGCCCACATACCCACCACAACCCGGTTGGTCCGGCACTCCTTGGAAAAAACAATCTAGTTTTCTCTTGAAGATGTCCACGGTTGTTCCGGTAATATTTCTTATGCTCGCTGGGAGGGTCTTGAACAGCCGCGGACCTCTGATGTTTATACAGTGTTCTCTGATTGTGCCTATGGCACCTCTGCTCTTCACTGGTTCTGTTCTGCATTTTCTTCCATATCGTTCACTCCAGTACGTTGTTATTTTACTGTGTAGATTTAGGGACCTGTCCCTCCAGTATTTTCCACGTGTATATTATTTGATATCTCTCTCGTCTCCTTTTTACCCAGTACATTTGGAGAGCTTTGAGACGATCCCAATAATTTAGGTGCTTTATCGCGTCTATGTGTGCCATATATGTTCTCTGTACTCCCTCTATTTCTGCAATCTCTCCTGCTCTGAAGGGGGAAGTGAGTACTGAGCAGTACTCAAGACGGGACAACACAAGTGATTTGAAGAGTACAACCATTGTGATGGGATCCCTGGATTTGAAAGTTCTCGTAATCCATCCTATCATTTTTCTGGCTGACGCAATATTTGCTTGGTTATGCTCCCTAAACGTTAGGTCGTTAGACATCATTATTTCCAAATCCTTTACATGCTGCCTTTTCTACTATGGGCAGATTTGATTGTATTTTGTACCCTGTATTATGTTTAGAGTCCTCATTTTTGCACCTGAGAACCTGAAATTTATCTCTGTTAATCATCGTGTTTTATATTTTCTGCTGGGCAGTCGAAAACTTGATTAATATCTGCTTGTAGTTTTTCAATGTCTTCAGCAGAGGTAATTTTCATGCTGATTTTTGTGTCATCTGCATAGGATGATACTGGCTCAAGATAACCTCAAGATACGAAGCTGTGAGTCGAAGGTCGTCTAGCTCGGACGATCAAACAAATTTTCTTCCATGCTTTACTTCACAGTTCTGTAGTGAAGATAGTGTGTGATGCATCCGGTGGTGATAATTAACCACGCCCACGCATTTAACACACATAACGGAACTTGATCAACTGCAGACACTCTGGACTACGATGTAACTATCAAAAGCTGTAAGCATGTTATCATTTGCCTGTAGATAGGCACGATGGGTCTGGAGTTATCGTCACTGACGACTGCTGTGGCGCCTTAATTATATCAGTATTGCTTTGTCTGCATTTGTAATGACAAACTCACCCACCACCAGTCTAATGTTCTATCGTTATTTTGAAATTGAGAGAGAGAGAGAGAGAGAGAGAGAGAGAGAGAGAGAGAGAGAGAGAGAGAGAGAGAGAGAGAGAGAGAGAGAGAGAGAGAGAGAGAGAGAGAAGAGGAGAGGAGAGGAGAGGAGAGGAGAGGAGAGGAGAGGAGAGGAGAGGAGAGAGAGAGAGAGGAGAGGAGAGAGAGAGGAGAGGAGAGAGAGAGAGAGAGAGAGAGAGAGAGAGAGAGAGAGAGAGAGAGAGAGAGAGAGAGAGAGAGAGAGAGAGAGAGAGAGAAGAGGAGAGAGAAGAGGAGAGAGAAGAGGAGAGGAGAGGAGAGGAGAGGAGAGAGAGAGAGAGAGAGAGAGAGAGAGAGAGAGAGAGAGAGAGAGAGAGAGAGAGAGAGAGAGAGAGAGAGAGAGAGAGAGAGAGAGAGAGAGAGAGAGAGAGAGAGAGAGAGAGAGAGAGAAAGAGAGAAAGAGGGGGGGGGGGGGGCAAGACGGAAAGCAGTTGAGAGAGGGGGTAATTTTCGGCACAAACGTGTCCTCCGCAGCACCAGTCTCCACCAAAATACCTGTCTATCTCCAAGACCATGTTTCATATTCCACAATGTGTGCCTTCACAACGCCACCCTTCACCGCAATAATCGTCTTCACTCCCACAATTATAGCTGTTTCCACCATTTCGTGAACTCACCATGAGACTAACCGACTGCCACCTCCCACAGGATAGTAGTGGAGTCCCACAGTAATTCAACAATCATTGTAGTACGTGTTATGGCTTTCATACCCCACAGACGTGTTCCACCACATTACCACAACAACGGTTCGCAGCACACCATAATACCTCACTAGGTCTAACAGCATGCCACACCAAAACGTTTCCACCACACAGCTAACGTCCTAGCTGTCACTCCACCACAAATTACATTTCCCACCACACAGCAAGCCTCTTGTCATGCCACACGTTAAACTGCCCACCACAACAGCGGCTAGCTGTACCTCTTGCACAAGCTACCTAACTACCCTTCATACGCTAGCCATACATCCCAGTGACATAATTCCACCACACTGCACAAGCCTATTTGAGGCGCGCCATATCTCCAGACTTTCCACCACACCTCAAGAGTATATACATATATAGATATACTTACGCGGCATCCCACATGGCGCTTGTGGTACGGTCTCTGAGGTTGGGTATGAGCTTGAGAGTGGGGTGGGCTGGCTTAGGGTACCGGGGCTCCATGTTACCCACCGTCTCCTCGCTGCCCTCTTGCCCCATCTCCTCCTCCTTCCTCCTTCAGGTTAACCCTCTTGCCTCCGTATACACGCTTCTTGGTGAGCGTCACACTCTTTGTGGCTGGATGTTCTCTGGTGAGTAGCTCGGCTGCTGGAGTGTGGTGGCGGCGGTGATCAAACGCGACAATACAATACGAGGAGACCTTGGACATATGCCTTCACTACACCTTAACAGTTCTAAGTGCTGGTCTAGCTGCCGTAAACGTCAATAATTTAAGTGATATAATCAGTGGTAATCTATACGTTGTGCATGTATAAGCGCCAGCAATAATTAACGGGACCAGGCGGTATACAGAGGACAAGCTACCACGACCAGTCCGTAGGATCTGTCACCACTACCAGCCAGGACGACCAGCCAGCACCACCATCCACCACTAGCTGCACGTCACGTCTGCGTGAGAGTCCTGGCCGCCACCACTACCACCATACTGCCCGCTGCCGGAGACACGCCACTCTCTCTCTCTCCCCAACTCTAATTTCAATTGTTTAAACCCTATCACTAATCTTCGCAGCCTAATATATTTTGGCGCAGATATGTTTGAGGTCTATTTTTGTTTTGTGGATCAATATACTATTGCAAATTTACGTGCTAAGTGAGCACGAAAACTTGGCATTTGTTTTGATTACCAAGCAGTCTGGCAACTTTCCATTGACCTGCTGGGAGATAATCATGACGTTTTCTTTGCGGGGTTTGAGGGCATCTTAGTTAGTTTAAGCATTACTTCACCCACTTTCTAATATATTACAGAGACAGTTTAATTCATCATTCGATGCGTCAACATGGTTATATTTAATTGTAAAGAAATATGTCAAAAATACTTCGTTTGCAAACTCTGGCATGCACGCTGACGTGGTTTAAAGGAACTGCTTCCTCTCGTAAAACTCTCCCATTAAGAAAATACAAGTTGCCACACATCCTTGCCTATAATATAAGGAGAGTGTAATAATGAAATGTAAGAATCTTATATGACAGATTTTCCAATATGCTTCACTTACGTACCGTCTTCCATTAAAACTCATCCTAGCAATCACTGACAAGTATTACCTGGAGCACAAATACACTGCCTGTAAACGTAATACGTTACTCAACACAGCGTTGAGAAACGCACTTATGTGTGTATATTAGTGGCTGTCAACCTGTTCTGACGGATAAGAACACAAACAAGCTTCAGGAATCTACATTTTTGCATCCCTGATCATTCTTCAAGCAAGCTTTAAAAGTACACAACCAGTTTTCACTATCTGAAAAGCGTCCAATATATGAAATGCTTTTTGGCTGTCCATAAGCGAGTTACGTAAAGCTTAGTAAATCCCAGTTTAGTTAATTTATTATGCACCCCATACCCATCCTATGAGCGTTAGTAGAAACGGTTACAGCGGCACATATGATGGGTTCAGAAACTGCACCCAAAAATTCCTTTAAGTAAGTTATCAGTTGTGTTAAACTATAGTTAGTTTAACATATATATATCAAGAGTTTATTAACACATAATGCGCTCAGGAACTGTAGCCCAAATTTCGTTTAGCTAAGTTAGTTACAAACTTGACAAATGTGGCCCATATGGCCCTCGGAGGACCCTCAGTTGTGGTGTGTGGCCCTCATGACAACACAAATGTGGCCCTCGGAGGACCCTCAGTTGTGGTGTGTGGCCCTCATGACAACACAAATGTGGCCCATATGGCCCTCGGGGGACCCTCAGTTTGACATGCCTGGATTATTGTCAGTCTTTTTTCAAACTAATATAGTCGTGATCCCAAGAGGCTCCAACACAACGAGCTTTAGTTTACTTGGTTAATTATGGATTCCACTGCCATCTTGTCGGTGAGCAAGTGGAAGAAACGTTTGATGGTCACATAATGGGACCAAGAACAGTACCACAGCAACCTCTAAAGTAAGCAGTATACATTATATCAAAAAATTTAATAGACCAGAGACAAGGTGAAGTTCACATTAGTTATTCTGTCATCATCACATCACTAGGAAGGGAGAGCCACATATATATACATATGAATCATCCAATAAGTAAAGATCCAGTGATATGTTTCTCTTTATAATATTTTATTCTTAGGGCCTGTGCGTGGCTAGCCTAGCCGAGCGCGGACTGACTCACCCGCTGGTCTAAATAATCTGTTGACGTTTGCGCCACCAGAGAGTACTAGTCTAATTTTATCCATCTATTTTTTTTGTTTTGAGATATATACAAGAGTTGTTACATTCTTGTACAGCCACTAGTACGCGTAGCGTTTCGGGCAGGTCCCTGGAATACGATCCCCTGCCGCGAAGAATCGTTTTTTCGTCCAAAACCACATTTTACTGTTGCGTTAAACAGAGGCTACAGTTAAGGAATTGCGCCCAGTAAATCCTCCCCGGCCAGGATACGAACCCATGACATAGCGCTCGCGGAACGCCAGGCGAGTGTCTTACCTCTACACCACGGAGACTGTTAATTGTGCTTGCAAGGGATGAGCTCCGGTTCTTTGGTCCCATTCAACCTTCAATCAACTTGCTTACGATTCCCAAGCCTATTGGGGTCTATCGTATCTACTTTTATAGTTCTGTATGGAATCCGACTCCAACTTTTCAGTGAAATACTGGACTAGTACCCAAGACTGACTATGTAGTGCATCAGTTATGTAATGTATGTGAAGTAACTAAACTTGGAGCTTGAAACAAATCTTAATCACCCACTGTGGTTAAGTGCTCAATAACACACCGATCCAGGTCTATGCTTCTAACCTTTACTCCTTACTCCTCACCAAATTGTATATATAGGTTATTGACCTTCGCCTCTTACCTCAAACTCACTAACAAAAACTGCCACTGCTCTACCTGTTATACAGGTAAAAATACCTCCAAGTTTTTCACAGATTAAGAAGCAAGTCAAGAAGAAAATACTTCCAACTATCAAAAGTCGCCACAGTGCCAAAGTAACGGAAGGAAGACTCACTGCGATAGCGATATGATACGAACAAGCCACTGGGTACTACTCTTTCAAGCCTGACAAAAAGATATCCAGAGACATTACAGTAGCCATACAGAGACTCAGACTTGGTTACAAGTGCTGCTGGGAGGTAATATACTCAATACTTAATAAAAAGTGTCATATCTGTCGAACAGAAGCAGAGGCGCCACTATTGCATTACTTACTGGAATGTGAAAGCTACTGAAGCCCTGCGCATCAAACTCAACATTAATCCAACGACAGCAGCTGCATTAGGTGCACATTCCCCAGCCACTACAATGATTAGAAAAGCAGTTGAAGAATGGGACTCACTAGTAAACATTCTGCATCTAATTCAATACCAAGATAATGTTATTAAAACAAGACTAAAACCAGCGCGCTAAAACAAAAACGGAAAAGAAACAGGGGAAAAGGAGGAAACCCCCCCCCCACCTTCATTTAAAACTGTGACCCAAATATCGCAGTAACAAGGTTATCACGAATAACCGAACTCAATTACGGGCTCACCGTAGCCCGTGCTACATGCACATTTCGTTCTGAGAAGCTAAATCTAAAACAACAACACAACCTCTTACCTTTTACTCATCACCTAACTGTATGTACCTTACCTCCAGTGGCATAAATCAGAAACGACCTGTCCTTTCCCTCAGGTCAGTACATTACGGGCTATTCATACCTGTGCCACCTCTTGGGTGGTTTAATCTTCCTCAACCAATCCTGTCCCATCACTTGAGAATGAACCTTGTAGGTTCGAAACGTGTAAATTTATAATAAAGTGTAATACACTCTATAGTTAATTTTTCTTTTAGTCGACCTCTGTCGGAAAATCCGACACCATTTAATAATCATACAGATAAGAGCTGTGTTGTATAAACAAGTTACCCATAGAAAACGTAACTTGTAGTGGAATTACCGTCTAAAGAAAACGGGATATCATCACCACATACTATTATAATTCACCAGCTATTCTGCTGGGAATTATTCTTAAATACATTAGTCTTTGGACTTTACCATCATAAAAACATCTCATATACATTAACTTAATTATCAATATTAAAGTAGAGTAAATGTGACCCTTCTATCACTTTCTGTCATGTGGACAATGTAAGCCAGGCGTCAGAGGGAGGAAGGAGGGCAGCCATTGTTGATACTAGACCAGAGACTCACACGGGAGCAAATTCGGCTCCTGTTAATTTTACTTGGACGTAGTGTTATGGAAACCAAAGGTGTACCATCTCCAACACGCTGTCAACAAATTCAAGTTAAGTGTCTTTCCGAAACCCGTATATCTATCATTAGTGGCCATTAATGTCATTGGGTAGGGTGGTCCGGTTAGATCACGAAATCGCCTCATACTAAAGGTAATTAAGCCAGGTCTTCAATGTTCCATGTACAGTATTTTCTCTGATATAGCTTGTCATATATAGGTATCTGGCTTTACAGCTAGCGCCCTTTTAACAGGTCAAGACGAGGAAGCAAGGCTTTGTGCATCAGTTACTGGGTGATGGAAGCTACCTCAAAGAGGATAATTTGGTGTCTACACCCTAGTTATACCTGGTGGACTAACCTGCTGTACTATAAGATAAGGAACCTTTTCAATGTATGTAGTCTATTACTGTAGTTTGATTGGCTGCATATATATTTAATTAATAAACCCCCCCTAATGTGTAGAGGATCGATTTGTGAGATTGAGATTATTGCAGAAATACAGTCCACTTATCATTATACAAATTGCTATCGAAGTATATAAATTAACGTAAATATAAATTCATATAAATTAAATAAATATAAATCTCACAGGTCGGTTCCCACAACCTCGAACAAATATGACATTTGGAGAAATCCTCTACCAATTAAACCAAGATGCATGAGCACTAGTCAGAGGGATAGAAGCCCTAAACAAGAAAATAATCAATACAGAATATGCAGTCATATCAAATGATATATATATATATATATATATGTATATATATATATATGTATATATATATATATATATATATATATATATATATATATATATATATATATATATATATATATATATGTGTGTGTGTGTGTGTGTGTATATCACGAAAATCCTTCTGACTCCTTCTGAAGATGTATTATTATACGAAAGTACTTAAGGAAATTCCTGTTTCATTTTTCCTCCGTGGTCTGACATTGTCATATATATATATATATATATATATATATATATATATATATATATATATATATATATATATATATATATATATATATATATATATATGTCGTACCTAGTAGCCAGAATGCACTTCTCGGCCTACTATGCAAGGCCCGATTTGCCTAATAAGCCAAGTTTTCCTGAATTAATATATTTTCTCTAATTTTTTCTCTGGCGAGCTCACTCAGAATGACATGTCAGTATGTAATGTCTAATGCAGACGAGATTTAGGAAGGTGGTGTATGATTTGCCTGAGTGCAAGATGAGGACTCCTATGTTACACTCTCATGCATGAAGCCAGGCGTCAAAGGGGACAGCATGGTTCTTATTGTATAAGATGACGGTTTAGGACCATCCTCTCAAATATTATGCAGATGTAACTAGTAAGACAAATAGGACAGAAAGATTGATTTATCTCTTGATTTATCTTGGGAATTGGAATGGAGATTAATGTTGGTCCATGAGATAAGTAATTCCCCAATTGCGCAGCTCATATTATACAGTTTAAGAATGGGATTTCCTTCTTCCTAAAGGAATGAAAAAATAATATGCCATAAATGATACCATCCTCGCCGGGGAAGATATATATGTAAAGTCGGGTTTAACAAAAATTCTGAGATCAGTGCTTTGCATTCATCTTCCCCTACCGTCTTGGCCAGCATTGAATCTTAATTTGTGACCGGGAAAAGATTGTTAAATCTTTAATATCTTCCCCGTGCCTAGCTGATTCATTTAATATCTTCCCCGTGCCTAGCTGATTCATTTAATATCTTCCCCGTGCCTAGCTGATTCATTTAATATCTTCCCCGTGCCTTACTGAGGGGGACTTCGGTAGTTGAGATGATTAACAAAGGTATCTCAGTTTACTTGCCCGAGCTCTGTCACACTCTCCCTCGCAGTTTAGAGTCACTGTAACAGCTATAATATTATCATTTGTGTAATATTTAAAATCGGATGGAACATCCGAATATTATGTACTAGCTCGGTGTTGAATGTCTGGACTGTGTAGGGATGATAGAGCTGTACCACTGTGCCACCTGAGCAGCAACATAGACCTCCAGGATTATGTTCGGGATTAAAGTTTATTTGCTGGCTGGTCAGGAAGCTATTGTGGTGACCTTGATTACCCTCCAGAGGTTGAGAGCCATAAGGCCAACGTCAAACCAATCAATAACTCTGGACCACACGTCAAAAAATGGGACAACAGGACTACGCTACACCTTAAGTACTACACTACGCCTGAAGGACTACAATACCCCTTAATTACAGTACACCTTAAAGACCACGCTACACGCTAAGGACCACACTACTCCTTAATGTCTCAGCTACACCTTAAGAATTATGCTAAACTTTAGGGACTATAATACACCTTAGGGACTCTGCTACACTTTAAGGACTATGCTACACCTTAGTGACTATGCTACACCTTAGTGACTATGCTACACCTTAGTGACTATGCTACACCTTAGTGACTATGCTACACCTTAGTGACTATGCTACACCTCAGAGACTATGCTACACCTTAAGGGACTATGCTACACCTCAGAGACTATGCTACACCTTAGGGACTCTGCTACACCTTAAGGACTATACTACACCTTAGGGACTATGCTACACCTCTGGGACTATACTACACCTTAAGGATAACACTACACCTTAAGTTAAAATTATGTTATCACAACATAACAGCGATGATAAAAAGCCCAAGCCAGTATCAGCGCTAATCAGTACTAGGCTACTTTATGTCAGAAATTAAGAGTCATTCAAGAAGATATTGATCTACACCTTAGGGACTAAGGTGTAGATCAACTAGTGGTACTAGTGCGTACTAGTGGCTGTACAAGAATGTAACAACTCTTGTATATATCTCAAAAAAAAAAAGATATTGCCACAATCACTAAGTCACGACACAAACTCACAAATCTTCGCGTGTCCGGCTTCTGTATAGTTCGCAGACGACTCAAATGGTTGCCCGAAACGCTACGCGTACTAGTGGCTGTACAAGAATGTAACAACTCTTGTATATATCTCCAAAAATGGGAGCGGGAGACCCAATGACCATAAAGCTTACTACTGCCATCTGTGTTTAACTCTGCTCGAGAGTTCTCCTCTCGCAACCCGACCCGGTAGCAGGATTTCCGTGGTGAAGCCTTGGCGAGTTATTAATGCTGCTATTGGTAGCGGCCTTCTGGAGGCTGGCTCATGTATCCTCCCACTGCCCGCCTGACCTGAGACTGCCTGTATCAACTTGTGTAATTTCTTACTAACAATTTCAAATGTTCATAACAAGTGTTTCAGTGTTCATAATGGTTTAGCAAGCGTTAAATCACATAAAACTACACTACACTAATATATATATATATATATATATATATATATATATATATATATATATATATATATATATATATATATATATATATATATATATATATATATATATATATATATATATATATATATATATAGTCCCCAAGCATATATGCAACTGAAAACTCCATACCCCAGAAGGATTCGAACCCAGACAGTCAGGAGCACTATGCACCATGGCATACCCAGTTCTTTAACCACCCAACCAACCGTGACTGTACAAAAGACATTGGTAGCCGAGGCTATTTCCCCAACATCCCGACAGCACTTGGTGGTAAGCTTGGGCACAGATATTTCATCGAATCACCTCACTTTGTGGGGCCATGTGAGCAACACAATTCAATGATACGATGAAATGTCTATGCCCACGCTTACCACCAAGTGCTGTCGGGATGTTGGGGAAATATCCTCGGCTACCAATGTCTTTTGTACAGTCACGGTTGGTCGAGTGAATTAAAGAACCGGGTATGCCATGGTGTATTACTTTTTCATTACGTATCACATGTTTCAGTATGAGGCACATGTATCAGTATATATCACCTGTCAGGTTTGTATCACTTTTGTCAGTATGTATCACGTGTGTTAGTTAGTCTGTGTTACCTGCGTCAGTTATTATCACATGTGTGGCAGTACACGACACATGTATCAGTATCTCTCAGTGAACAAGCATTAATATAAAAAGCCGAAAAACTGCTCTAAACTCGCGGGAAGGCGAGTACCAGGAGACAGGAGACCTACCAGAGAGTTGGAAGACAGCTAACGTAGTTCCAATATACAAAAAACGCGAAAGGCAGGAGGCACTAAACTACAGGCCGTTGTCTAAACTTATCTACCAAACAAGATGATAGAGAAGATCGTGAGAAAAAGCCTTGTAACACATCTGGAGAAAAGGGACTTTGTAACACACCACCAGCGTGGGTTTAGGGAAGGCAAGTCGTGTCTCATAAGTTTAATAGAATTTTATGACCAAACAATAAACATTAAGCAAGAAAGAGAAGGAAGGCTAGACTGCATTCTCTTGGACTATCAGAAAGCTATTGACACAGTATCCCATAAGAGGCTTGCATGAGTTGGAGAAACAAGCTGGAGTAAGTGGTAGGGTGCTCCAATGAATAAGAGAGTACCTAAACAACAGGAAGCAGAGAGTTACAGTGAGGGGTGAGACCTCAGACTGGCGTGATGTCACCAGTGGAGTCCCGCAGGGTTCTGAACTCGGACCTATCCTGTTTTTGATATACTTAAATGATCCTCCATAAGGTAGAAACTCATTCCTCAATGTTAGCTGATGATGGTAAAATTATAAGAAGGATTAAGGCAGTGGAGGACAGCAAATGACTACAAAATGACCTGGACAGACTGAAGGAATGGTCCAACAAATAACAACTAGAGTTTAACTCGAGCAAGTGCAAAGTAATGAAGATAGTGGTAGGGAGCAGGAGGCCAAAGACAAGGTACCAGCTGGGAGAGAAAATTCTTCTGGAGTCAGGTAGAGAGAAAGATCTGGGGGTTGATATCACACCAGACCTGTCCCCTGAAGCTCACATCAAAATGAGAACATCAGCGGCGTATGCAAAGCTGACGAACATAAGAACTGCCTTCAGAAACTTGTGTAAGGAATCATTCAGAATCTTGAATACCTCATATGTCAGACCAATACTGGAATATGCGGCTCCAGCATGGAGTCCACATCAAGTCAAACACAAAACAAAATTAAAAAAGGTTCAGGGGAATGCCACCAGGCTAGTTCCTGAGCTGAGAGGTATGAGCTACGAGGAAAGATTCTTTAAATTAAACCTCACGACAATGGAAGACAGAAGAGTTAGGGGAGACATGATCACGACCTATAAAATATTTAAAGGAATTGACAGGGTAGATAAACTGTTTAGCACGAGTGGTACGCAAACAAGGGGACACAGGTGGAAACTTTGTGCCCAAATGAGCCACAGTGATGTTAGAAAGAACTTTTTTAGTGTCAGTGTAGTTAACAGATGGAATGCATTAGGCAGTGATGTGGTGGAGGCTGACTCCATACAGTTTCAAATGTAGATATAATAGAGCCCAGTAGGCTCAGGAGTGTGTACACCAGTTGAGAGGCGGGACCAAAGAGCCAAAGCTCAAGCCCCGCAAGCACAACTAGGTGAGTACCACGATTTCAGACTGCCAGTTGAGCGGTGGTAGAGGTGTGAGGCGGGAAGAGGGTGTCGTCGCAGGAGTGTTCCGGTGGGTGGGCCTGGGAGGAGAGGGATGGGGGATGCATTCTCCACGAGAAAACAAATAATGAACCTCCATAAACAACATTAAAACTTTAAGCTTAAACTTCTTGTACTGACTTTCCTTATGTTAAGCCCCACAAGCAGCGCTCAACGTCTCGCGTGCTCTAACAAAGCCATGTAAACAATATACTCACTTTCCATCGAAAGTCCACCACTCGCTCTTAGTCCGCAGTCGACCTAGGACGCCGACGAACTTCTGCCTGACCTCCACCAGTTTGCTGCTCCTGTCACTCATACCGACAGTGTATTCCTCGTTGATGGTGGCCAGTCGTAGAGACGACCTCCCCTCCCACGACGGCGACGACGGGGACGACAAGGTGTATACAGGAAAAAACAGAGATGACGAAGGTGGAGGAAGTGACAATGGGGCAGGAATCCTTCTGTGAGTTTTTGCCTTTTGAACCATATTGTTGCCACTGTTGTTGGTGCCGTCCCTGGCTTCATCAGCTCCACTAGTGCCACAGTCAGGCTTTCTGAGGGCAACGTCACCGTTATGAAAATTCTGGTCATTTTTCTGGAACTCATCGTTAACTTTGTTGGGCTGAGTGTATGTATCCTGAAACTCGACAGCGTTATGGAACTCGTCGTCAGTGTCCTGAACTTGATCTGTGATATTTTCTTCTTCCTCGTGTTTGTCATGAAATGTTGTTGAGTGGCAATGTTGTGCTGTACCACAAAGAGTGAGCGTCTGCTGGCGAGGCCCGTCACTGTCTCCCTCCCTCCTGTCCTCAAGGTTCTGGCTCTCCTCCATCACCCACCAAGGACGACCAGCTCCACAATACGCTCTGCTTACTGTCTCAAAGCCCCCACAGATTACCCTCACAGATGGCGCCTGCTGTTGGCACAGGGCGAGGAATTCTCCGCCAGAGGGTGTTCTTGCTCCAGATGCCAACACACTGGTATGTCACTTCTTTGGCGTGGCGAGTGAAGGCTCAGTTATCAACATCGCGCCGCGTGTGTAATCCAAACATTGCCAGAGCTTTCCGTCTTATATATGTATATAGACTATATATCTATATATACTCCATTATGTAAAACTAATGCAGTAAACACATGTATCCTCGTGTCAATCTGAACAATTAATAAGTCGAGAATTTCAGAGATAAACACAGTAAATCTTAGACTAGAGTAGATAAATGTCATATCATTATTTTCATCACCAGCCGGGTTATAACTGCGATGCCGCTTCGTTATTAAACTAATTCATTTAGCCAGCAGACAGAAGTCCCCTTCACGATGCACCCAGACCTCCAGGCTCCAGACAAGACCAGGAAGCCCCTGCTGCCTCACGGCCTCTCTTCTACACCCTCTCTCAACCCTCATCGATAAGATAAACTTCTGATAAAATGACTAATATTATTTTGAGAGTTGCGTTCAGAGGCATCTCCCCCAACCAGAGGATGTGCCTTCCGGTCAACTGTTAATCACGTATTTTAACATTTGTCAAAAAAGGTGAGATAATGATATCCCGCTGACCACTGTCTAAGAGACCACCGAAAAATGATAAAGAGATTATTATAAATTATTGCTACGAATACCTTAGGGGAACGACTACGCACGGACGAAGGGGCAGAAAGGCAAGAACAGAACATGAATGCTAACAGGGAACAAAATTTGAACGAAGAAGGAACACTTTGAGTAGAAATGCAAACGGAAGATTTTGTTATCCTTCTTCACCTCATTTCAAAGCATTTATTTTGAGGTAGCTTTAAAATTGATTTAGTATTACGTTGTCATACGAGTATAAGGTATAGGGTGAAGATGAAGCCATCTGTGGGCCACTTACAGAGTGAAACTAAAGCCCTCGAATATTCACTTGTGATTCCGGCGATGAATGGGTGATGGTTGATGAAATGACAATGCGGTAGACAATGGTACAGCCAGTGCGAGGTCTCTGAAGGGCACGCTTGACAATGAGCCCTTCGGGTAGATCTGTACCATAGCCAGAAGTGAGAGAAGGGAGGCGTGACGTACCCTCCAAGTCGACAGGTCATGCCCCCAGAGCGGGCAGGCTGAGACGCTCCCTCAGGCTCTCGGGGCTGCCTCGCCTGATGCCAGGTTCAACACACGGGTCTTCCTGGTTATCGACGGCTCAAGTTTCTTAACCAGAATATTGTCATGTGATCTATGATCATATCACTCACACACACACACACACACACACACACACACACACACACACACACACACACACACACACACACACACACACACACACACACACACACACTCACACACACACACACACACACACACACACACACACACACACACACACACACACACACACACACACACACTCTCTCTCTCTCTCTCTCTCTCTCTCTCTCTCTCTCTCTCTCTCTCTCTCTCTCTCTCTCTCTCTCTCTCGTCCCGTACGTGATGGAGATGACTGTATGACCAGGTACACAGTGGTCAACATGGTGGAGGGCAGCCACAGGGGTGACCACGCACCATAGCATGAGGTGTACACCAGAGATGACCAGACAGATCACAACAGGCTGACCTACCCGCTCAGAATCCTGGCGCTCCTCCTCCAGGTGTGCAGCGCCCGGGACACTGTGGGAGAGACGGTACACTTGAGACAGGTACACTGGTGCCACATAATAGTTCGGGGCACACGGGGAGAGTGTAGGACAAAGGGGGTGTCGTCTACACAGTGTGGCTCTTAAGGACCAATGTAGAGCACAGTGAGACAACATATTTAATTTTAACTAATTATAAAGTGTATTGTTAAGTGAAGTGCACTTAATGTAAAAGGTGACCGTATACACGTTATGTGAAGGGCCTCAAGTGTGTAAAACTCAAGTGTGTAGCCAAAACACTCTTCAAGTGGTTAGTGCACTCTAGTCACGTCCGGTGGGTCCCGGGTGCCACTCCCGGGCAGGGCGTCGCATTAACACACATTTCGTACACCAAACTAATCGTTTCACACAGCAGTAAATAGGCGCCCGGGGGGTAAGGAAACTGTTGTGAGCTGCATTCTGCAGATAATCTAGAGAGTGGGAGAGACGTGTATTTATACCTCAATAAACTTACATCAATTTCAATTAAATTCCAAAAGTAAATTATATCAATGGCGTGTTTAAGATAATGATACAATAACGTGTTAAGAATAATAATATCTATGACGTGTTAAGAATAATGATATCAATGAGCGCGTTTAAGATAATGAAATCAATAACGTGTTAAGGAAAATGATATCAATAACGTGTTAAGGATAATGATATCAATAACGTGTTTAAGATAATGATATCAACGACGTGTTTAAGCTACAACTATACAATGACAATTCACGAAGCTTACGACACCTCCGTGAACAGAACCCTAAATAATGATAGCAACCGCTACCAGGGGTCTTATACTGGCTGGTCTTATACTGGCTGGTCTTATACTGGCCAGACCTTATACTGGCTGGTCTTATACTGGCCAGACCTTATACTGGCTGGTCTTATACTGGCCAGACCTTATACTGGCTGGTCTTATACTGGCCAGACCTTATACTGGCCAGACCTTATACTGGCTGGTCTTATACTGGCCAGACCTTATACTGGCTGGTCTTATACTGGCCAGACCTTATACTGGCTGGTCTTATACTTGCCAGACCTTATACTGGCTGGTCTTATACTGGCCAGACCTTATACTGGCTGGTCTTATACTGGCCAGACCTTATACTGGCTGGTCTTATACTGGCCAGACCTTATACTGGCTGGTCTTATACTGGCCAGACCTTATACTGGCTGGTCTTATACTTGCCAGACCTTATACTGGCTGGTCTTATACTGGCCAGACCTTATACTGGCTGGTCTTATACTGGCCAGACCTTATACTGGCTGGTCTTATACTGGCCAGACCTTATACTGGCTGGTCTTATACTGGCCAGACCTTATACTGGCTGGTCTTATACTGGCCAGACCTTATACTGGCTGGTCTTATACTGGCCAGACCTTATACTGGCTGGTCTTATACTGGCCAGACCTTATACTGGCCAGACCTTATACTGGCTGGTCATATACTGGCTGGTCTTATACTAGCTGGTCTTATACTGGCCAGACCTCGACGGTTGTACACAACACAAGGTGTTGATAAAGCCATGATTGGCATCCCCCCTGCCTGGTATATCTGGTAATAACTATAACACCATAAGGTCTTCCCCCTAGATATGGTATATCTGGTACCAATATACTCATAGTGTAGGACGTTACCTGCTTCATAGTCCATGGCGGCGGCCCGCGACCCTCGCAACACTCTGCAAGGTGAAATAAATTAATGAATTAACGAATGTATAAACCTGAATTTATATACACAAACAAGCAACTAAAATAAATCTGTAATTACACACTTTAGGTAAATACAAATAGGTAAATGAATCAGATAGGAATATATACTCTAATAATAATTGTTCAATGTAACTGAAGAAGTGAGAGACTTGGATGCTTACACAAACAGCTTTATTGACCTGTACCCTTGACCCGTGACCGGCCACGTTCCTATACCACCATCAAATGTGTGTGTGTATATATATATATATATATATATATATATATATATATATATATATATATATATATATATATATATATATATATATATATATATAAATGTGTGTGTGTGTGTGTGAGCTCAGGCTATGACCATAAATTTGCTAGAGAGTGGCTCAGGTTAGGCATTAACAAGTTGCAAATTACTATCTTCAAGAAAGGAAACTTGGTGGGGTTTGTTGGGAGGCCGAGGTGAACAGTCACTGAAGTTCAGGTTTTTGTAGTTGTGTTGGTGTGTAGGGTGAGTGTGTGGGTGTGTGTGTAGGGCTCGTGGGTGTAGTGGCGAGAGTGTGGTTGGGTCACACATTGCTCCTCAGGGATAGCATACCGCTCCTCGAGTCAGACCTGTGAATAGATCACACCTGGCCCCTTGTGCGAGACATATATAACCAGAATAACATTATCTCAGTACGGAAGACATCTCCTGTCCACGAGGCTAACCATAGTCCGTGCTTCTTGCCCCTTTCCTGTGCCAGGTAAGTTACGGGCTCACCATAGCCCGTGCTACTTGGAACTTGTTCCGAGTAGCTGAATCTATAACAACAATCTCAGTAAGGTCACTTACTCAAGAGAGCGAACTGCGGCCCGGACGGCAATCCTCAGGTCGCTAACCTCCCTTTCTGGAGGAGCCAATCTACAAGTCCTTCGCACATACTATGTACAGGCAGTCAGATCAGTGATCGACTATGCCGCACCTGCACTCACAAATCTATCACACCAACAGTGGAAAAAGCTTGAAGTTGCCCAAAACAATGCTATGAGAGCCGCACTGGGAGCCCCCATGTGGACCAGGCTTGAAACTCTTAGACTGGAGACGGGTTTGCCCTCTCTTCTAGAAAGAATATCACAAAGAACAGATACAATTATCAGTAAAATAATTATTTCCCCTGATTCAGTCCCAGTACGGCAGGCCTTGGTGGTTGGACTTGGCCAAAACAACGGAAACTCTTGGGCTGCCAGAGCAGGAAAAGTCCTAAATAGACTACAATTAAAAAGCATGATTCTTGAGAGAGGGAGGTGATCAACCACACCCAAACTACACTTGTTCCCCACCGTGGGAGGAGGCTACCTTTAAAATAGTAATAGAAAGTCTCCCAATGAAAAAGGCTGCCTAGTGACCCAACAATCATAAGACGTATCACAGAAAAGCAAATGTATAGCATAGCAGTAGCAGGAGCCACCCACATCTTCACAGACGGATCGGTGGACACAGAATATGAGAGTACTGGCGCTGCTCTTTGCCCGACCAGCGTACAGGCATACTGGAGACTGGGAGGACTAGTATCATCAACCCAAACTGAGCTGTTTGCTATACAACAGGCACTCGCATATGTGATTGCACAAAACACTCAAAATGCAATCATACACACAGACTCAAAAGCTGCACTTCAAATACTAGGACAAAAACAGCGGAAAGATAACGTGGAAATAATTACCACCATTTTGTATCTTGGAGCAGTCGCTAAAGGCAAAGGCCTCAACATAACTTTAAACTGGATCCCATCCCATGTTGGAATCCCATTAAATGAAAAAGCTGATGAAATTGCTAAATTGGCAACTCGTCATCCAGTGATACATAAAACAATTCAACCCAGCCTAGCGAACATAAAAAACATCACCACCAAAAAACTCTCACACCTCAACAAAGCCGACCTACACCAGAGAGTAGCTGAAGGTTCGCCATCTGCAACATGGTATCTTCAGGCAACCAAATTAGAAAGGTTAAATATCCCAAAAGGAATCCACAGGGAAATAGCAGTTAGGTTATATAGACTACGTCTAGGTTACAGATGCAACTGGGAGATTGGTGAACCCCGACAGAGAGAGTGCATCTTCTGCCAAACTGTCACAGAAAAGCCATTACTTCACTATCTTCTGGAATATGAAGCAACCAACGACCTTAGAAGAGTTTTAAGAGTTCCTGAATCTTGCAGTAGCCACCCTGAAGCCATCAACACAGCCACTCTTCTGGTCAAAAATGGTGTCCAGCAGCTGGACATCCCCATAAAGACCGTCAAGCAGTATCCTCCCCCGCGATAACAGCTTGATGATTAAATGCGACCTCAGCACATTTACTCTTAAAAAAAATCTACCACTTACGGGCTATTAATGCCCGTGCCACCTTTTGAGTGGCTTAAACTTCATCAATCAATCACTTTGGCAGTCTCCGTGGTGTAGTGGTAAGACGCTCGCCTGGCGTTCCGCGAGCGCTTTGTGATGGGTTCGTATCCTGGCCGGGGAGGATTTACTGGGCGCAAATCCTTAACTGTAGCCTCTGTTTAACTCAACAGTAAAATGAGTACTTGGTTGTTAAACAATTCTTCGTGGGGGTCGTATTCCAGGGAACATTACGAATAAGATGGGCCTCGTAGCCTGGTGGATAGCGCGCAGGACTCGTAATTCTGTGGCGCGGGTTCGATTCCGTGACTAGGCAGAAACATATGGGCAAAGTTTCTTTCACCCTGAATGCCCCTGTTACCTAGCAGTAAATAGGTACCTGGGAGTTAGTCAGCTGTCACGGGCTGCTTCCTGGGGGTGGAGGCCTGGTCGAAGACCGGGCCGAGGGGACACTAAAGCCCCGAAATCATCTCAAGATAACCTCTCAAGGAAGGACTTGTGAGGCACGCTGCGCGTACTAGTGCCAGCACAAGAGTGTAAGAACACTTGTATATATAAATAAATAACAAAAAAATCTGCGTTTCCATCGTTGTTTAATATAGAAACAGCTCAAGACCCTTCAACAAGGACAGTGATCATGTTACAAGGACAGTGATCATGTTACAAGGACAGTGATCATGTTACAAGGACAGTGATCATGTTACAAGGACAGTGATCATGTTACAAGGTCAGTGATCATGTTACAAGGACAGTGATCATGTTACAAGGTCAGTGATCATGTTACAAGGTCAGTGATCATGTTACAAGGACAGTGATCATGTTACAAGGTCAGTGATCATGTTACAAGGTCAGTGATCATGTTACAAGGACAGTGATCATGTTACAAGGTCAGTGATCATGTTACAAGGACAGTGATCATGTTACAAGGTCAGTGATCATGTTACAAGGTCAGTGATCATGTTACAAGGACAGTGATCATGTTACAAGGTCAGTGATCATGTTACAAGGTCAGTGATCATGTTACAAGGACAGTGATCATGTTACAAGGTCAGTGATCATGTTACAAGGACAGTGATCATGTTACAAGGTCAGTGATCATGTTACAAGGTCAGTGATCATGTTACAAGGACAGTGATCATGTTACAAGGTCAGTGATCATGTTACAAGGACAGTGATCATGTTACAAGGTCAGTGATCATGTTACAAGGTCAGTGATCATGTTACAAGGACAGTGATCATGTTACAAGGTCAGTGATCATGTTACAAGGACAGTGATCATGTTACAAGGTCAGTGATCATGTTACAAGGTCAGTGATCATGTTACAAGGACAGTGATCATGTTACAAGGTCAGTGATCATGTTACAAGGTCAGTGATCATGTTACAAGGACAGTGATCATGTTACAAGGTCAGTGATCATGTTACAAGGACAGTGATCATGTTACAAGGACAGTGATCATGTTACAAGGACAGTGATCATGTTACAAGGACAGTGATCATGTTACAAGGTCAGTGATCATGTTACAAGGACAGTGATCATGTTACAAGGTCAGTGATCATGTTACAAGGTCAGTGATCATGTTACAAGGACAGTGATCATGTTACAAGGTCAGTGATCATGTTACAAGGTCAGTGATCATGTTACAAGGTCAGTGATCATGTTACAAGGACAGTGATCATGTTACAAGGACAGTGATCATGTTACAAGGACAGTGATCATGTTACAAGGTCAGTGATCATGTTACAAGGTCAGTGATCATGTTACAAGGACAGTGATCATGTTACAAGGTCAGTGATCATGTTACAAGGACAGTGATCATGTTACAAGGTCAGTGATCATGTTACAAGGTCAGTGATCATGTTACAAGGTCAGTGATCATGTTACAAGGACAGTGATCATGTTACAAGGACAGTGATCATGTTACAAGGTCAGTGATCATGTTACAAGGTCAGTGATCATGTTACAAGGACAGTGATCATGTTACAAGGTCAGTGATCATGTTTCAAGGTCAGTGATCATGTTACAAGGACAGTGATCATGTTACAAGGGCAGTGATCATGTTACAAGGTCAGTGATCATGTTACAAGGACAGTGATCATGTTACAAGGTCAGTGATCATGTTACAAGGTCAGTGATCATGTTACAAGGACAGTGATCATGTTACAAGGTCAGTGATCATGTTTCAAGGTCAGTGATCATGTTACAAGGACAGTGATCATGTTACAAGGGCAGTGATCATGTTACAAGGTCAGTGATCATGTTACAAGGACAGTGATCATGTTACAAGGTCAGTGATCATGTTACAAGGTCAGTGATCATGTTACAAGGACAGTGATCATGTTACAAGGTCAGTGATCATGTTACAAGGTCAGTGATCATGTTACAAGGACAGTGATCATGTTACAAGGTCAGTGATCATGTTACAAGGTCAGTGATCATGTTACAAGGTCAGTGATCATGTTACAAGGTCAGTGATCATGTTACAAGGTCAGTGATCATGTTACAAGGTCAGTGATCATGTTACAAGGACAGTGATCATGTTACAAGGTCAGTGATCATGTTACAAGGTCAGTGATCATGTTACAAGGTCAGTGATCATGTTACAAGGACAGTGATCATGTTACAAGGACAGTGATCATGTTACAAGGTCAGTGATCATGTTACAAGGACAGTGATCATGTTACAAGGACAGTGATCATGTTACAAGGACAGTGATCATGTTACAAGGACAGTGATCATGTTACAAGGACAGTGATCATGTTACAAGGACAGTGATCATGTTACAAGGACAGTGATCATGTTACAAGGACAGTGATCATGTTACAAGGACAGTGATCATGTTACAAGGACAGTAGTTTATGTTAACTACCATTACAACATATAGTCAAGGGGGTCAACGAGCAAGAAAGACCCGGGCAGTGCAGACTTATAGACAAGTTGTGCCTCGTCTACAGGTTGCTAGTAATGTCTTCACAATATCCCACCAGATACAGGCATCTTTCATCAATTTCCCTTATAGAGTTGTTTCAAAATTTATATCCATCAGTATTATTTAAAAACCCGCGCATGTATTTTGTTCGTAATAAAAGTGAAGTTTTGTGCACATAAAGTGATGAGAGCGGCCCCTCTACTGTGACGCAGTCTGGGATTTCCTCAAACTTTCTCTCTCTTCAGGTGACGGATCCCCAGCAGCAAACGTCCAACCCTCTCTCGCCAAGTCCAACACTCCCTCACCCTGGCGGCATCAACTCCACCCTTCCTCCTACTTCTCCCTGGTGGCTGCGGCTCCACCCATCACCCTGGTGGCTGCGGCTCCACCCATCACCCTGGTGGCTGCGGCTCCACCCATCACCCTGGTGGCTGCGGCTCCACCCATCACCCTGGTGGCTGCGGCTCCACCCATCACCCTGGTGGCTGCGGCTTCACCCATCACCCTGGTGGCTGCGGCTCCACCCATCACCCTGGTGGCTGCGGCTTCACCCATCACCCTGGTGGCTGCGGCTCCACCCATCACCCTGGTGGCTGCGGCTCCACCCATCACCCTGGTGGCTGAGGCTCCACCCATCACCCTGGTGGCTGCGGCTCCACCCATCACCCTGGTGGGTGTAACCTCTCTCCCTCCACACGTATCCAAGTCCTCCTGTAGTATAGTAGTCTTCATTTAATTTTACTCAACGCCGTTTGCACATATTGTCCCGCAGGACAATATGTGTCAGAGACACATATTGAGACATAGATCAGAGACATTTCCTGAGACACGTCCCGCTTGCTCAGGGAGGCGGATTACACAACTCAGGCACATTAGTTGTGGAAGCACCTGACCCTGTGGCACCCCATTGTGCAGGCGAACAGGCGTACATATAACGTGTCCCGTATTCCAACCACTTGGACTGGACGGCCTCGCTTAATGCAGGTCGGCGTTCAATCCTCGACCGTCTATAAGTGGTTGGAGACCATTCCTTTCCCCCGTCCCATCCCAAATCCTTATCCTCATCCCTTTCAAGTTATATATATAATCGTAAAGGCTTATCGTTTTCTGCTGATAATTACCAAAGCTGTGACTGACGGCAAGTTCTCAGTCTCAGACTTTATATGGCGGGCCGTAAGTATGTAATACGAGAGACTTACACTGAGATGAGCGTAGTTTTAGAATATAGAGTTATAGACCATACTCAGGACAAGTATTGTTGCTGGTTGGTCAGTAAGGTAATGTTGTGGTCTTAATGATCATCCACAGGTTGGTAGGTCTTAAGTTCAACATAACAAATGTAAAACGGTAGAAAATTATGTTTTCAGTACATCTAAACATTCCTGTTATGGATGACATTTCACGTGTTCCTCATTAATGTAAGTAACTAAGCAAGTAAGTATAAGGGTCTGCCGATCTCAAGACTCCCGTTATGACATCCATCGTCATCTAATGATGATGCCACTGGCAGTGTTGTATATGGAGTGCTCCTTGTAGTGCCATAGAGCGCGTGGCACCTGAAGGGCACCCTTGGGAGTGCCAAAGAGGGCATGGGACCTAAGAGGCGCCCCCTGTGAGTGCCACAGGGCATGGGACCTAAAAGGCGCCCCCTGTGAGTGCCACAGAGGGCATGGGACCTAAGAGATGCCCTGGAACCAGCAATGGACGAGGAGGAGTGAGTGACGTGATTGCCCATAAGAGCTGCCCACAGGCCGCCATGTTCAGGACTTTCCCACTTTCACCTTGCGGGAGTCGAGTGATTTAGCAGGTGAGTTTGGCAACACGTAGACGTGTAGAGGCCGCGGCATGAACCCTTAATGACGTCTGCCTATATTATAGACCAGCGCGAGGTTACCCTGTGTTGGGAAACTTGGAAATAGGCGAGGGACGGCAACTCTGTCCTCCACGTACCACTTCACATGACTTAATTCCTGGCAGAAGAGGAGATGGAGCAGGAGGGAGAGGAGGAGAATGAGAAGTAGGAGGAGAATGAGGAGCAGGGGGACAAAAAAGAAGAAGGAGATGGTGGAGAGGGAAGAGCAGTAGGTGAAGGAGGAAGAGGGGGAATGGGAGAGGGGGGGGGCGCACACCCCTCACGTCACGGAGTTCCAGGAAAGGAGCTCTCAGTGGAGGTCTGGTAATCCCTGTCCGCCTGCCTCTCCGGATGTCAGAGTTTTGCACCAGCAATTTGCAGATATTGTGTTTTTTAGCATTGCTAACATGTTCCTGTATGTCGCACTCTATATCTTATGAGCCGCGAGGGAACCACCACATTCCTTTAGCTGGGCAAGGTGCAGCAGCAGCACCAGTGATGAGTCTGCAACAGTGTTTATCTAACATTTACATCAAGATTCTTCATACAGTTTTGCACAGAACATAAATATTTCCCTGTAGGCCCCTGGTCACGCCGAGCGCTGTGGCAGAAGCGTTACACAGCCACCCTGAGGGACGCCCCGTAACTGGTCCACCAAGTTCCTTATATAATTTACAATTGTGTTGAGCTATTTACAATTGATTCTTATTTGTATATTATGTATCCTACAACCCTCCAGTGGGTGGTCCAGCCACAACCATCCAGTGGGTGGTCCAGCCACAACCATCCAGTGGGTGGTCCAGCCACAACCATCCAGTGGGTGGTCCAGTCACAACCCTCCAGTGGGTGGTCCAGTCACAACCATCCAGTGGGTGGTCCAGCCACAACCATCCAGTGGGTGGTCCAGCCACAACCCTCCAGTGGGTGGTCCAGTCACAACCCTCCAGTGGGTGGTCCAGTCACAACCATCCAGTGGGTGGTCCAGTCACAACCATCCAGTGGGTGGTCCAGCCACAACCATCCAGTGGGAGGTCCAGCCACAACCCTCCAGTGGGTGGTCCAGTCACAACCATCCAGTGGGTGGTCCAGTCACAACCTTCCAGTGGGTGGTCCAGTCACAACCATCCAGTGGGTGGTCCAGCCACAACCATCCAGTGGGAGGTCCAGCCACAACCCTCCAGTGGGTGGTCCAGTCACAACCATCCAGTGGGTGGTCCAGTCACAACCATCCAGTGGGAGGTTCAGCCACAACCATCCAGTGGGTGGTCCAGCCACAACCATCCAGTGGGAGGTTCAGCCACAACCATCCAGTGGGTGGAGGTGGAAGGGCTACAGCCACACACAAGACACATGCACTAAACTCCTCTTCGTTTACCTAAGAAAGTTTGTGAAGACAAACTGTGCCGAGGTTCAGCAGCTGGCCGTGTGGCGGCTCTGTAATGATACTTGTTGTATATAGTATGGGGCGGGGGGGCACCCGGCGTTGTCCGGGTCTGTCTGTCTCCCATTTGTCCATCTATCCTTTCATCTGTCTTTTTATCTGTCCATCTATTTACCCATCTATCTATCCATCAATCTATGTATCCATCCACTTATCTCTCTGTCCATATATATGTCCATCTATCCATTCCTTTAACTGTCTATTCATCCATCTATACCATTGTTTACTCTTCTATCTTTTCAAATATCTATCTACTGAATGTCTCTTTATCTGTCTCTACCCTTTTCCTTTGTCTCTGTCTTTGTCTTTCTGTCTCGCACAAAATAAAACAGTAATGTGTGGGTGGTCGCCAGTGAGAGGAGCTCACGGGTATGAAATACTTAAATAATACGTCTTTGTCTTGCCCGACACGCCGTGTGTATACTAGGCTTGAGGCACAGTATACACCAGCTCTATCCTGACATCCAACATTCTGTTTGTAACTCATTTTGTATGTATGTACTTTTACCTGAATAAGCATTATTGTTATTATTAAACAAAGAATAGCTGCCTCTCACTGTAATAACCCGCCGTGGATTGAGAACTCTTGGAGCTGTGGACGAATCATCTACTTCATGCGAGTACGGGCAAACTATCTTCAACAGAAATTTTCTGTTCAATTTTCTGAGATCAGTGAATATTGGAGATATGATAAAATTTACTATGATAAAAATTTAGTTTGAGAAGTTTGTTTTAATGGGGGCCTGAATGAGGTCCTGGTATGCTGTTCCTTTTTTAGTTCTGTCGACCCCGACGACCAGCCTGTGTTCGTCCCGTGCCATTATCTCTGACAATTTGTGTGGGACTCGCCCCCAACCGTGTGACCTCCAACCTTGAACAGATACAGACAGGCAAACAGAGTTTCTTTCTTATAGTATATACTTTACTTTAGATGTTTATACTTTACTTTAGATGTATATAATTTACTATAGTCCAGGATAATGTTCCGGACTAAAGTATACATGGTTTTAAGTTTTGCCCCGAGGGGCGAGTTTATTGGGCAGCGCCACTCATCCTGTGAGTGGACACACCGCCATAGTGACAGTATTGGGCAGCGCCACTCATCCTGTGAGTGGACACACCGCCATAGTGACAGTATTGGGCAGCGTCACTCATCCTGTGAGTGGACACACCGCCATAGTGACAGTATTGGGCAGCGCCACTCATCCTGTGAGTGGACACACCGCCATAGTGACAGTATTGGGCAGCGCCACTCATCCCGTGAGTGGACACACCGCCATAGTGACAGTATTGGGCAGCGCCACTCATCTTGTGAGTGGACATACCCCCATAGCAGCATGTACAGCACTCCCCAATAGGAAGAAAACCCGCTGGGTTGTTCATCCTGTCACTTGTACCCAGACACAGCTGGGACTTGCTTAACTGTCTCAAGTGAACAGCTTATCAAACAAGAAGATTAACATTTGTCAACCCTTAAAAACTTACGTTATCTTGCGGGTGCAAAATGGGGGAATCTTTTAAGAACAGTATCTTTACTTAACAGATAGTATTTTTCTAACTCAAACAAAGTGGGGTTTACTATGCTACACAATTTATAATGTGTCTTAGATGTTCACATTCTCTCAGGTAGTGGTCAAGGCGGTGTCCGTCACTCTCACCACAGATTCTACAACTCTGCTGGTGAACTGTTCTTTCCATCCTGAATCTCCATGGATATTTGTATTCAAGACGGATTCTTGCTACTACTGATTCTTTCCCGCGTCCTCCTCGTCTTCGGCCATAATGATTGGGATTGCAAGCTGCAACCATGTTGTACCAGCGTACAGATTCACTGGTTTGTGCTTCTATCCTCCTTTCCTCAGTTACCTTGTCCCGGTGATGTTGCCTGACAATACCTCTAATTTGTAGCAGGGTCTTGGGTATGATGTATTCAATATGGTCTCCTTCAGCGCCCTCAACAGCCAGCACATCTGCTCAACACACTTATCACGCGAATGTTTCTCTTCCAATGGAGCTACAGTAGTTAAATCAAGCCATTTTCTTTCACGCTCCTTAATCTTCTCTTCCCTGGCTACTTAACACACAGTTTTAAACAGCTCTTGGTTACAGATCTCATTCGTGTTCCCTTTACAGCCCTTTACATTTAGCTGGTTTAAATACCACCTCTGACGTGTATCAAGATTCCTTTGATGGAATTATCATTACTTTTGCATTATTATTGTCTAGTCGCTTGATATATAACAGGAATATGATGGGGCCCTAAGACCTACCCCTTGTGATACTTCACTTATTGCCATTATGCTTTCACTGTGATCTGCTTCCTACCAGAGAGGTACTCCCTCGCCGACGTTAGCATCCTCCAGGTATACCAGCCTGATCCTCTACTTTAAGTAATACTCTCTTGTGTGAGACAGTAATAGATATTTTCTCTCACTCCAGGAAAATGCAGCCATATCCAATTTTCTCGCGGTTGATGGCCGGTATCGTGTAGTAGAATTTAAATATAGTGGTAAATCATGTGTACTATTCTAGCTAAACTTGCGTGGGTTGAGTTTCGGCTCTTGTCCCGCCTCTCAACTGTCAATCAACTGGGGAACAACTGATGTGTGTATGTGAATGTGTTTGTGTGTGTAAATATTGCACATAGCGTCTTGGGTATACGAGAGCGGACAAATAACCCAGCGCCATGCTCTGGACATATCATTACAAACTGTAAACAAATACACCTTGAAGTAAAATATATCTCCTAGCTTGTGTGTGTGAGGTATTCAGAGGCCGCAAAGACTCCCACTCCCACGCTTCGTGTGTAAACAACTTAGACTGGTTTACAAACAAACAATTCAAGTTCTTTATTTATATTTGCGTGTGAAGGTGGCGCAGGTTACGTGCACAGTGTGGCAACTGACACGGAGTATTTCACCGCCGGAGGGGGTTCGTGTCGACCAGCTTTTCACAACCGGAGGCTTGTGCCCAGTTTGGTGAAAAAAGAAATAGATGAGTTTTATTATGAAGCGACAAGCAGAGGTAGAGGTTGCTGCGTCACTTTGGTGGGACCAGAGCCACATCCGCCTCCACAGCTGGGGAGCGGCTCCAGGGACCCTCCACAGCTGGGGAGCGGCTCCAGGGACCCTCCACAGCTGGGGGAGCGGCTCCAGGGACCCCTCCACAGCTGGGGGAGCGGCTCCAGGGACCCCTCCACCTCTCTAATGCTCCACTACGTTAACCTTCCTGGAGCCACTTAGGGGTCGTTGAGAGAACAGGTGGTGCTGGAAGTGGTGCGTAGAGGCGTGCAAAGGTCGTGTGATGGGCGTGCAGACGCATGGTGTCAGACCCCTCCCCCCCCCCCCATAAGTCCCACACGGGCCCCTGTGGGAGTTATGTACAGTAATGCATGTACCTGAGGCAAGACAAGATGATGCCTAACTGAACAATGACGTCAATTACGCAGTCGCATCATTCAAAGTTTCTAAATCAAGGTAAAAATTTAATATTGTGCCAGGTTATAATTGATTGTTGCATTGTGATTGTGTGAAATATCATCCAATCACAATGCAACTCAATGACGCATTGTCAGCGTCTGTGAGCCATATTGGCTTACAGAAGCTCACATGACTCTCAACTAGCAGTAGAAGAAGCGATGCTCAGTTGACTCTTATGGAGGTTTCAACTCACTATTACGTGAGATTTAAACTAATATTTTAGAGACACTCTAATAGACGTTTAGAAGATGCCGAGTCATTCCTGAGAGTTCGCTCACATATAGGAGCAGAGACATCGTTGGACTAGCGTCAGTTCGAGTACCAGTTACAACAGACATGTAAAAAGGTTAAGAACGAGTGTCTAGCTCGAGCCAAATCGTGTGGTCGAGTGAGACGAAGCTGCGGCATGGTAGCCCAGGAGCTGTAGTCCATCACTGACGAGTGTGCAAGTCAGGGATGGCAGGCGGTCGCCTTGCCGAGAGGTAAATGACAATGGATACCACACAAAAGATTTCTCGAAGTCCTGCTTTTCAAAATCTCGAACTCTAAAGGCCCTGCTGTTCTGCCACTCGAAGCTTAGCTGCTAAAAGCCCTGCCCCTCCTAGCAGTTTTCTTCAAGACTCTGTCCGCTCTCCTCGGACTTCATAACCTCCTTCAAGTGTTGAGTGGCAATGATGTACCCTCCCCAACCCCCCCCCCCCCACTGCATGCATAAGGAAAACGTGGTCAGAAACTGCAGTGTGGACCCCGGGATAGCCCTGGGGGGCCGCACTGGGACCTCACTACGGCCCCAGCACCCTGGGATAGCCCTGGGGGGGTACACAGGGACCTCACTACGGCCCCATCACCCTGGGATAGCCCTGGGGGGCCGCACTGGGACCTCACTACGGCCCCAGCACCCTGGGATAGCCCTGGGGGGCCACACAGGGACCTCACTACGGCCCCATCACCCTTGGATAGCCCTGGGGGGCCGCACTGGGACCTCACTACGGCCCCAGCACCCTGGGATAGCCCTGGGGGGCCGCACTGGGACCTCACTACGGCCACAGCACCCCGGGATAGCCATGGGGGGCCGCACTGGGACCTCACTACAGCCCGCTAACGCAGACAACACAGGACAGGTGGCGTTGGTAGCTGCCGCCGCGGTCTTCCCAGCGGCCCGCTAACGCAGACAAAAGTGTTGAGACACGGTGACTCTGCATGCTGGGGGGGGGGGGGGGGCGCTTCCTCTGCCACCCCTCCAGGGGAAACCCTCCCACCTGCTGCACAGTATACCACAGTAAACCCTCCCACCTGCAGCACAGTATACCACAGTAAACCCTCCCACCTGCTGCACAGTATACCACAGTAAACCCTCCCACCTGCAGCACAGTATACCACAGTAAACCCTCCCACCTGCTGCACAGTATACCACAGTAAACCCTCCCACCTGCTGCACAGTATACCACAGTAAACCCTCCCACCTGCTGCACAGTATACCACAGTAAACCCTCCCACCTGCTGCACAGTATACCACAGTAAACCCTCCCACCTGCTGCACAGTATACCACAGTAAACCCTCCCACCTGCTGCACAGTATACCACAGTAAACCCTCCCACCTGCTGCACAGTATACCACAGTAAACTTCCCACCTGCTGCACAGTATACCACAGTAAACCTTCCCACCTGCTGCACAGTATACCACAGTAAACCCTCCCACCTGCTGCACAGTATACCACAGTAAACCCTCCCACCTGCTGCACAGTATACCACAGTAAACTTCCCACCTGCTGCACAGTATACCACAGTAAACCTTCCCACCTGCTGCACAGTATACCACCATAAACCCTCCCACCTGCTGCACAGTATACATTGGTATACTGTATACACACAGGACATTGTGATTGGAGTAAACTATCAAAGGGACGATAGTAACCGATAACGTAGATAACGCAACTAGTGCAGGGATTAATCAGCTGTATGGAAGTTCAGGGATTAATGGGGATTACTCACTGAATGTTCGACGGGTAGAATGTTTGTGTAATTTCCGAGTTACTTGTGACAGTTGAGAGTTTGATTTGTCTGTCAGAAGACAAGATTAAGTTAACGTAAATGTTACTGTGATATTAACGTAAATCAATTTGTTATTGATTGTTGATCGTCCGAGGGATGAAGTGTTAATGTAAGAATTTAATTGAGGAGGGTTGCTGGAGTTGCCAGGAACCTCATTAGTCATTGTCATGTCATCTATAGGCTACTGATTTGATTGCATTGCAATCGCCATTCCAGGTGTAGATTGCAAGAAGCGTAGGGAACTAATAGGAGGTTATTGGAGGCGTGTCTCCTAGCCTACCGTGTCATTGTTGCAATAATGTTTATAGATTAGTATGTCTTGCTTGATTGATTGATTCCTTTGTGTTCACTCAGTATGTTCAAGTTAGTTCATGTTGCAGTCCGTGGGACTTGTATCTAGCTGTCAGTGAAAGTGTAACAGGAAGGATTTCGAGTAACGTCATTGATATTTCTTTCACTGTTGTGGTAGTTAGTACTTTGTTGAATAAACTGTGTTGTTATGATAAACACTGTCTTTTCCTTACACCCACACATTTTATTGCTATACTTTTGTTCTGCAACTCAACTGTTAAATTGAGACTGCTTCATGAGCTTAGAGCTGATCATAGCACTACACAACATAAATTCTGTAGTGAGAGCCCAGGACCTACTCGTTAGATTCACTCCTGTGAATAGCGAAGGTCAACGGTTTAAGTGGAGGGGATTTTAAACTTTTGAGGTCTCGGCGTTTGCTCGCACGTAGTCAATTGTTCTTTTATGGTCCCAGAGTGAGGAATGAGCTGCTTACTACACTGGTGTGTTAGCTAGGCAAGTCCTTCCTCAGGCGACCCATCTAGACTTTCAAGTACAGTCGACGGATGTAATAGTAGAATATCGCGACTGGAATAAGGGTAAGAAATTTTTTGTTAGATATTATCAAATTCAATTCCAAATCCATAAATTCCAAACACAAACTTTCACAATTGATTTTATTGGTCTCAAGCTTTGTTATTCACTGAATTTTTTGGAAGTTTGCCGTAGCAAAGCACGTCGTACATATTACAATAATATATGCAGTGGGAAAATTCGCCCAAAGAATATGTTATGTTTACCATATTTTTCTGGGTTTGAAAATATGGTCAAGGCCTTGAAACTTTTTGATATACATGTATTGTTTAGCTAAGAAAATACTGTTGGTAAACTATTAGTTAGAAACAGCCCTCGTAGTGATAATTGTGTCATATATAAAATACTTTGTAAAGACTGTAATAGGTTTTATGTTTATGTTTATCTAAAGATTTGAAATGTAGAATTTTGCAACATAAATACTCTGTAATACTCGATATAAGCCTAACGTGTATACACTCTGGCTTCCTGTCCCCCGACACAATGAATTATATTAGTTGGGTTAAGTAAAGTTGGGCAGAGTTTACACCAGGGAACACTCTTGTGTACTACGTGACTTGTGTCCGTCTAGCACGGACCGATACCTTCACATGTATTAGTGTGGTTAGTTATACAGACTGTATTATCATTAGTCTCTCGTGAGAGCTGCTGCAAGTCTTATCTTTACACTACTACTAAGAATGTATCACATTACGTTGTCTTAATCACAATTAGATCAATATATTTTAGCGCAGTGTTATTGATAAAGTTCAGTACATTGCTATCTACTGCGCTAGTGATCAGCAAGCTGTACGTCACTGTCGTCCCATTAACGATTATACTTTATCATATTTATTATGTAAACGTTTCATTACCTAAATTTTACTACATTTTACTCTTTAATTACTCAAATAGTTGTTTTAGAGTCTGTTTACTTTCATCTAAACAATCTAACGTGTGTTCACCTAGCAGTAAATAGGTACCCGGGAGTTAGGGGTGTGTTGTGGGGCTCCAGTCTGGGGAGTTAGGGGGTGTTGTGGGGCTCCAGCCTGGGGAGTTAGGGGGGTGTTGTGGGGCTCCAGCCTGGGGAGTTAGGGGGGTGTTGTGGGGCTCCAGCCTGGGGAGTTAGGGGTGTGTTGTGGGGCTCCAGCCTGGGGAGTTAGGGGGGTGTTGTGGGGCTCTAACCTGGGGGGGCTCAGTGGCTCCACCTAAGGCCGACCTTCATGACAGATTAAAATTAATTATTCAGTCTACGTTTCTTGTGTTTATAAAATAGTTTGCTATTATTCCAGATAATAGTCCACTATTATATAGAATATATGAATGAGTTTGAGTGGATATAAATAGGATCGAGCAGCCTCGTAAGGGCCACTAGGCCTTCTACAGTTTTCTTTATTCTTATGTTCTAATATTATTTTACATATACAGAGATGACCTGTATAACGCCACTCAATATTTTAATCATACCATTTGTCAATGATAATTGCCCTTTTTTATATAAAATTAAAATAATTAAACGAGAGTAACTGCTGAATTTAAGAAGGTCCACATGCGGTTGTCAAATTACAAAATCGTCCTTAACAGTAACAAAACAGTCAAAGACAACACCCGAATATATTGAGGAGTAACATCAAAATTGGCCGCAGAAGAGGAAAACTACACGTAAACAACAATGTTCACTTCACTTACCAAACAAAAAACCTATAACAAAACATGTATCCAAAACTGCCGCCATATTCTGTAAGCTGTGCTATCGTGTACCTCAGACCGCACTTATAACAGAATATTACTCACTCCTCTGTCCATATCTTACGGCATCTGCGCCTGGACCTCTACAGCCCAAAACTATCTCAATGGTTTACCAAACCAATTTGGTAAACTGCCAAAATACCCAAATTAACTTTCAGAGATAAACTTTGAGTATAATTACTCAACATTGACCTCAGCAATCACAACAAATAAAGAACTTTAATCCTAAACATCACGTAGTAACTCCCCATTTAAATTGCTGAAAGCACTATATACACACATGTTTTCCTATGTTTTCTTTAAAACTGTAAACTACAATACGAATTCTGTTCTGATTTTTTTTTAAAAAGGATGCAAAGGCAGAACTTAAAACCAAAGAAGAGAAACGAGTATTACTGTAATGTTCACGGTCTGATTTGACCTAGGTAGAAAGGTCATTTTATAAATAATATATACAGTATATCTCCTAATAGGCCTTCCACATACCCCAAAAATATATATAGAATATATATATTATACTAGCTTTAATTAATTTCAAGTAGGAAGAGATGAATCTAATATACATTTTATAGTCAATCTGAGTGACATGTCTACCACTACATATAATTTCTACCCTTAAATATGTCTCAATTGTTGCATATAGCATCTCCCCATATCTTGAGATGATTTCGGGGCTTAGCGTTCCCGCGGCCCGGTCCTCGACCAGGCCTCCTTTCTTCAACCCATCCTCCGAATTGACAGTACGTTTTAATACTAAGTTAATTTCCTAATTGCCATACATAATTGCACTTATGGGGCTGTTACATTTACCTCCCCATTTATTCTCCTCGTTTTCTGTTAAGACACTCAGAATTTTAGGATGAAGTTTTAAAGATCAATTAGCTATACACAAGTTTTAAATTTCAGGAATTTCTTTTTCACTTTTATTAAACAATAGAGATTTTATACAAAATTTGAAAATATCCTGAGTTACTTTACAATTTATTGAAATATTTTAGTTTTGTTTTATTTGTTTTATAAAACTGTAATATCAATACAGCTATAGGTTAAGTAGTAATTGCAATCAAGAAGCAATAAAATGCTAATTTTCAAAAAAACTAAGACGGTTAGGTTAGGTCGTGGTTTTCTATTTAGCTTTTCAGGTAAACTCAAATATTCACAATATATTTGACAGTTCGGTTTAATATTAAGTGAAAACAAGTACAATTCCTGACTGTCATACATAGTACATAATTGCACTTATCGGGCTGTTACATTTACCTCCCCATTTTTGGAGGACGGGCTGCCCTTTTTATACACTCCCCCAGCAGCTGTCTAACTCCCAGATACCTATTTACTGCTAGGGCATCAGGGTGAAAGAAACAACCCGTTCTTGCACTTGCTTATAGTCAATATCTTGCTTATGAATAAGTGCATATGCGACATACTAATTTATTGTGAATATTTGAGTTTATCTTGAAATGCTGAATAGAAAACCACAACTTAACCTAACCTTCTGAATGTTAAAATATTACAATTAGTACTGAACCTATACCTATATTGATAATAAAGTTTTATCAAAATAATAAAACAAAACTAAAATATTTAAATAACTTGTAAAGTAACTCAGGATATTGTCAAATTTTGTATAAAATATCTATTATTTAATAAAACTGAGAGGAAAAATTAGTACCTTGAAAAAAATATATGGCTTGGAATATGTCATATATGTACTTATTTATAAGCGAAATAATAACTATAAACAATATTCATATATGTGCTGTTTTGTGCGAGAGCGGGTTGAGAGAGTGATACTGGAGAATGAAAATAAGTTTAATGTGGATCTTTTAAATAACTCAGCACTCACATACTAGAGTATGTTATACTGAGGAAATATAAATTATTCTAATCAGATAATTGCGTTAAAATTAAAGCTGAGAGGTAGCAGGCCCGATAATATATAGAGCAGTCAAGCAGACGACCAGTTAGGTAGTTGGCATTGGAGGTATATGGTTCCAAAATGCCGATGAAAATTTTTGATTAGGCTCTTAATTCTCCCTTGGCTACGATGTCTATGATAAAGTCAGAGGAGATCCACGTAGATACACGGACGGTAGAGCGACTCATTCACATATTCTATATAATAGTGGCCTATTATGTGTTATAATAGCCCATAGAATAATAGAACTCATTGAGATGGAATGGATTAAAGTATATGTTTATCTGTTGATAAGAGGCTGCACACGAGACGCCAACACCAACCATGATAACTGCCAACACTAATGCAAGCACTACACCAACCATGGCGGTCATGGCTCAAGTGTAAACAAGATGGCGATGATTAACAAAGTGTAAACAAGATAGCGATGAGTGAGTGATAAAACGATTACCTTGAGAGTAATTATAATATATTAACGTCAGGATGAGTGATATATGAGTTTCAAACCTAGTGCAAACATTACTGTGAACTGTGAACTGTGCAACGAGTAAAGAACACGAGAGGACCTTTGCTAAGACTAAAATATATGAAATTAAGACAACAGTAGTAAATTAAATACATTAGACTATTTAGTTTATAGGTTTGGTAAGGTAGTTTTTATTGTATTTGACATTAATTAGTTCATTATAAACCCCCATTCCCATCTTGGTGTTACAGGGGAAAGCCTGGTCATGTAATGGGTGTTGGAACTGGACCCCCAATGTACTTTATGCTAATAAACTTATATGTGTATATTAACCTGTATAAAGTATGAAATAATTATTTTTTAAAATTGACATAAGTATCGGGAATTAAAAATCATTCTTTTATGGCGGAAGCTCTATAGGTATATATATTGTTTACTGGTAGACATCACTGTTGGTAGATATCTTATGTACAGTGGTAGACACGTCACTATGGGTAGATGTTATATATGATGGTAGACACATTACTATGGGTTGATATTCAATGTACAGTGGAATACACTTTAATATAGGTGGACATTATATGTAGAGTAATGAACATATCACTATGAGGGCCTGACAGCTGAGTGGACAAGGCTTCGGATTCGTAGTCCTGAGGTTCCGGGTTCGATCTCCGGTGGAGGCGGAAACAAATGGGCAGAGTTTCGTTGCAAAAATTTGACAATATCCTGAGTTACTTTACAATTTATTTAAATATTTTAGTTTTGTTTTATTATTTTGATAAAACTTTATTATCAATATAGGTATAGGTTCAGTACTAATTGTAATATCGTAACATATTAAGAAGGTTAGGTTAGGTTGTGGTTTTCTATTCAGCATTTCAAGGTAAACTCAAATATTCACAATAAAATTAGTATGTCGCATATGCACTTATTCATAAGCAAGATATTGACTATAAGCAAGTGCGAGAACGGGTTGCACTCTCTAGTTTACCATAGTATAAAATAATGCAGGATGTAAACTGCCAAAATACCCAAATTAACTTTCAGACATAAACTTGGGGGTCACGTGCAAAAACATAGATATATAATATGCGTAATTTAGAGAGCAGTTCACGGGCTCGCCATAGCCCGTGCTACATGGACATTTTGTTCTGAGTAGCTAAATCTAAAACAACAACAATAACTGTAACATAGAGCCCCGCTCCTGTGCCAGGTAAGTCCACTACGGGCTCACCATAACCCGTGCTACTTGGAACTTTTTGTTCCCAGTAGCTGAATCTAAAACAACAACAAGAGAGCAGTTCTAGAATTAAGAATAGGCGGTGGAAATGTCATGCCATGACAAGTCCTCGTTTTCCATATTAGAGACATGCATTAGTGTGGACAGTTACCTTCACCAACGAGCACCGTTAGTGTCGACAGTTACCTTCACCAACGAGTACCGTTAAATAATAAATAATAAATAAATGTTTATCTAGGTAAGGTACATACATACAAGAGATTTTACAAAGAGTGATGGATTTATAGATAGAGCTAGTACATACAATGCCTAAAGCCACTATTACGCAGAGCGTTTCGGGCATTAGTGTTTACAGTTACGTTCACGGAAGAATATGTTAATATCCACCATCTCGCACCGCCCACTGAGGGTTGCTGCCTTTGTCTGGTATTCCTAATACAAGAGTAAAACTCCTTCTCGTATCCTGCACAGAATCATTGTTGCCCCTTGTGATACCAACACCCATGGTGACCACACGTTACTGGGCTCTCAGCACCTGTGTACCAACACATAGGGTACCTGTTTTCCGCCCCCTGTGTACCACCACACTTGGGTACCTGGCTCTCAGCACTCGTGTACCACCACACACTGGGTACCTGGCTCTCTGGTCACGTACCACCATATAAACTAGCATAAAATAACAATGAAATAGTTCAAAAACTTTCGTAACTTACATTTGTTTTCGTCTCACAAGTTTTACAGTAAAGATGTATCGCTGCCATGAGCGGAGTGTATACCAGTGTAAGAATGAAAGATGTAATACCTTATTCAGTCACGAAGTGAGCAGCTTACTCCTGCTGGAGGACCGGACCGCAGGAGGCTACTGGCCGCTGGAGCGGAGAGTTAGTCGAATCGAACCACCGTTGATCGCTAGCAAGAAGCGGGTACTGATTGCGTTCACGTGAAGCTGTCTAACTTCACTACACTACACCGAGGCTGACGACAGACACGCTAACTTCTGGTAACCTTTTACTCCTGCTGGGGATCTCCAGGGTTGTGATGCGAACACTAGTGAGGGTGTAGAAGCCGTGGCCGCCTACCTGCAGCTAAGAGGGCACGTCTCTCCTCTACATGCTCCTGCTACCTACGACGGCTGGCGCAAGGCAACTGCCGCCTATCACAAGAGCTCACGTGGTTCGCCCACTTGCGTGTTTAATCGTGACAAAAATAATCATACGTTACTTAACACACTGACACGAGTTTGCTGAAAGTACGACGCAAGAACCTAACTAAATATTATCCTATTAGATGTGGAACGAGCAACCCGTCCTCTACTCAAGTTCATTACATCCAACGGTCGACCCCAAAGACGCATTCATAAACTTGTATACGCTGTTCATTCAAAACCGGAATTTTCTCAAATATAAATTAATATTATAATATATTAGCATATTGTGCATATAATAGGCATAGATTAGGTTAGATGTTTAGGTTCTGTTGGCGATTATTTGTATTTGTAGTACGTGGGTGAAGCATTTACAGCGTTGTGGTTCGAACAAAATTCGTCAGTGAAGCATTTGTTCCGGAAGTGTTCGAATGATATCAGTTGTGAGTCGTGTGTAAACCGTTTTTCATTCATAAACAGGGAGTTTGGCGGGTGCATGGAATATCACACCGAACTTGTCCCCGAGGCCAACGTCAAAAGGATATCATCAGCGGCATATGGTAGACTGGTCAACATCAGAACTGCCTTTAAAAACTTGAATCATTCAGAACCTTGTACGCCACTTATGTCAGACCAATCCTGCAGCAGCTCCAGCCTGGAGTCCATACTTAGTTAAACACAAGACAAAGTTAGAGAAGATTCAGAGGTATGCCAACAGACTTGTCACAGAACTGAGAAGTATGAGCTACGAGGAAAGGCTACAGGAGCTGAACCTCACGTCCCTGGAAGACAGAAGAGTAAGGGGAGACATGATAACCACCTACAAAATTCCCAGAAAAATTGACAGGGTGGACGAGGACAAACTATTTAGCACTTGTGGAACACGAACAGTATATACACGAACATTCTACTTATGTTAGACCAGTTCTAGGATAGGCAACCCAGGTGTGGAAACTCCATTTAAAAGTGAACATGCTAAAACTAGAGAAAGTCCAGATGTTTGCAACAGGACTGGTCCCTGAACTTAAGAGGACTGAGCTACGAGGTAAGAGTGCAAGTGACCTTAAGAACATAGGGACACAGGCAATACTGTCATAACATACAAGGTTCTTTAATCATTAACAAAGAATGCAACACCATACACAACGTCAGGACGAGAGGACACGATATTAAACCAGCAACTGAGATGTGTGCTGAGTGGGGAAAAACACGTATTCGGTATTGAGTTGTGAATTGGTGTTATGAGCTAAAATTTTAAGTAATTAAGGGGTAATTTTAAACATATTTTTAAAAGTATTGTAATATACAGAGAGATCACCAGCCATTTGTAATATACGACCGATAGCTGAAAGGCGAGATTCAGGAGCTGAAGCTCGCCCTTCAAGCACATGTAGGTGAGAGACCACTCATAATATAACCCCGACAGAGCCACGCAATCAGTGATAACTCTGACGTCTCGCAGGTAACTCATAAGACCTGCCGGGTTACTTATCAAGACTGGCTCTAATCACCAGGTGTAGCACACTCCTCCCCCGACTCCACCACAGCCTTGGCATTCGGCTGGTAAAAGGTCAAGTCCCTCACTTGTGATGACCAAAACCCTTGACTGGTGTAGCCGCTCTGATGGCCAGGCTTCCTGGCCCGCTGTACCACATCCAGGGTACAGTCCGCTCCACCGCTGTAAACGATGTCTTCACATCTCACTGATATTAACGGAGAAATGAGGTTTATTTTGGCCCTTTAAACAGAACAGCTAGACAATGTATACAAAGTACAAATTTATAGAGGATACTAAACAGCTTATGTGAACTACTAATTACTAAGAATGAAGTGAGCCCATGTTAAGGATGGAAGTACTGGACAGTGAATGGTTACTTCACAGGCTTGCCAGAGGCGAAGCGCAGAGAGACAGCTGGAAGATTGGGAGTGGGGTCCATCCCCATCCCCCCAACAGTGAATGAAACAGTACTGTGTTCATTCTCTACTAGAAAATATTTATATTCTGGGAATTCTAGAGAGAGAGCGAACCTGCCAAAGCAGAAATATTTGATGCCAATACTGAGACAAAACACATTCATTTCCTACAAAATATTGTACGAAATTATGAGAACGATAAACAGTAGACATAGACATGGTGTTGGTGATGGCGTGGTGTGGTGTGTGTGCGTGTGTGCGTGCGTGTGTGCGTGCGTGCCCGCCCATCTGGCTGTTTTGTGGCGAAAACTCTCCGGCCCATCCTCCTATTTTGGTAGTACTTGTAGGAAGGATGAGGACCATAGTACATATACCGACGTACAACGCAATTAGAAAGTAGAAATTGGTACTATTGAATTTGGATAAACGGAAAAACTATTTTCTACTTATGTTGCAAAGACAAACTAGAATAACCTAACATTTCTAGGCCTAATACATGCTATCTGAGGCCTAATAAAGTATATATGTATGCTATACTAGGCCTAGGAATATTTAAATTTGTTTTTATCTTAATTTTTTTCGAATAGTATATAGTGAATAGTACCAAATTCTACTATCTAATTCTTTAATACGTCAATGTTTGTACTATGGTGCACATAGTTACAAAAAGTACTATCTAAACAGGAGGATGGGTTGATTTCTCCGCATCCTAATGTTTCCACTGGTGAAATGGAGGAGTTGATGGCATTACAGATGCTGTGCAACAGGTGCGCGAAGACACTCCAAATCATATAGAAAAGAGCGACGCGAGAAAGTCAAGAGCTTAGATATTGTTGAATAAGATAAGGAGGACAAATGTTATATTTAAAATGTAAATCGAGCAATGTTTTAATTTCAAGAGTCCAACCAAGCAGTGTGACTTAAGTGTATGGATGAACAAGGATTTGTTTTTAAAATAAAATAAAATAGTATAAAATTTCGTTTTTGTCAAGTCGCTGAACACACCAATGGTTACCCCCGAGACTACGTTGATGTGTGGAATGTCTTGGCAGGTTCTAAAATCCGGGCACAAACTCATATTGAGCGCAACAGCATACATCATGCAGGTCAAGCTCAAAATCAAGTATGTTTATTGAGACAAGAAAAAATACATCTCAAAGGGATAGAGTAGCTTAGGCTATTTCTACCCACCTCTACTTCAAGTCCCTCAAGGGGCGCACAAATTCAGTGAGTATAAATACACAAATCACAATACAAGAATCCCATTTAACATTGCAGGTTAATATAGTAAGTACAGCATATAAGTGTTACACTCCTGGGGCAAAATTCTTGTAGATCTTCATACAACCCTTGTTAACTCATCGGTATATAACGAATGTGAAGAGATAAAGTCCTCTGTGAAAATCTGTAAATCTGTAAATAACTTAAATAGTTCATATAATGAGCTTATGTAAATGCTCTCATCGTATTGAACACGTTTTCAGATTTTAAAGTTCTTGTTCCAGAGTAAATATTACGAAAGCAAGTATGCCATGCTAGGCTGCACTCTTTTCAATTGTGAGAGAAACGGTAAAGTTGGTAGTTGATCCACGCTATTCTTGAGTTATCTTGAGATAACTCAAGATAATTAGTGAGCTCATGCATCAAGCCTATGCTGAAATCGTTAGATATTAAAATTTCGGCTTCACATCCGTAAAAATAAAAGATAATGGACAAAACTAAACAAAAAACGCATAATTTTTCGACCCACCTACTCACTCATAACTTATACAAAAAATAATGTGTGATAAAATTCCAGAAATAGGAAGTCAGTATGAAGTCATTGTAGTTTACCATCATCAAAATGAGGGTACTCACTATCTACAAACTCTAAACAAAGTTTGTACAATCACTAGTTAGCTAGTACAATCACTAGTTAGCTTGTACAATGACAAGCTAATTTGTACAATGACTGGTTAGCTAATACAATGACTAGTTAGCTTGTACAATGACTAGTTAACTTGTACAATGACTAGTTAGCTTGTACAATGACTATTTAATTTGTACAAAGACTAGTTAACTTGTACAATGGCTAGTTAGCTTGTACAATAACTAGTTAATTTGTACAATGAATAGTTAGCTTGTACTATGACTAGTTAGCTTGTTCAATGACTAGTTAATTTGTACAATGAATAGTTAGCTTGTACTATGACTAGTTAGCTTGTATAATAACTAGTTAGCTTGTACAATGACTAGTTAATTTGTACAATGAATAGTTAGCTTGTACTATGATTAGTTAGCTTGTACAATGAATAGTTAAGTTGTACAATGACTAGTTACCTTGTGCAATAAATAGTTAACTTGTACAATGAATAGTTAGCTTGCACAATGACTAGTTAGCTTGTACTATGACTAGTTAACTTGTACAATGACTAGTTAGAGAAGCTGTTCGGTTTCAAGTGATTGCCAAGCCTTCTTAGGATGCAAATATTCTATATTTAATCTCAGTTACAATTGAAGATTTCGGAAATAATGTAATGATGTGTGAAGAGTTCAATTCAAGCGATCTTTGTCAACTCTTTAAGTGACGACACCAAAACAAAGAAAAAAGTTTAAACAGTTCTTGTTTAAGTTAGTTTAGTTCATTTATTATGCACCCCATACCCATCTTGTGGGCGGTAGTGGAAAGGGTTACAGAGGCACATAATGGGCTCAGGGACTGAACCCCACAATTCATTTAGCTAAGCAAGTTACAATCTTGATGAGCTAGTTACAAAATTCAGTATAAGTCGTCACATCAACAATGGGTTCGAGATCGACCTCAAGCACAGGTTCTAAATTAAGCAACTGACATATGTGGAGAGTTAGTGTCACAGTTGATATGTTTGTCCTGCACACCGCCCCCCATCCAGTGGGCAGCGGTGGATAGGCTACAGTCACTTAGTTACTACCTACAGTTAGCAAACTGGGGATATTTGGCTAAAATTTCTGGTAGCAGATCATTTTGAATGAAATATTTACACATCTCTGGAACATTGGTTATAGAATTGTCTCATTTAAAAAAATTAAATTGTCTTTAAAAGGAGAATAATAAATAATTTAATATACATATTTAACATTGTCAAAGAGAGGGAAAGGAACTACCAGGAGAAAGCGCCAAGCCATTACGACTATATAGCACTGGGAAGGGGTCAGGATAAGGATTTGGGATGGGACGGGAGGAAGGAATGGCGCCCAACCACTTGGACGGTCGGGAATTGAACGCCGACCTGCATGAAGCGAGTCCGTTGCTCTGCCGACCAGCCCATTCTCAACTAAAATGATAATCTTAACTCACAAAATACCTTAATATTGTATATTCAAATACTGTATAAACAAATATTGCTTAATCAAATCCGCGTGTTTTACGGTAATCATAAGCAACCCAGAATCAAAGTCTAACTTAAATAAAGCTGTATTTTGCTAATTTGTATTTCTTTGTTGAGACTACATTCGTGGTGTATATATGGATGACAGGGTCTGAATTACGGGGTTACAAATCAACCCGTCCTCTTAAATATAACGTCACTTTTCGCTCGCAACAAATAGGGTTATACAATTATAAACTCAAGTTTGAACTTTACTATTTGCTGCATATATCAAATCTTCAGATTAAGAAGAGAAGCAAGTAAATACAGGTTTGAAAATAGGTATAGAGAGGGAGGGGAACCAGTTACCAAGTAGCATCCTAGGAGCAGACCTACTGGGAAGTTCCAAGCATTCGGTTGGTCATATACGCATAGGAGTGCTTGGGTGTAAAGATAAGTTGCCTGCATTGGTCAATAGGTTCTTTGTGGTGGCCTTTACTGTTATGGTCTTCAGTGTTCTTGTCCTACGACACCTAAGTGCTGAAGGTTTACCTTAACACAAGAGGAGACTGTCGCCAGTTCACCCCAACGGAACATCAAAGACAAATATGGAATGTGTTGTGTCTCAAGTGACAAAGCACGACCAACCGCGCCCATTAGTCAGGCTGGAGCAGTTTACATATGATAAGTGGAAGTCGGGGTGTCTGTCACAGACGAAGAGTAATGGCACTGGAGCACGTAATTGTGCATCCCTCTCCACCAGCCCAACCCCTCCACCAGCCCAACCTCTCCACCAGCCCAACCCCTCCACCAGCCCAACCTCTCCACCAGCCCAACCTCTCCACCAGCCCAACCTCTCCACCAGCCCCACCCCTCCACCAGCCCCACCCCTCCACCAGCCCAACCTCTCCACCAGCCCAACCTCTCCACCAGCCCAACCTCTCCACCAGCCCCACCCCTCCACCAGCCCAACCTCTCCACCAGCCCAACCTCTCCACCAGCCCAACCTCTCCACCAGCCCCACCCCTCCACCAGCCCAACCTCTCCACCAGCCCCACTGCTCCACCAGCCCCACCCCTCTACCAGCCCCACCCCTCCACCAGCCCAACCTCTCCACCAGCCCCACTCCTCCACCAGCCCCACCCCTCCACCAGCCCAACCCCTCCACCAGCCCAACCCCTCCACCAGCCCAACCTCTCCACCAGCCCAACCTCTCCACCAGCCCCACTCCTCCACCAGCCCCACCCCTCCACCAGCCCAACCCCTCCACCAGCCCAACCTCTCCACCAGCCCAACCCCTCCCCTGAACCAGTCTTCAGCAGGCTATCAACATGGCGCCTGTGTTTGGGCGAGGATATAACAGCACAAGAGTTAATTTACCGGCAATATTAAGACCTTCCTGTTACCCACACTAACTATCGCTAGTTGCTCACATGTAATGAAATAATCAATGATGGCATCAGAGTTGTCTCCTGCGGCCGCCTTCCCATACTGGTCTCCGAGTGTGTAATACAACTGATGAGGTGAAGGCAAACATCCCGTTAATTCGGGGAGTCCAAACCAGAGTTCCGCGAGCCCGTGTGCAGGGTTCCGCGACCCCGTGTGCAGGGTTCCGCGAGCCCGTGTGCAGGGTTCCGCGACCCCGTGTGCAGGGTTCCGCGACAATCTACAAAAGCTTGCGAAAAAAAACTTCAACTTGCCACCTTTATTGTAACTGAGTAAAGAAATTAAAGTTTTAACGTGACCCATTAATACAACAAAGAAGCGTTTTGTAGGTTTTGGAGGTTCGAACCCTCATGATGGTTCCTACTGATTTTGACACTGATACATGACGTTAATGGTTTCTTGGTGTATTCTGATGTCATCCATCGCGTCATAGCGATCAGCTCATGTCTGTGTTTCAAGTATTGACTCTGGGGCGTCAACAGAGAAATACACATCAAAACCGGTTCAGGAGTGGTAAACCCTCCACCAACCTCACCTGGAAATCCCATCCCGCTACAAGTGCAGAAGGTGCTTTCTGAACGGTGCATTCTCCGACGTCTGTACACAAGACGGATCACGAAAGAAAAAATGGTGGCTATTGTTATAGGCATGTTTGCAGGGCTGGGGGGAGGTGCGGGGGGGGGGGTAATTTTTACTTGTCCTTAGAGCGGGTTACCCCGGGAGGAAGGCGGACACGCTGCTCCTCCTCAACCCTGCCAGTGTTGGCTGTGGCACACGGCTGGGCCCGTGTTTCAACACCATGCACAGCGGACATGGACTGTGCAATAGGTTACACGGATACTGTAGGGCCGAGGGGGTTGGGGGACGAGATCACATGCATCCAATACCTTTAAGACTTTTCCGATCTCTGGTATTGGAGGGGGGTTTCCGGTGGAAGGGGAGCGGTCACATGTCTTGCTCTTTGGTGTGGGAAAAGGGGAGGTATAGGGGCACAAGTGGGATCCACGGTTCGAGACCCGTTCAGTCCAGGTGAATGGAAGGCACATCTGGTTTTCAGAGGTCATATTAAGTAACAGTTACATAAACTCATGACTCGCCGTCCGTGGTCACTTCCATAGGACTTTCGATGTACATCAATTTGTTATTAAAGTTACAGCTGTGTTACCATCGCTGGAGACTTTCGCTTGCTTGTCCTGGTATTTCATCAGCTATTTCCTCCCATTTTAGTTTTGAATTTTATCTCCTGAATTTATGGTTATTAGTTTGTCTTCTATTCGTTAACCCAACGCAAAAATCGATGTTTTATTCATTTTCCGTTTAGTATTTTGAAGGTTTTTAATAATGCTATAAGTTTTGCCTTGCCTCAGGCCGGAGCTGTGTCTCTGTCTCATAGTGGTGTTTACTGCTGGATCCGTTCAGTTTTGCGGACTGTTAATTTTATCTTTATATATGTGAGCTTCTGGTGTGAAGTTGCATATATATATATATATATATATATATATATATATATATATATATATATATATATATATATATATATATATATATAAATGAATTTTGGAGAATTGATTTTTGATTTACCTTCAACAGTGAAGCGTAATGTACGAAAGATTGAGAAAATTCGTGTTAGAATTATTAATCTTACTTTTTCGGTCATATTTAATAATATATGTCTACAGGAAAGACTGCTACCAAAATATACTAATATATATATATATATATATATATATATATATATATATATATATATATATATATATATATACATAAAGAGAGACGTTAGACTAACGTCGTCTATGCCTTCAAATGCCCACTTGGGGACTGTAAGCTCCAAAAAACCCAGTATATAGGCAAGACAACAACATCTCTTTCTAGGCGTTTAACGATGCATAAGCAACAGGGCTCCATTAAGGAACATATAATCTCTTCCCACAACCAAACCATCGCCAGAGAAATCCTAGTAAACAACACAGAAATCATCGATAGATACAGCGATAGCAGGCGGCTTGACGTTTGCGAGGCACTACACATCAAGAAGTCAACACCAGCAATCAACACCCAATTATTGCACAACTATATTCTACCCACCTCAAGACTCCGCTCCAATAAAGAAGCATCAAGAAATATGGACCAATAGGCTTTCTACAAACACTTCTATTCAATATCCATTGTTTCGTGTTCTGTCTTGTGTTGATGAAATTAATACCCTATTAATACCCTTGTTCTGTCTTGTGTTGATGAAATTAATACCCTATTAATACCACATTTTGTTCTGTCTTGTGTTAATGCCACATCACCCCTTCCACCTCACTCAAATGTAGATATAAAATCGGAGATACATAAGTTCTATTCAGTTGTGTATTTGTGAACTAAAGTCTTTGAAAATGTAATAAGTTTTACGAAACGCGCCCGTGTCGCGTCAGACTAGAAATAAAAATGAATTTTGGAGAATTGATTTTTGATTTACCTCCAACAGTGAAGCGTAATGTACGAAAGATTGAGAAAATTCGTGTTAGAATTATTAATCTTACTTTTTCGGTCATATTTAATAATATATATATACATAAAGGGGTATATATATAGCTAAGGTACACTTCTTAGCTATACTTATTACTAGGTGAACAGGGGCATTTGGTGATAGTAAATGCTCCCACCATCACCTTCTCTCATATTGAGAAGGATCATCACCTTCTCTTATATTTCATGTTCAACATTGTATATTTACTTAATAATGGTAAGATGGTATAATATCTTGCTATTATAAAACTAATTCTATTATCATAAATGACACATATACTACAAGTTCCAAGCAGAGAATGCATATATAGTTCACACGAAGGTCGCCTCTTGACGAAACTCTCCTGCTAAAATGTTTTGTTTATTATAAAATCGATCCTCGGTGTTATGTAGTAGAGAAAAATTGAGTTATAACCAGTTTACATAAAGCTACGAGTGGTCGACAGCAACCTTAGCGCAACGGGTCATACTTACGAAGATTTTCCTTCTTAAATGCCTACCTGAATACCGACGTAGCCGCTACGAAGGTGCTAAGAAGAAAAAACATTGGTAAGTACGTACGTAACTGCTTCGTGAATCTGGCCCCGGAGCCTTATCTGACTAGTTGCCAGACTGTACGATCTCTCTTGAGGAGACAGGCTCTATATTTTTATGTCACAGCTTTGCTGTTGAGGATTCTGGTAGCTTTGCTTTAGGATAAGATTAAGATAAATGTGGTGGTGGAGGCGGCGTCACTTCATGTGCCACTCTACACTCTTATTTAGATAAAAGTACTAGGCATTTTCCCAATATATAAAGTCTAGGAACTCCCCCCAGTATCTAGAGAGCTATGACTGGTGATATAAGATTAGTTTGTGCTGTGTAAATCTCATAATAAAGGTCTTTGATACCAACTCGTACTTCCACTGTTTATAAACAAACGTTCTGCCGGCCCGGGCACTCCAGTTGTGGGCACTTGAGGCCGGAGCCGGCTCCTCCCTCCGATTGATTGATTGATGAAGATTAAGCCACCCAAAAGGTGGCACGGGCATGACTAGCCCGTAAGTGGTGGCCCTTTTGAGTCATTACCAGCATCAACAAGGGAGTCATCACTCGCCATCCATAGAGAGGCGAGTGATGATTCAGCTTCACAACTCCCGATTCTGGATATAGCTGCAAAACTGGTCAGTTTTATGCAAGGTAGCACGCTAATTCATCGACAGTTTGTTAAGTTGCTGAACGAAGTAGAGTTTAATGTCGCCGGCATCGTCTATTTTACAAATAATCGGTAGCGGAGTCGTGAAACCCCCGTCCCTTTCCAGCCCGTTGTTGTGAGGGGGCTTGGTGGGCGGCTGCCGGGGTCTGATCCTCCACCACCGGACAGTCCTCTGTCCTTATGCTCTTGCTGCCGTCTTCACTAATTGTGCTGGATGTCCTTTCCTCTTCCTTAGGTTTCAATTTTCCACCGCCCCTCTTCTCCTTTCTGATAGTAATTTTCCGCCGACTTTGTGCCATTCTTAATCATTCTTTTAGACATATTCTGTTTTGATGCCGGGTATTTGGAGAGGCACACTCAACCGTAACACTGTCGTACCCGACGTTTCGAACGAGGGAACGCTTTTATTGTCAATCTTTGTCTTCATTGCTGAACTCGATCTCGACGGACTGGCAGTTGTTAAGGTGGCGATTGTGGGGCATATACCCATGATGCATCCCTGGGGGGGGGGGGGACGCCCCATCTTGTCAGGTATCCTATCCTCTAATTGTGGCTCCATAGTGTGTATGGGTGCTTATTCGTGGATGAAATTATTACCTGTTCGTTTACATGCCGGTAACTGACTCTCTTTTAACTTCCCAGATTAGTGGAGTGGGCGACCAGACCCCCGAGTCGTCGGACTGTGATGAAAGACCGGGCTCTGTAGCCCCTGCTACATTGAGCCCAGACCAAGTTGCTTCCCTGACCCTCTCGGCTACCCCTCTCTGCTCCCCTCACACCTCTGTGGCGGGGTTGAGCCCCAAGCCTCCAGTGATGACCACCTCATCACCTGGAGCAGCTTCTTCTCACATTGTGTCAACTGCACCTTTTATGCCCCCATCTTACTGGAGGTGCTTGGCGCTATTCCCTCCGCAGATGCACTTACATGATTCCTTCCAGTTCTACTACATTCTAAGCCATGTTTGGCCCTGCTACATGTACCAAGTACTTTGATCTCAACCATGTGGATTCTACACGTCCTGACGATTTCTTTCTCCATAAACACCTCGTTGATTCGGTGGATACCTTTGTTACTTTTAACCCCACCTGTACTGGCACGTGTGCCAGTACAGGTGGGGTTAGGGAGGGTAACGACACGTGTACGTGTCGTTGGGGAGTGTGACGGCATTGGGGAGCATCAGCATTGGGGAGTGTGACGGACTTCGGCGCCATCTACGATCCGGGGTGCCGAACTATACAAGTCGACCCTCCCAGTAATCATAGCTTCCCATCTTTTAGTGTGCCAGGCTGAAAGGTGACGAGAGACCCGAGGCAGGCTAGGGAAGGGAATGAAGTCGGGACAGAGGAAGACAGAGGTCGACCTGGATGGACTAGCCAAGTGGGCTGGTCAAGCGCTGTGGACTTTACTCCAAGTCCTTATACTTTACTTTGTGTTTCTAGGACGTTACGTTTTAAGTGTTTCCGGACAAAGGCCAGTCGAGGTGAGAGGTGCTCAATGTTTAAGATAAAAGCTTTTACAACTGGGAACCAGTTATATTTTGCCGATAAGGAAGCGATAGCGTGGTAAGTGACTGTTGAAGTACACGGCTGATGGACGGTATCTGTAGCGTTAATATAATGTATGATATACCACTCATGGAGATACACATGCAGAGTGGTAGACGGTTGGGACATGTTAAGTGACAAGGTGGTGGAGGCCAAAACCGTTTGTAGTTTCAAAGCAACTTACGATAAAGAGAACTGGGAAGACGGGACACCACAAGTGTAGCTCTCGTCATGTAACTTCACTTAGGTATTTACACAAACACATTCTCTCACCCTCTCCATAGACATTAAGAGACCTGGAACATTAAACTAGTTGAGGTCAAAGATCAATTTGTTAATGCAATATAACAAAGAAGCGACTAGGGAAGGCGATGTTTCAAATTTGGATCTGATCTTCACCCATAAAGAAGCAGATGTTGAGAGGTTAGATTATCAAATACCAAAAGGTGCCATTAATCACTGTTGTGCAAACATTTGAGCATCGAAATGAAAGTTACAGAGGACCAGGAAGAACTGGATGATGCCATATCATAAGGGGAACTATGAAGAGATAAAGGCGTACCTAGTGGTGATCCAGTAAGAAACGTAATTAAGCGACAAAACATGAAGGAATACATGAAGCAGAAATGTTTACAAGAAGAAGCAATGTACATTCCGCAACAAAACAATAAGAAAGTGAGGCAAGGTCAACCTGGTGTTCAAAAGACAATGCGAGGAAGATAAAACCACATATTGAACAGCATGGAGAAAGTACTTGAACAACAAGACAGATGAAGTGGCCATAAGACACAACACCTCTCCTCAGGACGAGTCTAGCCAGCAGCACTTGCCTCAGGGACCTGCAGACAACACCAGGGACCTGCAAACAACACCAGGGACCTGTCAACATCAGGGACAGGCCAACAACACCAGGAACGTGTTTATGAGCAATGCCATCCTGTCTGGCGTGGAACAGCGGTCAACCACAGGGCCGTCACAGGAAATACCTGGATAACTCATCAGGTGAATGACCATGATCTGCACCGCTCTGTGTACCCCCTTCTGTACCCCAGTCCCTCCCTCCTGTACCCCAGTCCCTCCCTTCTGTACCCCAGTCCCTCCCTCCTGTACCCCAGTCCCTCCCTCCTGTACCCCAGTCCCTCCCTCCTGTACCCCAGTCCCTCCCTCCTGTACCCCAGTCCCTCCCTCCTGTACACCAGTCCCTCTCTCCTGTACCCCAGTCCCTCCCTCCTGTACCCCAGTCCCTCCCTCCTGTACCCCAGTCCCTCCCTCCTGTACCCCAGTCCCTCCCTCCTTGTCTCACGGTCACTTCTGATGTCAGTCACAATCATCGCTCCCTTGTCACCATCCCTCATCATTCACAGCGTCATGATCATCGTCAGTCACTTTCATCAGCTTCCTCCGTCACCATCGTCGTCACCATACAGCTGCTGCATCACAGTGATAACATCACTATCTCCAGTGAACACTAAGACCACCAGAGGTCACTACTCTCACACTAAGACCACCAGAGGTCACTACTGTCACGCTAAGACCACCAGAGGTCACAACTGTCACGCTAAGACCACCAGAGGTCACTATATACTGTCACGCTAAGACCATCAGAGGTCACTATATACTGTCACGCTAAGACCATCAGAGGTCACTACTCTCACACTAAGACCACCAGAGGTCACTACTCTCACACTAAGATCACCAGAGGTCACAACTGTCACGCTAAGACCACCAGAGGTCACTATATACTGTCACGCTAAGACCATCAGAGGTCACTATATACTGTCACGCTAAGACCATCAGAGGTCACTACTCTCACACTAAGACCACCAGAGGTCACTACTCTCACACTAAGATCACCAGAGGTCACTACTCTCACACTAAGATCACCAGAGGTCACTATTCTCACGCTAAGACCACCAGAGGTCACTACTCTCACCCTAAGATCACCAGAGGTCACTACTCTCACACTAAGATCACCAGAGGTCACTATTCTCACGCTAAGACCACCAGAGGTCACTACTCTCACACTAAGATCACCAGAGGTCACTACTCTCACGCTAAGACCACCAGAGGTCACTACTCATACACTAAGACCACCAGAGGTCACTACTGTCACTTTAAAACCACCAGAGGTCACTACTCTCACGCTAAGACCACCAGAGGTCACTACTGTCACTTTAAAACCACCAGAGGTCACTACTCTCACGCTAAGACCACCAGAGGTCACTACTGTCACTTTAAAACCACCAGAGGTCACTACTCTCACGCTAAGACCACCAGAGGTCACTACTGTCACTTTAAAACCACCAGAGGTCCGCTCGGACCACTACAGAAAACCTTTAACTTGCAACGCAATCCTTATATTATTAAAGCGAGGAATAATGTCATAGTATTTTGTAACTTCATCAAGTAGTACACGCTGGGCACCTGTGTACTACTGCATTAAGTAGTACACGCTGGGCACCTGTGTACTACTGCATCAAGTAGTACACGCTGGGCACCTGTGTACTACTGCATCAAGTAGTACACGGTGGGTTGTTGAACATTGTTGCACTGTGTGTTTTAGAATACTTCATGCAACACCATTCAACAATGCCTTGGGGTACCTTCATACTTACGACAGATAACTACCTAAAACGGAAAACTAATTAAAACGCCGGAAAATAGTTTAGTATTTACATACATTTGCGTTTTTGAACACTTTTTCTAGTGATTTTGTATTTGTTTCTTAAGTTGCAGATAAAAATATATGCCATTACAGTGTATGAGAATTATAAATATCAACGTTCCGTAGGTCACCAGCGAGGTGGTGGTGTAGAGGTTGTTGACTCAGGCTACACGTCAGGGAGCCTGTTGCCCACCAACCTCTGGAGGGGTTATTAAGGCCACCTTAATACTGACTGACCAACCACACAAGAATACCTTAGTCCTGAATATAGTCCAGGACTACAGTAAACTCTCAGTGTATATTCATACAATAAGAGAGCGGAATACAGTCCTGGGTGTGATGGCCAGGCCAGGCTACTTGAATTGTTACAAGCCTCTCAAATATACTTCTTATATGTACTTATTATTTTAATCCATTATTATTATTGTTATATTCGATCAACCATAACCATCACTTCCCCACCACACCTCCCTAATATCACAATCATATATCAGGCATCATCACACAATATCACCATCACAACACAATATCACCATCACATCAGACATCAACACACAATTAGTCACCAAGATCTTACCTGTTCACGTTGAGAATATTGCTCTCTGATCTTCCCTTTGTTGCTGATATTGCCACAACGTGATCACCACCACTAGTGTGCACTACACACACGCACACTATACTCACTGTGTTACCCACTATCTTATCTCACTAATCACTATGGCATTAGTTCTCACGTCTAGTGGCCGACGATATCACTTTGTATTTCTCTGAATACATTTAATTTTGGTACTGTTGGCAGGCTGACTACCTCCACGACGACGAAGCCTTGTTCCTGATGACTGGCAAGACAACCACACTCAGGACTCACAAGGCGCCGACAGCAGACCACAACAGCCACCTGAGCCTCGGAAGAGTCTACAGCACCACTGGCAGACTAGAGCTTCTAGACTACCTATTAGCACCGATTTGGCAGGACGAATACCGACACCAGAACAACGACCACCTTCAGTATTAACCTCCTCCCCCCCCCCCACACCACCGGCAACGACCACGCCACCACCGCCCTCCCAGTCACACACTACGTCACCACATTTCCTCGGGGTCCTTATCATGAGGCATCGAACCCTGTCCCTACATTCTCCTTTCCCACGCACACATTCTTCAGCCATGGAATCCCCCAAGGACTAACAACGTACCGAGAGCACCATTAAGTTCTTAGTGAATAGAGAAGGGCGAGGCCTCAGGTAGTCGTGGAAACGTTGCAATGTGGAATGTAAACCAAATGGTGCAGTATTTTTATTATGATCAGTGTAGAGTAGATCCAGGGAAGAGTGATGACGCGACAGTTCTCGGGAGACCTGGTGGGCCCTGTCAATGTGTGCAGGGGAGAGAGAGAGAGAGAGAGAGGGTGAGAGAGAGAGAGAGAGAGAGAGAGAGAGAGAGAGAGAGAGAGAGAGAGAGAGAGAGAGAGAGAGAGAGAGAGAGAGAGAGAGAGAGGGTGAGAGAGAGAGGGGGGGGGGGGAGAGAGAAGGAAGACATAAGGTCTAATGAGGAAAGGTTGACAAACGCAGAGACAAAAATCAGGCAGAGGTAAATATATATGATCCCTTATTACCTCCACACCTTAAACTATTATGTATTAGCGAAAAGACCTACCATTAAAGTGTGATGATTAATTGTAAATACTTACCTATTGAAATGGAACAATCTCTGTTCCAGTGACTTTAGCTGGCATTATAATTATATGGTGTGCAGGATAAATGTAATTGCTAATGTAATTATCACACACACACACACACACACAACAGTGCCAGGAGGCAGGAGTCACTGCAGCAGGCTCCAGGAATATCAAATTGCCTAAGGTTGGGAACAGGTTGAGGGGCTGTCAGTAGTGTCCCACTTACACTTGCCCCAGGTTATATAAAGGTTAATGGAAGTTTAAAAGTAAATAAGATACAAGAAATAAGTGAAAGTGAGTGAAAATTCTGTGTTGGAAAAGTTTATTTTCCACAACAAATGATCATCAATAACAAAGATGGCCGCCACCACAGGGAAGGTAAACACACCAACAGATGATTGCTTCAAAGGATTTTCGCCACAAGATATAATGAAAGAAGGTTTTCTTGGCAGGTAAGAGATAATTGAGGATATGCTAAAGATGTATGAAGAAAAATTACATGAATTGGAAAATAAAAAGGAGATCTCAGACGTGAGTTTCACACCATAAAAGGAAGTATTCTCAGCAAGGCAAGAAAATTACCTCCTTAACGGACAAGGTAAAGTTTCAGGAGGAACAAATCAAGGAACTAGTGAAAGAAAATGAGGTATGGAAAGTAAAGAGTGGTGAATTTGACGAAATTAACAAGAAAATAGACACATATGGTGAACAACTCCAAGAAACTCTAAAGGTCAACAGAGAGTTAGACAAGGATATGCATGGAGAAACTTCATGGACAACTCACATAGAGAAGGTTCATGAAGCACTTGAAAAGTGCAAAGAGGAAATTAAGGAGACATGTGCAATTTGTAAAAGAGAAAGAGACGATCATGGAAGTGTGTTTGGAAATCAAAACCAGAAATGACTAATAAGAAGCAGAAGTTAGGCAAGCAATTAGTAAAGAACTGGTTACCAACAGTAAATTAGTACAAAACACTGCAGATATAAGTAAGTCCATAATAATTTTCGGGTGTTTAGAAAAGGAAATATCATCTCAGGTGGATAAAGCAGCAGGAGACATAAAAATCATAGAGAAAATAGTTGGTTTAGGAGAAGACCTCACTTTAAAGGAAAATGTCAATGATTTTAGGAGGATAGGAAAATATGAGAAAAATATACCAAATGGGAACTGTAAACGAGGGGCGAAACGGGAAACTAATTTCCCGAATGAGCATCAGAGATGCTTGAAAGAATTACGAAGTAGTAAGGAAGAATGAACAAGGGAGTGAAGAACTGGAGACAGACACAGATTCAGTTGGAAAATATTACAAAACCTAATAGATTGAAGGTTCAGAGACTGGTTCCAAGAGCTGACATTCAACCCCCGCCAGCACTTCCAAGTGAGCACCCACACGCCCAGGGTCGGGGCGCCGCCCGAACAGCTGCTCAGGGTAAGGTAAAGTCATTATCAGGAGAAAGTTCAATGCTACTTGGAAGGGATGTGAGGACACTAGGAGCTGGGATATGAGGACAGACTAGGAGCTGGGACATGAAAACTGACTAAGAGCCGAGATATGCGGAGTAGGTGAAAGGAAGATGCCCAGCAATTTGTACCAATCGGGGATCGAACGGTAACCCTGTGGAACGCCCTTGCCCTGCCCCGCAGATCACGGCAGGAGACTGTGCTGGCGTGAGTCTGGAAGCAGCCACCAGGGGCTCAGCACGACGCTCACCGCGAAGAACACATTAAGTGAAGGAAATATGAACAAAAAAGTAGGGATTGACACATGTTTTGGGTGAAGAAATATTGTTGAAATAGTCATGGATGAGGATTTCCACAGAGGAGGCAAATATTCCCTGGAGGAACATATTAGCCATAGAGAGAGGATAGGCACAGAGGCGGGAAATAGCCGTGAAGGAGAGGAATAATCATGGATGAAGATAATAACTCTGAAGGTGGGAAATTGCTGCGGAGAGGCAGACGAAGATTGTAGAGGGAGCAGTGAAGGAATGTAAGGAAACACTGTGGTGGACGTGGACAGGAAACTGGTAAATGGGTTCAAGAAACACGGGAAATACATTAAGCTGAGCATTTTGACGAAGTAATGAACACGTGAAATAAGTGAGAAAGTAAATCTGAGCAGACGAACATGAGATTAAACCATAATTAAGAGACACAATAGTAAAGCAAATTAACGACCAATGGATCAATAGGCAATATCAAGATGATAAAAGATAAACATGATAAAGTAGCAAAACACCGATAATGGAAAACAAAAGAAACACAGCAGGTCTGGTCGTGAAGGAACAAACAGGAGAATTAGATAAAAAAAACATGAAAATTAAATTACCTCCCCGACCAATAACCAAGCACATACCTCCAGCAACATATTACCTCCCCGACCAATAACCAAGCACATACCTCCAGCAACATATTACCTCCCCGACCAATAACCAAGCACATACCTCCAGCAACATATTACCTCCCCGACCAATAACCAAGCACATACCTCCAGCAACATATTACCTCCCCGACCAATAACCAAGCTCATACCTCCAGCAACATATTACCTCCCCGACCAATAACCAAGCACATACCTCCAGCAACATATTACCTCCCCGACCAATAACCAAGCACATACCTCCAGCAACATATTACCTCCCCGACCAATAACCAAGCACATACCTCCAGCAACATATTACCTCCCCGACCAATAACCAAGCACATACCTCCAGCAACATATTACCTCCCCGACCAATAACCAAGCTCATACCTCCAGCAACATATTACCTCCCCGACCAATAACCAAGCTCATACCTCCAGCAACATATTACCTCCCCGACCAATAACCAAGCTCATACCTCCAGCAACATATTACCTCCCCGACCAATAACCAAGCTCATACCTCCAGCAACATATTACCTCCCCGACCAATAACCAAGCGCATACCTCCAGCAACATATTACCTCCCCGACCAATAACCAAGCACATACCTCCAGCAACATATTACCTCCCCGACCAATAACCAAGCTCATACCTCCAGCAACATATTACCTCCCCGACCAATAACCAAGCTCATACCTCCAGCAACATATTACCTCCCCGACCAATAACCAAGCGCATACCTCCAGCAACATATTACCTCCCCGACCAATAACCAAGCTCATACCTCCAGCAACATATTACCTCCCCGACCAATAACCAAGCTCATACCTCCAGCAACATATTACCTCCCCGACCAATAACCAAGCTCATACCTCCAGCAACATATTACCTCCCCGACCAATAACCAAGCGCATACCTCCAGCAACATATTACCTCCCCGACCAATAACCAAGCTCATACCTCCAGCAACATATTACCTCCCCGACCAATAACCAAGCGCATACCTCCAGCAACATATTACCTCCCCGACCAATAACCAAGCTCATACCTCCAGCAACATATTACCTCCCCGACCAATAACCAAGCACATACCTCCAGCAACATATTACCTCCCCGACCAATAACCAAGCTCATACCTCCAGCAACATATTACCTCCCCGACCAATAACCAAGCGCATACCTCCAGCAACATATTACCTCCCCGACCAATAACCAAGCACATACCTCCAGCAACATATTACCTCCCCGACCAATAACCAAGCTCATACCTCCAGCAACATATTACCTCCCCGACCAATAACCAAGCTCATACCTCCAGCAACATATTACCTCCCCGACCAATAACCAAGCTCATACCTCCAGCAACATATTACCTCCCCGACCAATAACCAAGCGCATACCTCCAGCAACATATTACCTCCCCGACCAATAACCAAGCTCATACCTCCAGCAACATATTACCTCCCCGACCAATAACCAAGCGCATACCTCCAGCAACATATTACCTCCCCGACCAATAACCAAGCTCATACCTCCAGCAACATATTACCTCCCCGACCAATAACCAAGCTCATACCTCCAGCAACATATTACCTCCCCGACCAATAACCAAGCTCATACCTCCAGCAACATATTACCTCCCCGACCAATAACCAAGCACATACCTCCAGCAACATATTACCTCCCCGACCAATAACCAAGCTCATACCTCCAGCAACATATTACCTCCCCGACCAATAACCAAGCTCATACCTCCAGCAACATATTACCTCCCCAGCCAATAACCAAGCTCATACCTCCAGCAACATATTACCTCCCCAGCCAATAACCAAGCTCATACCTCCAGCAACATATTACCTCCCCAGCCAATAACCAAGCACATACCTCCAGCAACATATTACCTCCCCAACCAATAACCAAGCACATACCTCCAGCAACATATTACCTCCCCAACCAATAACCAAGCTCATACCTCCAGCAACATATCAGCAGGAAGACGAGAATGAAAGACTAAAGCAACTACGCTAACCAAGAGAGAAGGAGAACAATGTCAAAAGGAACTTGAGTCAACACCAGAGGACGTAGAGAGACAAGTGAAGGCACTCGATGAAACAAAGGCTGAATTAAGTCCTTGACAACGTATTGACAGTAATATACCTGCCAACAGTACTTGACAACGTATACACACTAATATACCTGCCAACAGTACCTAACAACGTATACACACTAATATACCTGACAACAGTACCTAACAACGTATACACACTAATATACCTGACAACAGTACCTAACAACGTATACACACTAATATACCTGACAACAGTACCTAACAACGTATACACACTAATATACCTGACAACAGTACCTAACAACGTATACACACTAATATACCTGACAACAGTACCTAACAACGTATACACACTAATATACCTGACAACAGTAACTAACAACGTATACACACTAATATACCTGACAACATATACACTAATATATCCGCCTACACACACAATGTAACGATCTCAATTGTTATAACTTGTAACAAAGTTGTTGCCTCTTGTTATAAAGTTTTTACTACGTGTTAGAAAGTTGTTACAACTTGTTATAAGGTGTTTCAACTTGTGATAGAGTTTCAAGTTCTTATAAAGTGTTACAACTTGTTAAAACATCCAGGAGGATGTTAAATGTAGAGGAGTAGAGGGACACCTGAAGTTATTTGTGCACCAATACATCATTAACCTGTGCACCAATACATCATTAACCTGTGCACCAATACATCATTAACCTGTGCACCAATATATCATTAACCTGTGCACCAATACATCATTAACCTGTGCACCAATACATCATTAACCTGTGCACCAATACATCATTAACCTGTGCACCAATATATCATTAACCTGTGCACCAATACATCATTAACCTGTGCACCAATACATCATTAACCTGTGCACCAATACATCATTAACCTGTGCACCAATACATCATTAACCTGTGCACCAATACATCATTAACCTGTGCACCAATACATCATTAACCTGTGCACCAATACATCATTAACCTGTGCACCAATACATCATTAACCTGTGCACCAATATATCATTAACCTGTGTACCAATATATCCGCTTGTAACTGAGAGAAGACAGGTGAGTGTGTAGGGGGGGGGGGTGCACACCTTCACACATCCTCCACTTCCAACCCCGGAAAAAAACACCAGCCCCACCTACACCCCCCCCCCCCCAAAAAAAAAAAAAAAAATCCCCACCCCCTTCCACACAGTAATCTCCACCCATTAGCGTATTTACTTAAGACTTGAGTGTGTGGCTAACCCGAAGTGTTCACTTCCCATCTCCCCTTCCATCTTCATTCTCCACCAATCCTCCGTTCCATTCAGTCTCTTTCACGATATTACTTCCCCTTCCTTTCATTTTTCACTCATATCGTACACCGCTTTCCTCTCCCACAAGGCCACAGGAGCGGTCGTGTGGCCCCGGTCCTACAGTACTGTGCATGTTTTCTCTTACACAATGTGTCAACTTTGTGAAAGAGAAAACATGCACTCTCTTGAACATTATATTGTAGAATGTCCCATACTGACTGACTTTCGCCCTCCAGGGCTAAGGTATGCTGAACTCTGTAATTACTATATGAGTACTGGAACACTTGATGATATATTGGACTTGTACCCAAGATTGACCATGTAATATATCAATTATACAATGTATATATATGATGTAACTATATAACCTGAGCTTGTAAAAGCACCTACATCACCTTCAGTGATTAAGTGCTTAATTGCACACTAGTTTCTCTATCAGCTATCTCACTCTGTCAGAGTAAAAGAGACAAATGTTTGTGATGTGAATGCATGTGTGTGTATATATGTACGTATATATGTATATGTACGTATATGTGTGTGGGTGTATGTATATGTATGTGTATAAAGTATATATGGAAGCTGATCAAAATTACATTTCACCTTTGTAAATGTACATTAATGACACTATGTAAAAGACACATCGAACACTTTATGTAGGGCATACGTAAATCTGTGTATCTATGTAATTACGTATGTAGCTTAGCTTAGCATTTTACAAGCACCGAATCACCTTCTGTGGCTGAGTGTTCAATAAACCCCTGAACTATATGTTTAACACATCTCTAACCCTGTCCATGGAGGACAGAAGAAAATGTATATATGCTGGTTAGCATTGTAAATGTGTGGCCACGTCTGTGGTAGAAAAATAATAATAATAAACAAAGTACTGAGCAGTCAACAACGCCTCCCAACATTAATGAGGCGGTCATGTATATGGAACACTGTGTACAGTGTGTTACAGGCGACACCCCCTGCCCCTCCACGAGTAGGATTGGCTCCTATTGTGACAACCAACGACTCCAAAGAAGTAAAATGACTCTTCCAATATTACCTCCCTCTCCCTCTCTCACTCTGTGCCTGATCCCTCTCCCTCACTTTATAACTCGCATTATGCCCCACCTCGCCACCCCTGGCGTGGGACTGGTCGCCACCCCTGGCGTGGGACTGGTCGCCACCCCTGGCGTGGGACTGGTCGCCACGTGGGACTGGTCGCTCCCTGGCGTGGGACTGGTCGCTCCCTGGCGTGGGACTGGTCGCTCCCTGGCGTGGGACTGGTCGCCACCCCTGGCGTGGGACTGGTCGCTCCCTGGCGTGGGACTGGTTGCCACCCCTGGCGTGGGACTGGTCGCTCCCTGGCGTGGGACTGGTCGCTCCTTGGCGTGGGACTATATAAGTCATTCCCGTACTGCTTGTGAAGCAAGCACCACACAAGTACCACGAGAGTAAATATTTATAGATCTGATCACCATTCATGTAATGTTAGTATCTGTATATAATAATCCCTGGCCGCCATGTTAACTAACCAGTAAGACTTTACTTCTCCTCTTCCATCACTAAAAAAGCCGCATGTAAACTATAGTCAGTGTGTGTGACGGGGCAATGTGCTATTATTTTTGGTGTATAGGATTGTAAAGTTTTCAACCGTTAAGAAAATAATTTCTAGCTTAAATTTTTTGTTAGTTTGGTGAGGATGATGGTGGTGTGAGGGGCGAGTGTCCATTAATCTGCTGCCTCCGCGGGCCGCGTCTGTGTATCACGGAGATTGAAAATATAATTACTTTCTTTTGGCTAGCGCCCAGGGAGTCATGCAGTCTGTAATCTCCTGATTGAAGTCTCCCATTATGGCTCACCTTATTGGGTCTCACAGTTGGCGGCAGGAAGCCTGTCAAGCTTATCGAGGTCCCTGCTAGGCCAACTACTGCCCTTGATCGCGATGCAACCCACAACAGTTCCCTAACTCCCGGGGACCTATTTATAGAGGGCATGAAATTTTTTTTACCAAGCTTTGAGCGTTTTTTTGAAGGCAATTTATTTTCTTATTATTTCTCACGCTGTTGGAATAATGTGTTAGAGAGGTGACACGAGTCAGTATGACGGAGACTGTAACCCGGGACCTGCCACACAAGGCCGTCGTAGACCCGTCAGGGGAATGTCTACATATTCTCCACACACACATCGTACACCCGCCACCCTTTATATTGTCCATGACGAACCACAAGCATGTTGTTGTTGTTGTTGTTGTTGTTGTATTAGATTCAGCTTTTCGGAACAAGATGTCCATGTAGCACGGACTATAGTGAGCCCGTAATTGAGTTCGGTTATTCGCGATAACCTTCTTACCGTGATATTTAGGTCAAAGCTTTAAATGAAGGTAGAGTTTTCTTCTTTTCGCACTGGTACTACGAATATTTGGCCAATGTTGATGAAGATGGACTGAACCAAGTGGACGTGAGGGAATCACCTCAAGTGAAATAACCGCTCACCCATTTTTAAGTGTCAACAGCCCTGAAGAATGAGGCTCTGGAGCACTTACAGTCAGCAGTACTTGTCATCTGTGTACACTGGCCTCCAGTACACCCATTATATACCCCATGACAACACTAATAAACGCTAATATATATTCCGTGCCACCCAAACTCTTGCACAAGGCGGCCATAACTGCCCACCTCCTGCATCACGTTAGTGACTAATCAATACTGGGCACAGCTGCGTTTGGAGCAGTGCAAGTCTTATTAACCACCGGAGGGTTACCGCCACAAGAGCTTACTAACCAACCAGTAAGTAAATTCTCGTCCAATGATAGCCCAGGGCTATAGTAAACTGTCAGTGTATATACTTGGAGAGGTGGAGTATATACCTCAGGAAATATAGCGTGAGAAGCGAGGTACACCTAAGTGTAACGCTGACCACGGGGCTCCCTGAAGGTCAGCACTCCTTCAGGGATGGTCAGCTGGTGTGGGGTGACTGTAGGACATTACCTCCGCCTGTGACACTCCGTGTTGCTGCCTGCTTGCGGCCACACGTATCCTGCCTTCATTATTGATTACAGTATGTGTCGCAGGTATCACGTGGGAGGGACGCATGTGGCGGACAGCCTCTTACGGCTAACTTAATTAAACTATTCTTCGTTCTACCTCGTACCTCGAGATATGCTTCGTTCTGGAGAGAGAGAGAGAGAGAGAGAGAGAGAGAGAGAGAGAGAGAGAGAGAGAGAGAGAGAGAGAGAGAGAGAGAGAGAGAGAGAGAGAGAGAGAGAGAGAGAGAGAGAGAGAGAGAGAGAGCGAGAGCGAGAGCGAGAGCGAGAGAGGTGATATTTGTGTATTGCTGTCAGCAGCTGACTGTTACTGGAGAGTGGCACAGTTCAAGGTACACAGTAACTTGGTAAGAGGGGAGACAATGGGAACAGCCTGGTTAGGTGTGCTTTTACCAGTAGTAACACTAACCACACATATATACCCTCGCAATCCCTGTTGAGTGTGAGAGTGGTGTGAGCACTACACAAGTGTGCGTGGACGGTCAGGGTGGTGTAGAGTGACCTACACAAACGTGCTTCTCCAGTGTGGGTCTAAAACCTGACCCAGCGCGAGCATTAGGAAGTCATTGTCACGTCACATACCTCCTCCACTCTGTATATAAAGCAACATTTTATGTTTACATTTTCCTCACGTTAGGGCAGGTTATGTTGGGTTGGCTTAGGATAGGTTATGTTAGGATAGGAGAGGCTATGTTAGGTTAGCTTCGTTTAGGCTTTGTTAGGTTATGATAGGATAGGTTATGTTAGGTTGGGTTATTTTATTTACAGCGTAGCAATGGCGTAGAGAGATACATACTTTTATCAGGTCTTGGACCTTACTCGAATTCTAAACTCTCAGACTATGGCTTATCTTTGAAAGGTACCGTAACTTAAGACATCTTGAAAAGCCTCAGGCTTTTTGATATTTAGGGACCCTGGTTCAATCCCCGGGCAGGAGAACAGAATCGATTTGGTATATTTTATTTTACCTGATACCTTTCTTCACCTTTCAATTAAATAGGTACCCAAGGAGTCAGTGCCTTTTGTGGGTTGCATTCTGAAGTACGTCAGTAATTGGCCTAGGGAGGACCTCGATAGGCCTAACTATAGATTTCCTATACTCGGCAGCAGAAATCATTAATATTATACGTAGGGAACCTCATTACATCTATGCTATGAAGTGAATTTTTGTTTGTTGGACATCAACTTGGCGTAACTGGTACTTGATTGGCTGCTATGTAGTTGTCTTAGTACAGTACTAGCAGCATTGTTAGTACAGTACTAACAGCACTGTTAGTACAGTACTAACAGCATTGTTAGTACAGTACTAACAGCATTGTTAGTACAGTACTAACAGCACTGTTAGTACAGTACTAACAGCATTGTTAGTACAGTACTAACAGCATTGTTAGTACAGTACTAACAGCACTGTTAGTACAGTACTAACAGCATTGTTAGTACAGTACTAACAGCATTGTTAGTACAGTACTAACAGCACTGTTAGTACAGTACTAACAGCATTGTTAGTACAGTACTAACAGCATTGTTAGTACAGTACTAACAGCACTGTTAGTACAGTACTAACAGCATTGTTAGTACTGTACTAACAGCATTGTTAGTACAGTACTAACAGCACTGTTAGTACAGTACTAACAGCATTGTTAGTACAGTACTAACAGCATTGTTAGTACAGTACTAACAGCACTGTTAGTACAGTACTAACAGCATTGTTAGTACTGTACTAACAGCATTGTTAGTACAGTACTAACAGCACTGTTAGTACAGTACTAACAGCATTGTTAGTACAGTACTAACAGCATTGTTAGTACAGTACTAACAGCATTGTTAGTACAGTACTAACAGCACTGTTAGTACAGTACTAACAGCATTGTTAGTACTGTACTAACAGCATTGTTAGTACAGTACTAACAGCACTGTTAGTGCTGTGTGTGTTATGCAGTTACAGATTTTCCCACTGTTGCCATATGACCAGGAAGGTGGCCAACAGCTTTCAGAAAATCGCTGTACAGATATTACCACCTACATGGACACTAATCTGGTGCTCGTGTATGGTATTGTTTATTTTCTAGCTTATAAATAAATAAATAAATAAATAAATAAATGAGTAAATAAGTATTGTCTCTAGGCATCACTAACCTTATATAATAATGATGACAAACACCACCGGTATCTGCCATATTTTCCAACCATTACCACACTTCGTATTAGTAAATGTGCTGCGACGTCTACCTAAACGTGTCCCGGGACTCAAACATGTGAGACAAACCAAGTTTGAAAACAAAGATTATTTACATAACCGTTTTCTTTACTACGTACACTTCCTTACCCGTTCTCTTGACAATAATATCCCAAACGAAAGTAATTACTATATATTCGCAAGGCGACAAATTTTCAGTGGAATTCGTTGCACTGAAATGCAATTAATATTTATATAAAAAGTATTGCCTTTACTAAATGCAAGTTGACGTAGCTCACCAAAAAGATTTAGAGTGACTTCGTATCATGATCCACCTAATACGTCATGTTATCTAAGAAATCTTGCTGCCTCAAGGACAATGACAATGATCTTATCTGCCTTCCACACGGGTGGTGTACCGAGCCTCCACGTCTTTATCCTCTACCTGTAGCATCCTCCTGCCCCCTAACCATCTAAATTCTTATATTTGTGGTGTTGGATTTAGTGGCCAGGAGGCGTTCCCTTGTAGGGTAAAAGTAAAATTCAAACCCAGGCTGCTGCAAACACGTTGTCTGTCGACTGAAGAAAGAAAAAGTGCCTTGCGGCGGATAAACTCGCTGTCAGGCAGATGTTTGGTGAGCCCCTGGAGTTCCCCGGGGACGCGAGCGTCTGGCCCCACCCACGCAGAAAACTAACAGGAAGACTGCGGCTGTCGACACCCAGTGACCCCGGACGATAAGTAGTTAGGCGTCCCGTGAACTCTAGGTAGTTGAGCAAGTCGCCGACGACCATTAAGAACGCGATGGTCCCACCTAAACTTGAGCTAGATTGAGTAAAATGCAGAAACGTCTGCCAGTGACATCCGGCAGAGCAGGAGGCAACCACCCACCACGGCCCGAGGGCATGCCGGGAACCCGTCAACTCCCGGCATATTTCCGCATTGAACTATTTACACTTAATACGGGCATGTATCAACCAGTGATCAGCTGTGATTGTATTATAATTTACATAAGTTATACTAGAAGGGATACCCGGCAGTGTCCGGGATAGTGTGTTTCTCCTTCACCCCAATCACCTCTTCACCTCCTTTTTCCCACCCATTTCTACCGTCCTCCTCTTCCCCACCTCCCTCTCCCTCTTTATTTCAATCTCTCTATTTTCCCCTTCTCCCCACCCTCCTAATCTCCCCCGTCTGACCTACAAGTCGTTCGCCTTCATCACCTTCAAGAGAATAACTTGAAAGGGACTCGGTCAGCCACCTTTCTCCCACTATGTGTGGGGGAGGGGGTCACTATTCGGGCTTAACCCCATTACAGGACCAATACGATCAACCCCGACCACTATGTCTGTTTAGTACCCCTAGACCATTCACCTTCCAATGTTGGGTAAGGCTCCTAGCTTCTGGCCTCCAGCTTTGGAGAGAGAGACAGATATTCTTATAAAATATCCTAGATAGACTAGGGGCGGGGCAGCCGGCATGGGTCTGTCACGAGAGCAGGGAAGCATTGGGTGGTTCACACTTCTGCTCTAGTGGCGGCCCAGGGAACGCTTCAAGTTCCAGCTGGGCAGCTTCAAGTTCCTGATTGTGGTTGTTTTGTAGCGTAGTTGATAGATCTACCGTCTCCCACTCTACGGAGTCAGTGGTTCGAGACCCATAGGGCCCAAGTGAGTGATTGTATATATATATAAACACTTCTCACTGGAAGATGCTAGAAGTGACGCAAACACTACTGAACGTCAGCGAGTGGTGAAGGAGCTGACGGTAACATGGCAGTCTTGTCGTGTTCCTCTTAGGTCAGCAGTGGGCTGATAAGAAGGCCCAACATTGTTATAATGAGTCTGTCCACGGGATATATACACCAAGAGGTATACCTCGCTTCTCGGTGTAAACTTGCTGGTTGGAGAGTAAACTACTGGGGCGACGTTAATAACTCATGCGTCGAGAGGCATGAAAGCCAAACAAGAGATCAAAGACGTAACAATAAGTGATTAAGGGCAGCAACCAGGAGATAATAAGAACAATATTCAAGTCCACGAGAGATAGATTCCGAGTGTTGGACGTGACAATAATACAACAATTCACATATTTCCACATGTAATGGACCTGCTGACAGTTATCATGACATTCCTTCACAAACGGAGATCAAGGTATTGGAGTCAGGATCTTTACCTTACAACAATAAACTGACATTTACACAGCAGGATGTGGGACGAATTGAATTGTTTGTCACTTGCAAAGATCAAAATACACACAGGAGCAACTATGACGTCATACAAACGCATTCGTGACGTCAGAGAAAGCTGTTTTGACGTCACTGACGCTTACAACCAGCGGCTTGAAATGCTGGGGCCCAAGATCTAGAAGTGGTGGCTCGTGCAGGCAAGCATTAGGTAACACACACATGCATTAGAGCACGCTCCTGGGTGCACACACACACACACACACGCACACTATTGTATGGGCTGTGTGCCTCAGCAGAGGTCAGGGCTGGCCCACATGCTGGCTGGCACAGGACGTCTGGCGTCTCCACTACACACCGAGGAAGGGTTTGGCAGGTCCGTCTACGACGCCGTTCGGGATTTTGACGTCAAAATGCAGTGTATTGTGTGAGAGGACAGGTTGGGTGGACAGTATAGAGACAGAGTAGGGAACTGTCACAAGCAGTGTACTCCGGAGTTCTCTCCCTGATCCTTTATAATACACATAATTTGATACCTTAATATCGGACTAAATATGAAAAAGAAGTAACTTTGCAAACAATTCATACATTTTACGAAATACAGATTAGTAGGAACACACAGAACAACCGGGAAAAGATATAATTAGGCTTCGAGTCTGGACGGAGAAGTGGCAAATGCGTTTAAATACAGATAAATGCGAAATACATAATGTTTGGTGAGGAAAAAAATACGTCATTTGTTATCAGCCAAGTAATGTGGAAATAAACACATTTCTTTGTAAAAGGGATTTGAGACCCGCGTTCTTTTGTTGACAGAATGCTGCGTCATGTCAAAAGAATTTAAAAACTTTTCGAAACCTTAACAATTGCATGTTTTGATCAGCTATGGTGATGTCTGTGTTTAGCTTTAATGGAACGGCTATTATATGGGACAGATTATCCGAGGTGATAAAATGTGCAGAAAGTAGATATTCAACCATTTTTACATAATGTGATTAACTGTGAGGATATTTTAGCTAACCTATCTCAACTTCCCAGTATTATATTATATATATATATATATATATATATATATATATATATATATATATATATATATATATATATATATATATATATATATATATATATATATATATATATATATATATATATGTCGTACCTAGTAGCCAGAATGCACTTCTCATCCTACTATGCAAGGCCCGATTTGCCTATTAAGCCAAGTTTTCATGAATTAATACACTTTCTCTAATTGTTTTCTTATGAAATGATAAAGGTACCCATTTCATTACGTATTAGGTCATATTTTTTTAATTGGAGTTAAAATTAACGTAGATATATGACCGAACCTAACCAGCCCTACCTAACCTAACCTAACCTATCTTTATAGGTTAGGTTAGGTTAGGTAGCCGAAAAAGTTAGGTTAGGTTAGGTTAGGTTAGGTTAGGTAGGTTAGGTAGTCGAAAAATAATTAATTCATGAAAACTTGGCTTATTAGGCAAATCGGGCCTTGCATAGTAGGCAGAGAAGTGCGTTCTGGCAACTAGGTACGACATATATATATATATATATATATATATATATATATATATATATATATATATATTTATATATATATATATATATATATATATATATATATTTATATATATATTTATATATATATTTATATATATATTTATATATATATTTATATATATATTTATATATATATTTATATATATATTTATATATATATTTATATATATATTATATATATTTATATATATTATATATATATATATATATATATATATATATAAAATATATAAAATATATATATTATATATATATATATATATATATATATATATATATATATATATATATATATATTATATATATATATATATATAAAATATATAAAATATATATATATATATATATATATATATATATATATATATATATATATATATATATATATATATACACACACAGTGAAGGGTGCACTGAATCGCCGGGAGTGATTAGGGAGGGGTGGGGAGGGAAGGGGGGTGAAGAGAAGTCAGTGTACTGATATAAGTGTTAAGGGGAAAGTGGAATGGTGTTTACCGCTCAGTGCTCACCTATTTTAACAATTCTGACTTTCGAATTCTTTGTCGAATCTGGTCTTAATGTAGGGGATGGAGGTGGCTTCCACAACTTCTTCTTTCAGTGCATTCCACTTGTTGACCACCCGCAAAGGGTACAAGCATTTCCTTATATTTCTGTGACTCTTTTGAGTTCCCAGCCTCCATTTATACTCTCGCGTAGTATTTCCTCTCACTTTGTCCACCTTATTTATTCCGGCTCAGTATCTTGCTTGTTGCGCCACGTGTCTGTTTTTTCCCTTCACCAGAGTTGTGAGGTCCAGCTCCCTTAACCTCTCCTCATAGCTGAACCCTCATATCTCCCCCCCCCCACTCTTGTTTCAAAGCTTTGTTTAAGTTTGGGTTTAAGCTTAGCAAGTTGCGGATTCCAGGTTGATGCTGCATAATGCAGTATTGCCTAACAATGTCTGTGTAGATTGTCTTGAGTCTTCATTTAGGTTTCCAAACGACGTTCTAAAGTTATCCAGCGTTCAATATGCTGTCGATGTTAGCATCTTTATTTGTGGAATCAGTGTTAGTGTTGGCATTACATCCACTCCCAAATCTTGTTCTCTCTCTGACTCTTTTACCTGTCTTCCCCTTAAGTGTAAAAACCTTCTGAAGTCCTTTCTTCCTTCCCACCCTCATTACCGTACAGTTGATCTTGTGTACACATCACCGTAGAATTTGATCTCTACACTACCGGAAAGATCCAATTCTGGCTCCCATTTGCCTGCCCACTCCTTAAGTTTGTTGTCTTCCTATAACTTCCAGCAGTCTTCCGAGGTTTTTACATCCCTGAATAGCTCTGCCTGGTCGGTAAACACTGACATCACTAATTAGAAGCAGTAGTGGTCCCAGCCTCGAGTCTTGGGACACCTCACTTGTTACACCGGCTCGAGACCTCCGCTCTGACTATGACTGTTTTCTGGCCTTCAGGTAATTCTCACCCAGTTCATTATCTTCCCAGTTATCCCAGCTTGCTTCTCCATCTTGTACACCAGCCTCTCACAAGGACCAAATACGTTTGGACAGTCTACGTAAAAGAATGAGAGTGCACATCTAACTGTGACTGTAGATGTTGAGAGGGGGGTAAGGGGGATCATGGGGGGAAGGGGGGTGATGGAATTATGAACATGGTTGTTACTGAATGGTAGGGAACGGAGACCGGGTGTGGGGGAGGGGGGACTTGTGTTGGTGAGGGTGTTGTAGAGATGAGAGAATGGTCGGGAGGGAGGGAGGAAGGGAGGGAGGACAGCCAACTCTCCTATCAGGTCAAACTTCCCGTTGCCAACGCGAGGTCACCCACACACATTAACCCCTCAGATACCTTGACCACAGAGACCAGGAGCGCCACAGTCTACCCCAATAAAGACTGCCGTGCTGTGCCCCACACGACCCACACCAGCCCCAGCTGTGTGGGTGAGCAGCGGGGTAACGTGTCCCCAGCGTGAGGGAGGAGGCATCACACTTCCTGCAGAGTGCACGAGTTCCAGGCTCCGCCACGTCTGGGTGGGAGGGAGGACACGTGTGAGTGCGTGTGTCCAGTCTGGCACTCTGACAAACGCACTCGTCCACTCCTTGTCACTCACTCATCATGTCAACTGCTGCTAGAGTCATGCTGCTGCTCTTCCTCTGTAGTATTGCTGGTAGGTGTTATTGTGTCGCAGGTATAGCTGCTGCTACTGCTGCTGTTGCTGTTATTGCTGCTACTGCTGCTGCTGTTGCCGCTGCTGCTGCTGCTGCTGCTGTTGCTACAGCTGCTGCTGCTGCTGCCGCTACTGCTGCTGTTGCTACAGCTGTTGCTACACCTGCTGCTACAGCTGCTGCTGCTGCTGTTGCTACAGCTGCTGCTGCTGTTGCTGCTGCTGTTATTACTACTGTTGCTGCTACAGCTGCTGCTGCAGCAGCTGCTACTCGCCTTGCTATATCACAAGTGGACGTCTCTAGTGCCACAAGTGGATGCCTCTGTGCCACAAGTGGATGCCCCTGTGCCACAAGTGGATGCCTCTGTGCCACAAGTGGATGCCACTGTGCCACAAGTGGATGCCTCTGTGCCACAAGTGGATGCCTCTGTGCCACTAGTGGATGCCTGTGCCACAAGTGGATGCCTCTGTGCCACAAGTGGATGCCTCTGTGCCACAAGTGGATGCCTCTGTGCCACAAGTGGATGCCTCTGTGCCACAAGTGGATGCCTCTGTGCCACAAGTGGATGCCTCTGTGCCACAAGTGGATGCCTCTGTGCCACAAGTGGATGCCTCTGTGCCACAAGTGGATGCCTCTGTGCCACTAGTGGATGCCTCTGTGCCACTAGTGGATGCCTCTGTGCCACTAGTGGATGCCTCTGTGCCACTAGTGGATGCCTCTGTGCCACTAGTGGATGCCTCTGTGCCACAAGTGGATGCCTCTGTGCCACAAGTGGATGCCTCTGTGCCACAAGTGGATGCCTCTGTGCCACAAGTGGATGCCTCTGTGCCACAAGTGGATGCCTCTGTGCCACAAGTGGATGCCTCTGTGCCACAAGTGGATGCCTGTGCCACTAGTGGATGCCTCTGTGCCACTAGTGGATGCCTCTGTGCCACTAGTGAATGCTCCTGTGTTACAAGTGGATGTTACTATGTAAGTAACGGATGATTCCGTGTTACAAGTGGGTGCGTTAGTGTCACAAGTAGATATTTCTGTGTCACAAGTGAATTCTTCTGTGTTACTAGCGGATTATTCTTTGTAACAAGTGGCTGCTTCTGTGCCAGGAGCTGTGACCCCCATATATAACCAGCGAGCAGAGGTGAGACAGGCGGAGCTCTGTGCTCCCCAACCTCTTATAAGGTTCTATGCCTCGGATGAAAGTAACAGAGGCGTCATGACCATTATTCATGCAACACAGTGGCCACTTTACGAAACCTGTACATCTCTCATCAATTATGGTGGCTTAGTATTTATTCAACAGATTAAGAGTATAGGGACGCTGCGACTATGCCAAGAACAACATTTACTTCCATAGCTCAGAAGCTCGTAGTCTGTTCAATGTTTATACAGACAAAGCCGCCGTGAATGAGATAAGATGTACATGTTTCGCAAGAGGTACGGAAATGCACGATGAATTCTGGCACCAGATGTCAGCTAAACAACTGTGTAATTACAAAATCAAGTGAGCACCCACCAGTGAGCCCCCACTAGTGAGCCCCAACTATTGAGCCCCCACTAGTAAGCCGGCTCTACTGAACCGCCACTAGTGAACCTGCCAATAGTGAGCCCCCCATTATTGAGCCCCCCACTACTGAGCCCCCCTCCACTAGTGGGCCTTGTGGGGATCGAACCAGCGGGTCAGGAGTTGACCCAACACATTTACCATCAAGCACGATATGATATTTACGTCAAGTTTTCGTCATGAGGTTTAACCATTTAGTAAGTCATGGTGGTGTGTGCTCCCAGCCTGGCCTCAGCTGCCACACACTTCCCCGACTCAGTCCTCACTCATTATGTCCACGAATTAAAACACTTGGATATGAATGGATCACCAGCGACTTTAAATTATCTATATTAATCACCAATGGACAATATGTATAGATATATAGGTTGCATCATGAAATACAAATACAATATTTTTCCTCAGGCAGTCACAATGTTTCACACGACACCAACAGTTCATCAGACTATTTCGTCTTCCTTAATTCCATGTCAGTACTGTGTGGTATCCTCCGGAGACACGTAACACGACGATATAATACACCGTCACAGTAGGGGCGAGGCGGGAATCACATCTGTCGACGTCAACCAGTATTTAGGACGTCATGTCACCGGGGTGAGAGTGAGTAGAGTACTCTCTGCTCCAGTTTCTGCCGGCGCTCATTACCTTGTCCGGCGACCCTGATTGGCCATCAGGATTCCCGCCACCTGACGAGCCGTGCCGCGCTTGTTAAACAACCCTCATGGGCGTTGATCTCGTTCATCCTGTAATAACAATATATACATGAACCAGTTATAATTTATTTTGTACCTCCTAACGCCAGAGGAATTTAAATTCTTCCTAAGTGAGACGAATTAACACTTTTCTCACTCCCTTTACGTAACAACCGCCACTAGTGAGCCCCCCACTGGCGAACCGCCACTAGTGAGCCCCCACTAGAGAGCCGCCACTAGTGAGCCCCCACTAGAGAGTCGCCACTAGTGAGCCCCCCACTAGTGAGCCGCACTAGTGAGCCGCCACTAGTGGAAACAACTGCAAATCAAACTGAGACATCAAAACTAGTTAGCATGAAGTGGAAGGTCAGGCGGGCCCAGGAATGGAAAGCAACACGCCACAGTAGAGCGCTGAGCACTAAGCCAGGTGACAACTCCCAACCTGCTGAGTCCTTTATGTCAAATGTACTCTATCTCCTCAGGTGACATACGCTGCCAGAGTGACAACCCCGCCAGTGATGGCGACGACGGCGGCCAGGTAGACGCAGACGACGGCGGCGACGACGACGAGCAGGATGCCCCTGGCGAGGACTGTCAGCCCTCCATAGCCGACACCTGTTTCAACGACCTGTCGGAGAACATCCTGTGTCACGTCGACACTCCGGTCGACCGCAACTGCACCTTTAGGAACTCCAGAGACTTTTGTGTGTGAGTGTGTCACCCTGGCTTGTGAGGCGCCTGTGTCACGCTGGCTTGTGAGGCGCCTGTGTCACGCTGGCTTGTGAGGCGCCTGTGTCACGCTGGCTTGTGAGGCGCCTGTGTCACGCTGGCTTGTGAGGCGCCTGTGTCACGCTGGCTTGTGAGGCGCCTGTGTCACGCTGGCTTGTGAGGCACCTGTGTCACGCTGGCTTGTGAGGCGCCTGTGTCACGCTGGCTTGTGAGGCGCCTGTGTCACGCTGGCTTGTGAGGCGTCTGTGTCACGCTGGCTTGTGAGGCGCCTGTGTCACGCTGGCTTGTGAGGCGCCTGTGTCACGCTGGCTTGTGAGGCGCCTGTGTCACGCTGGCTTGTGAGGCGCCTGTGTCACGCTGGCTTGTGAGGCGCCTGTGTCACGCTGGCTTGTGAGGCGTCTGTGTCACGCTGGCTTGTGAGGCGCCTGTGTCACGCTGGCTTGTGAGGCGCCTGTGTCACGCTGGGTACTGTGTGTTACATGCTGAATGGATGAGTATATCTTTTAATATACTGTAGTGTATTTGCTGAATAAATAGTATCATTTGGTGTATTATTCGTGCTGAATTAAGTATCTCTTTTAGTATATTGTAAATGCTAATGGGCGAGTACATTGAAAAAATATACAATACATTCAGAATGGACGAGTATCTTTTTTTAGCATACTATTATTTTGAATGAAGTATCTTTTTGAGTATCTTTCAGTATAGTATCTTTTTGAGTATCATTAAGTACAGTATTTTTTCAGTATCTTATGTAGTATCTTTTTTGAGTATCTTTAACTAACTCTCCTTTCATTACTCTATTAAATGAAAATTAATGATAATTCTAAGAATTAGGAAAATAATTTCAATTGAATATTCTAATATAATAATAATAATAATAATAATAATAATAATAATAATAATAATAATAATAATAATAATAATAATAATAATATGTGAAGATAACAGGTCCTATGTTATCTCTTATGTTATCGTGTCCCCTCCCCCCCCCCAGGGGTCTGGACGACGCCCTAAACTGCACGTCAGACATCGTGGACAACGGGTGCAGCGCGGAGCAGGGCCGCGACACCTTCGATGTCTGGCTACGAGGGATGAGAGCGGTCCACCGCGCCCTCTGCCTCGGTCGCGACCTCTCTCTCATTGATAGTGCGTCCGGTGCTTGTTGTAGGGGTGGGGTGGGGTGCAGGTGTGGGGAGGATACAGGTGTGTGTGTGTGTGGGGAGGTGGTGAGGTGGGGGTGGATACAGGTGTGTGGGGAGGGTGTTGTGGTGGTGGAAGAGGGAGGGTGTGATTTGCTGGTGAATGATATATGTTGCTATTTGCTCTTGGAATAATGGTGGTAAATGGTGCTGTTGTTAGCTGTAGTGGAGTTGTTTGTGATGGTGGGGTGGGGGTGGGGGGTGTTAATGGTAATGGTAGTGGGTGTGGTGGTAGTGGGTATGGTGGTAGTGGGTGTGGTGGTTGTGGTGATGGTACTAGTATACAAGTAGTGTTTTTCAGGCTTGTGGTGCCGGGCAGCAACTTGTGTGGACGAGATAATCTTAACCCTTAACCACACACACACATATATATACATATATGAAGATAGCGTCATATACATATATGAAGAAAGCGTCATATACTAAAAGTCAATATTACTGAGTGAACAGAAGACGTGTAACATCTCTTCTCTCCCTTGTAGACATCCTGAAGAGCTCCAACTGCTGGAAGTTCAAGAAGTTCGTCAAGTGTGCGGAGGAAACAGCTAACATAACCCACGTCAGTGACCTCCTCACTACCAAGCTCGATAGATATGAGTGCAAGTAAGTACGGTCTCACTTCATGCAGGTCGGCGTTCAATCCCCGACCGTCCAAGTGGTTGGACACCATTCCTTTCCCCAGTCCCATCCCTAATCCTTATCCTGACCCCTCCAAGTGCTATATAGTCGTAATAGCTTGGCCCTTTCCCCCTGATAGTTCCCTTCCCTTCACTGGTGTGTGTGTGTGTGGGGGGGGGGGGTGTCTCACAATACGCTAATGATATATTGAATAGTGTGCCCGCATGGTTCTGCTACAACTCTAGTACATTTACTATTTGTATCTGCAGAATCGAGCTATTAGCTCTTGGACCCCGCCTTTCTAACCAATTTATTTTTCCTCTATTATATCTACTACAGATTATTCTCTCTAACTCACACACACACACTCAGAAAGCAGCAAGTAGCAGCTGTCTAACTCCCAGATACTTAGTTACTGCTAGGTGAGCAGGGGCATCAGTGTGAAAGAAACTCAGCTCATTTGTTTCTGCCTCCGCCAGGGACCTTAGGGCTTCAATCCCAGAGCGCTGTCCACTCAGCCGCGAGGCCCCCACATGTGTATATGTCCCAGGGTTGGTCTAGTGTATGTGTATGGTCCAGTATTGCCATGTCCACTGAAGCGGACATAGGACATATACACATTACAGGAAGCTTCGGACATGTGTATTATACTCACTACGGCAGCCTTGGAACATACACACACTAAGGGTACAGTACCCCGGTTTGAGAGCCCGGCCGTCACAGCTTCATGCCCCACGTCTGCTTGTATACCCATTGTATACAAGTGGGTATACCCACTGTATACTCTCTGCTGTCTTACCTGTATGATGAGTCTACCCAGTAGCTGTAAACTCTTGGAGGAATCGTACTTTTTTTGGTGGTAGATGTTTCGGCAGTATTGATCTTAGTTTATCTCGTAGTTTGTCCTCCAGTAGTGTTAAGACCCGGGCCCAAGATTCACAGCTGTACCTGACTGTATAAAGTGACAGCTTCACTCTTATTTAAGAGATACCTACCTAAACACACACTCTCTATACATATATATTTATTACTGACAAATAATTATTTATCTTATAATTATGTTAAATTAAGCATACGTATTTTCAATTAAACACAGCGTGTGTTTTGTTTCTCTCAAACTCGCCTGCTAATTAATTACCCAACCACTTGGACTGGACGGTAGAGCGACGGTCGCGCTTCATGCAGGTCGGCGTTCAATCCCCGACCGTCCAAGTGGTTGGGCACTATTCTTTCCCCTCCTTCCTCCCGACCCAGGAGAACAATTGTGGCTCCTTCTAGAATAGTTGATTTTGTTTACAAATTGTCTAACTTATAGAAAAGTACTATAAAATACAAATTTTAAACTGTACATTCCCATAGTTCACATGGGAAAGATAAGAACCATAGATCAGACCAGCCAATGGCCGGAGACTGTAGTACACAAGTGTCAGGCCACGAAGCTCGTCCTCCTAATAGAGCGTCACATCTTGACATATACTGCACTTTTAGTTATTACATTTTTACGTCCCTATTTTTTCACTTTTTCATATTTGAACCTCATTCCTATTCTTCGTTTCCTTTCCCTTCTAACTTTTTCTATACTTTAACTAATTCTCTTAATTCTAAGCTTTGTCTCTTATTCTTACCTTCATCTCACTCGTTTACCTTCAACTGTCTCCGCCACTCTTCCATTACACGCCTTGATAATGGCCCAACACCAATCACAACATCGTACAATCTTCATTATCAGATGTGTGTGTTGGGCGTCTGTATGTATATATATATATTACAGCCTTCAGCCCAGCAGCAGTAACGTGTTGCGCACCATACTAGACGACCAATAAGTATTAGTAATAATCAGTAGCTCTCCTCCCTCCTACAGCCTGTTGCAGCTCTCAGTGGGGATGTGCAACGCTGACTCGGAGAAGAACCACTGGAAGTGTCGGGGCAAGGCGGAGGCGGTGCAGCGGGCGCTCGCAGTCTTCTTCGCCCACACCTCTTGCGGCGAGGACACCTCCTGCTCCAGGGCCTCGGCACACACTGTGCAGGTGAGGCCGCTCTCACGACCCCTGCTGGTGAGGGACCCAACTTTACCGTCTCTGTGGCGTAGTGGTAAAGCACTCGCCCGGCGCTTCGCGACTACTTTGGCCTGGGTTTGTATCCTGGTCGGGGAGGATTGACTAGGCGCCAATCCATAACTGTAGCCTCTGTTCGCCCAGCAGTGAATGGGTACCTGGTTGTTGAAACGATTTGGCTGGTCGTATTCCGGGGAAAAATTAGGATAAGGACCTGCCCGAAATGGTATGGGTGCTAGTTGCTGTACAAGAATGTAAGAACTCTTGTAAGAAGTTACATCCGATATCGGTTTGCGCATGCGCATTATCTTGTCTTCCAGAATTATTTAGCAATTTGTGAAAATGTGTTACTTTTACTCTCTAATTATATTTCTAGTGAGTTATAGAATGTCTTGCCTACAGGTTGGGGGATCGTCAGGGTCTGCGGTGGTGCTAACGTTGGTGGTGATGCTGGTGGTGCTGTCGTTGGTGGGGGCCATTCTGGTGAAGCACAAGGTCCTCACTATTCAGGCCAGACGCCCTCAGTTCTGCGTCAAGTCTTCCACCACGAACGATGATCAGGAGGATTACGACAGGTTCCAGTAGCGGCGCATGCCCCAGAGGGTATGCAATGACTCCTAGAGTGCAGGCAATGACCCTAGAGTGCAGGCAATGACCCTTGAGTGCAGACTGTTGTCCAAGAAGGCCTTTGGGTACTGGCCTTGATCCTAGAGGCGAGACCTTAGTTCGGAAGGAAGGACCGTGATTCTTGATAGAATATCCACACCTCGACCCCTAGGTGTAAGGTGTCCGACCCCTAGGTGTAAGGGGTCCGACCCCTAAAGAAGAAGTTCCAACTCTAAAACTTAGACTCATGACCATAAAAGGAAAACCCTGAATATTTAAGAAACCCTTCACATTCTTGTCCAGGACGATATAGCCTTGTTCTCAGGGTAGCATCCTTGCATTATATATATATATATATATATATATATATATATATATATATATATATATATATATATATATATATATATATATATATATATATATATATATATATATATATATATATATATATATATATATATATATATATATACCCTAACTCTCAGGGATAAACCAATGACGCAGAAGGATCTTCCCTTACTCTCAAGAATATTTACTAACACTCAAAGATATACCCTGACCCTCCGGGAAATTCTGTGACTCAAGAATATACCCAGTCCATCAAGGAGAGAACCGGTGCCTTAAAGAATATACTATAGTCCTGAAGGAGTATGCCGCACCTCACTCCCAGTCATCCTGCACTCATCCAACTTTGACTCGTTAACTGAGTCAGAAAAAGAGGGAAAACTCCAATCCACAGATCGATGAGTGAATGAGCTATTCTTGACTTTAATTAATGTAAATATTTTTTTCCTCAACAAAGGTGCTCACTGTTGCTTCAACAGTGGTTCTCACCTGGAGGTTCACGGTCCACTGGTGCTCCCTCTAGTGTATCTTCCCAAGCGGCTCTAGTACCCAGCCTGACCTTGGTATACACACGAGAACAACCTTGCAACATACATATACAAGAGCAACTTTGCAATACACACACACAAGATCAACGTTGCAGCATATATACACACTAGAGCAACCTTGCAGCATATGCACACTAAAGAGAGAGAGAGAGAGCACCAATGAGCCAATCACCACTCGTAAATAACACGGTGACCATTAACTCATAAGATAACGAAACATTACAAAAATACATGTTTTAAACACGGTAACACAGTTTAAACAATCTACAAAATAAAATCACAGATAATTGCACAAGTTTTAGTTGAAAGAAATTGATTTAATAAATAGCAATTAAAGTGTGTTAATGGTATTTATTAAGCTGAAATGTTAATTAGTTTTGTATTGGGCTTAAAGCCTATTACCCTCTGGAGGCTTATTAAAGCCACCTCAACACCTTACTGACCAACCAGCGAGTATACTTCAGTCCTGAACATTGTATAGGACTTAAGTAAACTCTTGAGTGTGTATATACAGACGAGTGGGGTACACCTCTCTGTGTACACACACCCGTGTAGTGTTATTGTCTCCTTATGTGTATATAAACTTACTGAAGTGTATGATTATTGAACTGGGATTCGGTACATATTTACAATATGTATGTAGATAGATGAGTGAGTGTGTGATGACCTCCCGACCAATGCATGTACATAATTGCCTTCTATTATAACTGTTTTGCACTGTACATACAACAAATACATCGTACCCACTGCTACTGTATTGTCCATACAACTAAATACATTCCTCTACAGCTTACCCAGTAACACTGTATATAAATATATATAGAAAACAAACAAATGTTTGTCATCATTATACCTGACCTGTTCTCAACTCCATAATAACAGAGACCTAGTTGGTCTCTAACAGATACTTGGTGGGTCTTTAACAGATACTTGGTGGGTCTCTAACAGATACTTGGTGGGTCTTTAACAGATACTTGGTGGGTCTCTAACAGATACTTGGTGGGTCTTTAACAGATACTTGGTGGGTCTCTAACAGATACTTGGTGGGTCTTTAACAGATACTTGGTGGGTCTCTAACAGATACTTGGTGGGTCTTTAACAGATACTTGGTGGGTCTCTAACAGATACTTGGTGGGTCTTTAACAGATACTTGGTGGGTCTTTAACAGATACTTGGTGGGTCTCTAACAGATACTTGGTGGGTCTCTAACAGATACTTGGTGGGTCTCTAACAGATACTTGGTGGGTCTTTAACAGATACTTGGTGGGTCTCTAACAGATACTTGGTGGGTCTCTGACAGATACTTGGTGGGTCTCTAACAGATACTTGGTGGGTCTCTGACAGATACTTGGTGGGTCTCTAACAGAAACTTAGTGGGTCTCTAACAGATACTTGGTGGGTCTCTAACAGATTCTTGGTGGGTCTATAAAAGATACTTTGTGAGTCTCTAACAGATACTTGGTGAGTCTCTAACAGATACTTAGAATCTCTGACAGAATCTTACCGTGGATATTAAAAGAAGGTGCAGAAGCACTAAGTGTGGCACTCTCTATGGTGTATAAAAGGTCACTGGAAACAGGAGACCTACTGGAAAGCTGGAAGACAGCTAATGTAGTCCCAATATACAAAAAAGGGTGACAGGCAAGAGGCACTGAACTACAGGCCAGTTTTCCTAACTTGTATACCATGCAAGGTGAGGGAGATCGCGAGGAAACCTACAAAATTCCAAGGGAATTGGCAGGGTGGACGAAGACAGACTCTTTAGCACGGGTGCTGCAACATAGCAGCATAGAATAGAACCAATGAAGAGCAGAGGTGCCATAGGCACAATCAGAGAACACTGTATAAACATCAGAGGTCCGCGGTTGTTCAACGTCCTCCCAGCAAGCATAAGAAATATTGCCGGAACAACCGTGGACATTTTCAAGAGGAAACTAGATATATTCCTCCAAGGAGTGCCGGACCAACCGGGCTGTGGTGGGTATGTGGGCCTGCGGGCCGCTCCAAGCAACAGCCTGGTGGACCAAACTCTCACAAGTCGAGCCTGGCCTCGGGCCGGGCCTGGGGAGTAGAAGAACTCCCAGAACGCCATCAACCAGGTATCAACCAGGTATCAACCAGGTATAGAGAACACAGCAAACTCCCAATCAGATGTAAATCAGGTCTTTCAATGGGCTACAGAAAATAATATGATATTTAATGAAGATAAGTTCCAGTTATTCCGCTACGGAAAAAATAAAATATAAAACAGAAACCACGTACAAAATGCAGTCAAATCATAACACAGAACGAAAAGGCAATGTAAAGGATCTGGGTGTACTCATGTCGGAAGACCTTACCTTTAAAGAACACAATAAAGTAGCCGTCACAACTGCAAGAAAAAGGACAGGTTGGATAACAAGAACTTTTCACACTAGAGATGCTATACCGATGATGATACTTTTCAAAACGCTTGTGCTATCTAGAGTGGAGTACTGCTGCACAATGACAGCCCCATTCAAAGCTGGAGAAATTGCTGACCTGGAGAGCGTGCAGAGATCCTTTACTGCTAGAATCCACTCAGTAAAACACCTAAACTATTGGGACCGACTAAAGAGCCTAAATCTGTATTCTCTTGAGCGCAGGCGGGAGAGATACATAATAATTTACACATGGAAAATATTAGAGGGGCTGGTCCCAAACCTGCACACGGAAATAACATCACATGAGACCAGAAGACATGGCAGGATGTGCAGAATACCCCCGTTGAAGAGCAGAGGTGCAACAGGTACTCTGAGAGAAAACTCTATCAACATCAGAGGCCCGAGACTGTTCAACACGCTTCCACTACACATAAGGGGCATAACTGGCCGACCCCTCACAGTGTTCAAGAGAGAACTATCAACATCAGAGGCCCGAGACTGTTCAACACGCTTCCACTACACATAAGGGGCATAACTGGCCGACCCCTCACAGTGTTCAAGAGAGAACTATCAACATCAGAGGCCCGAGACTGTTCAACACGCTTCCACTACACATAAGGGGCATAACTGGCCGACCCCTCACAGTGTTCAAGAGAGAACTATCAACATCAGAGGCCCGAGACTGTTCAACACGCTTCCACTACACATAAGGGGCATAACTGGCCGACCTCTCACAGTGTTCAAGAGAGAACTATCAACATCAGAGGCCCGAGACTGTTCAACACGCTTCCACTACACATAAGGGGCATAATTGGCCGTCCCCTCACAGTGTTCAAGAGAGAAATGGATAAGCAATTCCAAAGGATACCTGATCAACCAGGCTATGACTCAAACGTCAGGCTGCGAGCAGCCGCGCCCAACAGCCTGGTTGACCAGTCCAGCAACGAGGAGGCCTGGTCAGAGACCGAGCCGCGGGGTCCTTGACCCACCGGAATCAAGTGCCGGTAACTGTAAGGTAAGGTGCTGCTGTTTGAGCTCCTGGTATTGTAACTGACGCAAGGTAAGGTAACCAAGGCACACTGTGCCCTTAACACCTGAAAAATCATTTCAGAAAACTTGAAAAATTAACCACCATTTCATAATTGATACAAGTTGTTGACTGTTGCAATAGGAGCCAATCTTGCTTAAATATTTAAAGAGGACTGAACTTTTTTTTTTTTTTTTTTTTTTTTTAGGAGCATGGGGCTCGACCCGACCCTTTATGACACTCTTCATATAATCGCAAATTACCATGACATTTGCATGTGTCTAATTGCAAGCATCTGGCTTCCACCCTCGGACTGACAAAAGGAGAACATATCTATATCTGTAAAATAGTATATCTGTTGGAGGCCAGACGCGTGTGGCAGCCTCACCCATGTGTCCAAGACGAGTAACTTTGGTCATGGGGAGTGACATTGGCCAATCAGTATCGACTCAAGTGAAAACATTAAGAAGTCTCGGCAGCTATAGAGACCTTCCCTAAGATTTTCATGACGTCTAAAATATTTGTTGTGTCTCCCATTATGATGTTCAGCAGTTACAGTGCTTCGTAATAAGGAATTTTGTTTAGAGTGGAGAGAGTGACGGAAGAGGAAAAAGGAGGAGAGGACAATGAGGGAAGAGTAGACAGGAGAGTGAGGAGCAGAGGACGAGGAAGAAGAGACCCGGGGACCGCCTGTTATACCCGTTGTAGTATATCTGTGAGAGAGGATGTCCATCTACCAGTCACACAGTAGAAAGACATCCTACCGAGAAGAGAAGCACACACGGGCTGCCACTTCCCGCGTATACAATGAACACACCATACACAGCCTTGACGGGAGAACAGGCAGTAAAAAGCACAACCACTTCAGCCAATTACATTCTTCCCACTAACACAAACGAACCCCCCCCCCCTCACCATAACAACCCCCACGGCAATCCCCTCTCTCTCCCCCCCCTTCCCCGCCAAGCTTGCTGTGGTGGCGCTGGTGCTTAATGTTGCCATGAGCGGATGGGTAGAGGTGAAAGGTAGGGGAGATGAATTGAGAGAGAGAGGGTGAGATGATTGGGGAAGCAGAGGTGATATGAGGGAGAGGGGGAGGCTTGAGGGGGGAGAGGGAGATGAGGTGGATTAAGTAACGCCTAAAAAAGCCAGTCAGGGAGACACTTGGTTTGACCGTTTAAGCTCTCAGAGGAACGACACTCCGCTGTTCCATTCTCTTATACCAACGACGACCCAAACACCCCCCCCCCCCCCCCACGGATGAAGGGGCTTCGTTTTATAGTCCTACAGGTAACTGTCTTCATCTTACAGGCTTACTTGTTTGTAACGAATGTCTAATGCTACAGTCCAGTGTCCCATAATGGTGTTCAGGGCAGGAGACGGTGTATGGTGGTGGAGGCGGGTGTTGAAGAGTGCTGGAGACTGTGTGTGTGGTGGAGGCGGGTGTTGAAGAGTGCTGGAGACGGTGTGTGGTGGTGGAGGCGGGTGTTGAAGAGTGCTGGAGACTGTGTGTGTGGTGGAGGCGGGTGTTGAACAGTGCTGGAGACGGTGTGTGGTGGTGGAGGCGGGTGTTGAACAGTGCTGGAGACTGTGTGTGTGGTGGAGGCGGGTGTTGAAGAGTGCTGGAGACTGTGTGTGGTGGAGGCGGGTGTTGAACAGTGCTGGAGACTGTGTGTGTGGTGGAGGCGGGTGTTGAACAGTGCTGGAGACTGTGTGTGTGGTGGAGGCGGGTGTTGAACAGTGCTGGAGACTGTGTGTGTGGTGGAGGCAGGTGTTGAACAGTGCTGGAGACTGTGTGTGTGGTGGAGGCAGGTGTTGAACAGTGCTGGAGACTGTGTGTGTGGTGGAGGCAGGTGTTGAACAGTGCTGGAGACTGTGTGTGTGGTGGAGGCAGGTGTTGAACAGTGCTGGAGACTGTGTGTGTGGTGGAGGCAGGTGTTGAACAGTGCTGGAGACTGTGTGTGTGGTGGAGGCAGGTGTTGAACAGTGCTGGAGACTGTGTGTGTGGTGGAGGCAGGTGTTGAACAGTGCTGGAGACTGTGTGTGTGGTGGAGGCAGGTGTTGAACAGTGCTGGAGACTGTGTGTGGTGGAGGCAGGTGTTGAACAGTGCTGGAGACTGTGTGTGGTGGAGGCAGGTGTTGAACAGTGCTGGAGACTGTGTGTGTGGTGGAGGCAGGTGTTGAAGAGTGCTGGAGACTGTGTGTGGTGGAGGCAGGTGTTGAACAGTGCTGGAGACTGTGTGTGGTGGAGGCAGGTGTTGAAGAGTGCTGTAGACGGTGTGGTGGTGGAGGTGGTGGTGGTGGAGGCGGGTGTTGAAGAGTGCTGGAGACGGTGTGGTGGTGGTGGTGATGGTGGAGGCGGGTGTTGAAGAGTGCTGGAGACGGTGTGGTGGTGGTGGTGGTGATGGTGGTGGTGGGTGTTGAAGAGTGCTGGAGACGGTGTGTGGTGGTGGTGGTGGTGGTGGCGGGTGTTGAAGAGTGCTGGAGGCCAGGGGCAGTTGTTTAAGTGGAGAGAGGATAGGATCCAGTTACAACTTGGCTGGCAACATGTGTGTTGTGTTGGTATTACATATTTCTCAGCCTGTGAGTTATGTATACATTTCAAGCACTCACAGCTGTCACTTAGTCCCACTCTCACATGACCTTGATGCTCATGAGAGCATCACAACTCTTTAAAAGGAATCTGAACGTTCTAAAACTTTGTTACCTTATTCTCTATATTTCTTCCTTATTTAAATTTGTTACATTAAGTATGTGACAACAGTTGAATCCCATCACGACTTACGTAGTTAAGATTACAACCGACCTTACGATGGCACCCACGAGCTTGAGAGCACCATAATTGTAAGTTAACACCACGAGGAGGAGGAGGAGGAGGTGGAAGAGCTAGAAGAAGAGAAGGAGGAGGAGAAGGAGTAATAAGAGATGTAGAGGATAATGAGAGGAGATACTCCCAGGAGAGGAAGAAGACATGTCGTGGTACAGGTGTCCCGATGGATCGGGACGAGGTCCACCTGCCTACAGGGGGGACGCAAATACTGAATGTTTCATCAGACTGTTAGTAAAGTGTTATGCTCAGGGGCATTTGTTCTCACTCGAGCTGAAGCAAAACTCTTTGTGAAGTGTTGCAGCCACGGTAGCAGCATTGCTAGAAACACTGTGTGCTTGCTTTGCAACATCCACATTGATAACTAAATCTATCCAGCATCTGCTTCGTATATCAGAGGTCTGTGTGTCATGGTCGTGCTTCAGCTCCAAGGCTCATCCAGAGGATGTTTATCCTGTTATCTCCCTACGGGTCCTGAGGTCAAGCTTCAGCTCTATATTGGCCAGTCTTGACTCCCGGGTGTAGCCTCTCATCCTCTCGCCGTGATGGATACTTTACCAGGTGTGCTGTGTACTGGCCAACATTGTGAGCCACAAAACACCACAGTTTGCACTGGCAAAACTTTCACTCACATACTCACATTTCCTCTAAGTCTAGTGTCTCTAAGTGTCGTGTCTCTAAGTGTCGTGTCTCTAAGTGTCGTGTCTCTAAGTGTCGTGTCTCAGTGTTCCCTAAGATCCTCCTGGGCCCATGAGGTCACCTATCACCACCACGCTTACCAGACTGTAGTGTGTGGAGGAGACCCAGGAGCAGAAGCTTCACAACGCAAACCCAAGAACATGTCCCAGGAGCTAAAACACAACAATCTAATAAAATAATCTATAATTCTGAATAATTAATGTGATACGTTTTGCAAGTACTGTAGTCATATTAAATAATGAGTCGTGTAATATCACAATCAGCACAGAATCTGGCCATCCTCCTGTGCTCTACTGTAGGTCACTGACAACAAACTTCTACACAATAAATGAGTTGTTCACTCAAGTATATTTTGACGATGGCGTCCTAAACAAATTTGAGCAGCTTTAATCACGAGCTGGAGGCAAATATAGGCCTAGAGCCAGGGTTGTGGTTGGTAACTAGTGATGTTGGCTCCTATGGTCTTATTACTGATGTGCTCCTGTGGTGGCAGCAGCGTGTGTCTAGTGTATTTGTGTTTCAACACTAATATAAACAAGGTAACACTTATAGTTTGTTTTGCTTGTCGTAAAGTAAGGTAAACAGCGGGAGGAATTGGAAGTAAACACTCTCTTGGTGTTCAGCGTGAGGAGGGACGCCTGGTGCTGCTGTTGTAGGGGAGTGAGGTGAGCTGGGGGATGATTGGTGCTGGTATGGGGGAGAGAGGTGAGCTGGGGGATGATTGGTGCTGTTATGGGGGAGTGAGGTGAGCTGGGGGATGATTGGTGCTGTTATGGGGGAGTGAGGTGAGCTGGGGGATGATTGGTGCTGTTATGGGGGAGTGAGGTGAGCTGGGGGATGATTGGTGCTGTTATGGGGGAGTGAGGTGAGCTGGGGGATGATTGGTGCTGTTATGGGGGAGTGAGGTGAGCTGGGGGATGATTGGTGCTGCTATGGGGGAGTGAGGTGAGCTGGGGGATGATTGGTGCTGTTATGGGGGAGTGAGGTGAGCTGGGGGATGATTGGTGCTGCTATGGGGGAGTGAGGTGAGCTGGGGGATGATTGGTGCAGTTGCAAGCGAGAGATGGAGGTCTGGGCAGCTCTCATACCCCCCCCCACCCCTTCCCCCCCCCCACACACATAGTAAACAAGATACGTATATTCTGACATATTAAACGACGTAATGTTAAACAGAGAGAGCCAAGACTGCCATAATTGCCATGACTGTCAAACAACCGGGAAAATCCGGAGATGACTGGAAACCTGCCAGTTACCTGTCACATGGTCACACAACCGGTTTCTCCAGGTTAGTAACCGGACTCCCAACCGCGCACGCGCGTGTGTGTGTGTATTGTTTTACACGTGTCTCAAGATTGGCCAGAGACATTCTTAGACTTGGCCACAGACATTCTCAGACTTGGTCACAGACATTCTCAGACTTGGCCACAGACATTCTCAGACTTGGCCACAGACATTCTCAGACTTGGCCACAGACATTCTCAGACTTGGCCAGAGACATTCTCAGACTTGGCCAGAAACATTCTCAGACTTGGCCAGAAACATTCTCAGACTTGGCCTGAAACATTCTCAGACTTGGCCAGAAACATTCTCAGACTTGGCCAGAAACATTCTCAGACTTGGCCTGAAACATTCTCAGACTTGGCCAGAAACATTCTCAGACTTGGCCAGAAACATTCTCAGACTTGGCCAGAAACATTCTCAGACTTGGCCAGAAACATTCTCAGACTTGGCCAGAGACATTCTCAGACTTGGCCAGAAACATTCTCAGACTTGGTCAGAGACATTCTCAGACTTGGCCAGAAACATTCTCAGACTTGGCCAGAGACATTCTCAGACTTGGCCAGAGACATTCTCAGACTTGGCCAGAGACATTCTCAGACTTGGCCAGAGACATTCTCAGACTTGGCCAGAAACATTCTCAGACTTGGCCAGAGACATTCTCAGACTTGGCCAGAGACATTCTCAGACTTGGCCAGAGACATTCTCAGACTTGGCCAGAGACATTCTCAGACTTGGCCAGAGACATTCTCAGACTTGGCCAGAGACATTCTCAGACTTGGCCAGAGACATTCTCAGACTTGGCCAGAAACATTCTCAGACTTGGCCAGAGACATTCTCAGACTTGGCCAGAGACATTCTCAGACTTGGCCAGAAACATTCTCAGACTTGGTCAGAAACATTCTCAGACTTGGCCAGAAACATTCTCAGACTTGGCCAGAGACATTCTCAGACTTGGCCAGAGACATTCTCAGACTTGGCCAGAAACATTCTCAGACTTGGTCAGAAACATTCTCAGACTTGGCCAGAAACATTCTCAGACTTGGCCAGAGACATTCTCAGACTTGGCCAGAAACATTCTCAGACTTGGCCAGAGACATTCTCAGACTTGGCCAGAAACATTCTCAGACTTGGTCAGAAACATTCTCAGACTTGGCCAGAAACATTCTCAGACTTGGCCAGAAACATTCTCAGACTTGGTCAGAAACATTCTCAGACTTGGCCAGAAACATTCTCAGACTTGGCCAGAAACATTCTCAGACTTGGTCAGAAACATTCCTCAGACTTGCCAGAGGCCAAGTTAAGCTTGGCCGAAGCCTTTTATAAGCGTCATCAGAGCTTTGATCTAAGCTTAACCTAGAGCCTCTGAAATTTATCAAGAGCTTCTGTTACGCAAGCGGGACAAAGACAAGGTTAGCACAGTTTCTCATACCCAATTTGACCCTAAGTTCGATTCGTGGGCAGAACAGAGACGCTTGGGCACGTTTCCTTAAACACCTGGCAGTATACAGTGTGACGTGATCTGGAATTGAGCAGTATTATCCTGGCAGGTGTTGTGCTAATCTCACAGTGATAAAAAAGACAATATAAATTAAAATAAAACTGCTGAGTCATCTACAGTGTAAAAATTGGCGGTGTGTCCGCTCACAGGATGAGTGGCGCTGCCCAATACTGTCACTATGGTGGTGTGTCCACTCACAGGATGAGTGGCGCTGCCCAATACTGTCACTATGGCGGTGTGTCCACTCACAGGATGAGTGGCGCTGCCCAATACTGTCACTATGGTGGTGTGTCCACTCACAGGATGAGTGGCGCTGCCCAATACTGTCACTATGGCGGTGTGTCCGCTCACAGGATGAGTGGCGCTGCCCAATACTGTCACTATGGCGGTGTGTCCACTCACAGGATGAGTGGCGCTGCCCAATACTGTCACTATGGCGGTGTGTCCACTCACAGGATGAGTGGCGCTGCCCAATACTGTCACTATGGCAGGTGTGTCCACTCACAGGATGAGTGGCGCTGCCCAATACTGTCACTATGGCGGTGTGTCCACTCACAGGATGAGTGGCGCTGCCCAATACTGTCAGTATGGCGGTGTGTCCACTCACAGGATGAGTGGCGCTGCCCAATACTGTCACTATGGCGGTGTGTCCACTCACAGGATGAGTGGCGCTGCCCAATACTGTCACTATGGTGGTGTGTCCACTCACAGGATGAGTGGCGCTGCCCAATACTGTCACTATGGCGGTGTGTCCACTCACAGGATGAGTGGCGCTGCCCAATACTGTCACTATGGCGGTGTGTCCACTCACAGGATGAGTGGCGCTGCCCAATACTGTCACTATGGTGGTGTGTCCACTCACAGGATGAGTGGCGCTGCCCAATACTGTCACTATGGCGGTGTGTCCACTCACAGGATGAGTGGCGCTGCCCAATACTGTCACTATGGCAGTGTGTCCACTCACAGGATGAGTGACGCTGCCCAATACTGTCACTATGGCGGTGTGTCCACTCACAGGATGAGTGGCGCTGCCCAATACTGTCACTATGGCGGTGTGTCCACTCACAGGATGAGTGACGCTGCCCAGTAAACTCCCCTCAGGACAAAATTTAAATTTAGATTTAAAACCACCAACCTCACCAGGTACACCCACACCACCAACCTCACCAGGTACACCCACACACACCAACCTCACCAGGTACACCTACACCACCAACCTCACCAGGTATACCCACACCACCAACCTCACCAGGTACACCTACACCACCAACCTCACCAGGTACACCCACACCACCAACCTCACCAGGTATACCCACACCACCAACTTCACCAGGTATACCCACACCACCAACCTCACCAGGTACACCCACACCACCAACCTCACCAGGTATACCCACACCACCAACCTCACCAGGTATACCCACACCACCAACCTCACCAGGTACACCCACACCACCAACCTCACCAGGTATACCCACACCACCAACCTCACCAGGTACACCCACACCACCAACCTCACCAGGTACACCCACACCACCAACCTCACCAGGTACACCCACACCACCAACCTCACCAGGTATACCCACACCACCAACCTCACCAGGTACACCCACACCACCAACCTCACCAGGCATACCCACACCACCAACCTCACCAGGTACACCTACACCACCAACCTCACCAGGTACACCCACACCACCAACCTCACCAGGTATACCCACACCACCAACCTCACCAGGTATACCCACACCACCAACCTCACCAGGTACACCCACACCACCAACCTCACCAGGTACACCCACACACACCAACCTCACCAGGTACACCCACACACACCAACCTCACCAGGTACACCCACACACACCAACCTCACCAGGTACACCCACACACACCAACCTCACCAGGTACACCCACACACACCAACCTCACCAGGTACACCCACACACACCAACCTCACCAGGTACACCCACACACACCAACCTCACCAGGTACACCCACACACACCAACCTCACCAGGTACACCCACACCACCAACCTCACCAGGTACACCCACACACACCAACCTCACCAGGTACACCCACACACACCAACCTCACCAGGTACACCCACACACACCAACCTCACCAGGTACACCCACACCACCAACCTCACCAGGTACACCCACACACACCAACCTCACCAGGTATACCCACACACACCAACCTCACCAGGTACACCCACACACACCAACCTCACCAGGTACACCCACACACACCAACCTCACCAGGTACACCCACACACACCAACCTCACCAGGTACACCCACACCACCAACCTCACCAGGTACACCCACACACACCAACCTCACCAGGTATACCCACACACACCAACCTCACCAGGTACACCCACACACACCAACCTCACCAGGTACACCCACACACACCAACCTCACCAGGTACACCCACACCACCAACCTCACCAGGTACACCCACACACACCAACCTCACCAGGTATACCCACACACACCAACCTCACCAGGTACACCCACACACACCAACCTCACCAGGTACACCCACACCACCAACCTCACCAGGTACACCCACACACACCAACCTCACCAGGTATACCCACACCACCAACACATGGAGTCACCAATCAATCACTCAGGCTTCAAGGGTAATTGGCGCCCTAAAATGCGATTTCCTGCCTGTCCTCTGTTGACCTCCGGGTCATTACTGCTGAGTTTTGTTAATCTTTGTTGACACTGAGCCCCGGGGCGACTTGTGTAGGCTCCCCCGTGATGTCTCTGTTGTGATCCGTTGTTCAGGGTGATGTTTCTGTTGTGATCCGCTGTTCAGGGTGATGTCTCTGTTGTGATCCGTTGTTCAGGGTGATGTCTCTGTTGTGATCCGTTGTTCAGGGTGATGTCTCTGTTGTGATCCGTTGTTCAGGGTGATGTCTGTTGTGATCAGTTGTTCAGGGTGATGTCTCTGTTGTGATCCGTTGTTCAGGGTGATGTCTCTGTTGTGATCCGTTGTTCAGGGTGATGTCTCTGTTGTGATCCATTGTTCAGGGTGATGTCTCTGTTGTGATCCGTTGTTCAGGGTGATGTCTCTGTTGTGATCCATTGTTCAGGGTGATGTCTCTGTTGTGATCCGTTGTTCAGGGTGATGTCTCTGTTGTGATCCATTGTTCAGGGTGATGTCTCTGTTGTGATCCGTTGTTCAGGGTGATGTCTCTGTTGTGATCCGTTGTTCAGGGTGATGTCTCTGTTGTGATCCAGTTGTTCAGGGTGATGTCTCTGTTGTGGGCAGTGAACAGCTGAACGTGGATCGTCCATAAATAGGCCTAATATTAAATGTCCTAATAAAATCGGTTCAGTAGTACAGTGGTCTTCGTTCTCGACCAAGGGGCAGAAGCGGTTGGCCATATCTACTTTTACTTGATGTTGACGTAGCAATAAAATAAGCACCCGAGAGTTAGGAAACTGTTTTTAGGTGAATCCTGGGAAAGGATAAGCCTATATACAGGTTTTCTATACCCAACAGCGAGAAAAACGTGAATACATCACTATGAACATGAAAATTAATGAATACGATCATGATGTCATTTCACTTTGAACATTCTTAAGACACATCAGAGAGCCAGGACTTCTGCTCATAAAGAGGGAATTGATTACCATCTTGGACTGCCTTTGAGTAGTCTGAGGGCAGTAACATTCCGGGAACATCAACAAAATCTACTAGACTTGAGGCAAAGTGAAACTGACACCAATTCTTCCGTGTATCATCATTCTATTATCCAGGGGGGACCCGCACGTCTATGGGTCATCCAATAAGGTTAGCAGACTTCTAGATGTTACCACTGCTAGGCTTAGGCTCGGCTACAAGTACCTCTGGGAGTTTGTAACATCTGCTGATGTAGACTTGACTACATGTAAACTATCAGCAGAACTATTCGCATACTTTTCGTCTTTGCGATTAATGTGAAAAAATCGCGGAATTCAGAGATAACACCATCAATGGTGTCCAAGACCTGTGTAAGTACTTCATTCATAATGATGTACTGCTGCCAGGAATCTTAGCGAAGTATCTCAAATTTGCTTATTGTAGGTACAGCCTGTACATGACTGTAAAGCTGCCGCCCAGTTGGGTGGGTGTGGAGCACATGACTGTAAAGCTGCCGCCCAGTTGGGTGGGTGTAGAGCACATGACTGTAAAGCTGCCGCCCAGTTGGGTGGGTGTGGAGCACATGACTGTAAAGCTGACGCCCAGTTGGGTGGGTGTGGAGCACATGACTGTAAAGCTGCCGCCCAGTTGGGTGGGTGTGGAGCACATGACTGTAAAGCTGCCGCCCAGTTGGGTGGGTGTGGAGCACATGACTGTAAAGCTGCCGCCCAGGGTGGGTGTGGAGCACATGACTGTAAAGCTGCCGCCCAGTTGGGTGGGTGTGGAGCACATGACTGTAAAGCTGCCGCCCAGTTGGGTGGGTGTGCAGCAAGACTAGTAACAGTGTGACTCACCATAGATGTAAAGTGCCTTGTGTAGTGACTGTTGTGAGCCTCTTGTTGAATCACTTGTGATATAAAAATACCATTGATATGTACATGTACTTGTGTATTTATTTGCATACATATATGTATGTGTGTGAGTATACATGTATGTATATATATATGAATATGTGTAGGTAATATTAACACATTGTGTAACTAGCATCATAAGACTCATTGCAGAACTGTCAGTAAACGACCTCTGGGGTACAGTTCCTGAACCCATTATGTGCCTCTGTAACCCTTTCCTCCACCGCCCGCGGGATGGGTATGGGGTGCATAAGAAAGACATTGAATTGTCGACGTCGTGGGCGGAGCCTAACTGTGACGTCACGCGAGGTATAAATACCCAGGGGTGGGTGGGTGTGGCTTTAAACGGCCGCTGGCGCCCGGCCTGCGTACACCACGTTACTACTCGGTAACTTGCGGCTATTAACGGGTAATAAATAAATAAATAAATATATATATATATATATATATATATATATGTATATATATATATATATATATATATATATGTATATATATATATATATATATATATATATATATATATATATATATATATATATATATATATATATATATATACACACACAAAACAATAAAATATTGTGGTGTCCTTAGTAACCCTACAGAGGTTAATAGGCCTTAAGGCCAACACCAAATTATTCCCACTACTCAGGATAGTATAGGTATATACTCTGAATATATTATAATTTAGAACTTGGTACACGACAAAACCCTATTCGCCAGCCAGTATAATTCTACCCGTCCACCACCTCGGTGTCTGGGAAGCAAATTAAGAAATTTTTTGAGAAATATATTTAATGATCTTGAATTATATTTTATATACTTATTGCTAACTTTTTGGATGTCTATGTTGCTTCACTGTCATGTGATGCTTAACGCGAGTCCCGGCTGCTCTCACTAATTACCCCGACAGGTAGATGATGCACGTTAGTTACGTGGGCGTGCTGGTGGTGTGGGTGGGGGTGGGCGTGATGGGAGCCGTGCAGGTGTACCAGACAGTGGGTAGTGGGCGGTGTGGGGAGCCTTACCACGCCCTCACCACACCCACAGAGGTCTCCTGCGCCCTCCACTGCGGCAAGAGTAAGTACTTCAATGTTGTATACAAAAAAACTTTTTTTTTATACAAAATCGCATACAATTTCATGTGGCTGTAAAGGAATGGTTGATGTGGTAGTCACTTGTTGCCATGCTTGTTTGGTTGTTTAATTCTTGTAGGAGGAACTTGTAGAGACGCTGTGAGGTTATATGTAGTCCACATAATGTTATACATTATTTGGACTTTGATAACAGGAAACTCCTTCACTGACAAGTGTACACCTCTTCTTGGTATATACACATTTAAGTTACATTGGTCCTGCAATATGTTCAAAACAAAGTATACTTTCTGGCCAGTAAACAAATTTGGTGGCTTTAATAACCCTTTGGATGCTGATAGGACCCTCAACCCATCAACATAAAACCATCCCCATTTCTTGCTCTGTGCTGGAGACTGGAGCTAAGAGAATGAGTCAAGAGAACTAAGTTTGCTTCATAAGATTGATGGCCAGGTCTTGTTGTCCGAAAACCATCATTAAGACAGTCAATAAAAAAATAAAAAATAGTTTGTAGATTCCCTATGATAACTAATTTATGAGTTTTAAATAGTTGTATACCTAATACCAACCAGTTAACGCGACCCATCACCTAACTAGCAAGCTTTCTAGTACTTTTAGCTGCTACATTTTGAATATGTCTAGTGAGATAGATATTCATCATACGCTGCACATAATATATTTTGTTGTGAATTTTTGTTGCTATCACGTAGAGATGATACCAGTTGTTGATCTATAATTTATTGATGTATAATTAATGGCATTTAATTTTTAAAATTTATAATATGTATACACAAGAAGATATATAATGTTCAATTCAATTTCTTTCCTTATTATGCACCCCATACCCATCCCGTGGGCGATGGTGTAAAGGATTACAGAGACACAAAATTGGTTCAGGAACTGAACCCTCTACTTCGTTTATCTAAGCAAATAACAATCTTTTGACGCTAGTTACAAAATTATTAATGCTATATATATACATGTACACATACTCATGCATACATATACATACGTATATGTATACGTATGTATATGTATACATACGTATACGTATGTATATGTATACATACGTATACGTATGTATACATATACATACGTATACATATATAACGTGTGATAGATGTGGACGGTGTTGATGCAACATTTTCGGATACCCACCTTCCTCCACACAAATACCCACCTGCCCAACATAAATAAAAATCTGCCCCACACAACACCCACACGTCTCCCACTGACACCCACCTGCCTCACTCTGACCACTGCAGGTGAGACGTGTACAGGGTTCCAGACGAGCACGAACAGCGAGGTCACGGGTCAATCCGGGGTCACTTGTGAGCTTCTCCACACCCTGACCTCTCCTGACCTCTCAACCAACTTCGCCTGCTATGCCCAAGGTAAGTTCCCTGACACCAGAGCACTACACCTTGTTATGGTGTCATGAGTGACCTGACCTTCTGTGCCGAAGTGTCATGAGAGATTGATTAAAACTGTGAACGCCAAGAAATCCGGACTCCACCTGCCAAAGGTTATCGAGGAATACAAACCTGGTTATGTATACGGTAATGTCAAGACCCACAAGCCTGGAAACCCATTTCGGCCAATCATCAGCCAGATACCCACACCCACATACAGACTAGCTAAGCGACTCAACTGCTTGCTGACTCCTTATGTGCCCTATGCTTTTAGCCTGAGGTCTCCAAAATAATTCGTTGACTTAATGAGGGGAGCACGGGCCACAGGGATAAGAGCCTCTTTGGATGTGGAGTCGCTGTTTACGAACGTGCCTGCGGATGAAACAATCAGGATAATGATGGACAGAGTGTATCATGATCCAGCTTGTACCCCTCTTGACATACCAGAATGTGTGCTGAGAAAGTTACTCGAAGCCTGCACTAAAGAGGCACCCTTCATGAGTCCCGATGGGCACATGTATAAACAAGTAGATGGGGTCGCCATGGGTTCTCCCCTAGTTGTCCTGTTTGCAAACTTCTACTTGGGTACCATAGAGCAGAGGGTCTTAGTTGACATGGACTTGAAACCTGCCATATACTGCAGTTACGTTGATGACATTTTTATGCAGGTACGTGATGTCAGACGTCTACAGCAGCTGAAGGGCATTCAAGCAAAATTCGATGTTAAGTTTCACTTACCAGATGGAGAGTGATGGGAAGCTGCCCTTTCTAGTTGTAACAGTCATGGAGAGGAATGGAGGCTTCCACACTGCAGTCTACACTAAGGAAGCGAACATAGGAATGTGCTTTAATGCCAACAGTGACTGCCAAGACAGGTACAAGAGGAGTGTTGTCAATGCTTACATCGACCGAGCTCTCACTCACAGCTATGGTTGGAAGCAGGTCGACGAAGAACTCTGTAGGGTAAGGCAGGTCCCAGTCAACAATGGCTTCTCTAACAGTTATGTTGAAGACGTCATCAGAAGAAACGTGAAACGCTATGCAACTTCTGAAGAGTCATCTAACACAACACTTGTACCTCCTATTAGACTGTTTTATAGGAACGTCTGTTCAACGGCTCACAAAACGGAGGAAAGTGTCCTGAAAGATATTATTAATAGGAACGTTATCCCCCACAGACACAAATCAGAAGATACAATTAACAATCTACTACAAAAACAAGAAAACGGCCAACCTACTCATGAAGAACTCTCAAGACACCAAACAGAACGCCTTGAAGGAAACCAACGTCGTCTATGCCTTCACATGCCCACTTGGGGACTGTCAGTTCCAAAGATCTCGGTATATAGGCAAGACAACAACATCTCTTTCTAGGCGATTAACAAATAAACAACAGGGACCAATCAAGGCGGATATAATCTCCACACACAACCAGACCATCACCAGAGAAATCCAAACAAGCAACAAAGAAATTATCGACGGATACATCGATAACAGGAGGCTGACATCAGCAAGGCTCTACTCATAAAAAAAGCAATCAACAGCCAATTAACACATAATTACATTCTACCCACTTCAAGACCCCGAACCAGTACAGAAGCAAGAGGATAGAATGTATATCCATGGTTATATGTCTATTTTATATATCCAATTAATATACATTGTTTCGTGTTTTGTCTTTTGTTTCCTGTCAACTCACCCCAAAACATTTTTATCCCATCACCTCACCCTGAAACAAATATAAGCACAATCTGAGTAAGTATAAAATGTCTTTGAAAATGTGAGAAGTGTTCTTACGAAATGCTTCTTGGTGTCAGACTGTAAATAAAAAAGTGAAAATGAACTTTGGAGAGTTAATTTTTCAACTACCCCGACAACGAAGAAAAACGTAAGAAATATTGAGAAGATTCGTGTTAGAATCATTAAATATATATATATATATATATATATATATATATATATATATATATATATATATATATATATATATATATATATATATATATATATCATATATATATATATATATATATATATATATATATATATCATATATATATATATATCATATATATATATATATATATATATATATATATATATATATATATATATATATATATATATATATATATATATATATATATATATATATATATATGATATATCACTGTGACCATCTTAACTACAGTCATCATCACTGTAACCATCTTCACTACACAGTCATCATCACTGTAACCATCTTCACTACACACAGTCATCATCACTGTAACCATCTTCACTACACACAGTCATCATCACTGTAACCATCTTCACTACACACAGTCATCATCACTGTAACCATCTTCACTACACACAGTCATCACTGTGACTCTACTATACACTGTCCTCATCACTGACTATCTACACAGCAGAACCACAGGAATATCTAGAAGCCAGTAATTGTGTTATAATCCCTTTATCCCGAGAATAACATACACAAAACTAATCAAAATGTCTTTTTCTCTCACGGTGTCTTAATTCTCCTCTCCGTCCTTGTCTCACAGTCTAAAACTATCTCAAGTCACTGAAAATCAATGTTTGTCCGTCTCTTTCAGTACCTTCCAGCACCAGCACCGCCATTCCCACCATCAGCGGCAGTTTAACCACTCTCACCACCATGCCCAACAACAGCAGTGGTACCACCACCACCACTACCACCACCCTGACCAACAACAGCAGTGGTACCACCACCGCCCAGTCCAACAACAGCAGTGGCACCACCACCGCCCTGACCAACAACAACAGTGGCACCACCACCGCCCTGACCAACAACAGCGGCGTTGCACCCACCCCCAGCAGCAATAGCATTAGTACCCTGCAGTCAAATTCTGCGGCCACAAGCACCGCCTCCATCACCTCAGAGACGACCACAACCTCAGCAGGCGTTGTTACCACCACAACGACAACGACCATCAGCTCAACCCCTGCAGGCATCTACTGCTCAACTCTCGGCCTGTGCGGGATCAACAGGATCGACGTGACCAACAGTGGCACCATAACCGGGGTGGACTCGACCTCCACCAGTATCATGATAACAGCGTTACTCATCCAAACGTCTGTCTTCAGCAACGACTTAGAAACCTGTCCAAATGGGATCATAGTCGGTTTCCAAAAGTCAGGTAAGACGGTTACTGTAAAATCTATGGGAACCCCACAACTGGGGAAGGTTGGGGGGAAACAAATGTAATTAATGGAGACGCGATCCTTATTAGATTTGTGATAATAATTGCATTTCAATTTCTTTGTCTAGCAGTGTCTGCATATTCTCGAATGTTTTCAGTGAAGAACTGAAAAACAAAAAAAGCTACGGGTCCTTACCCTGACCTGCTTACAAAGAGCCTACGGGTCCTTAGCCTGACCTGCTTACAAAGAGCCTACGGGTCCTTAGCCTGACCTGCTTACAAAGAGCCTACGGGTCCTTAGCCTGACCTGCTTACAAAGAACCTACGGGTCCTTAGCCTGACCTGCTTACAAAGAACCTACCCCAGGAACATTATCGTGCTTGATGTCCGTGGGGGTGTAGAGGGAGTTCCCAGGCTGGACACAGCGTTATAGTGGAAATAATCCCATAATTATCACACCTGGGATGGTCAGGTTCGGTCATAATTGCAATATAAATAAAACATTTTGCAGTTTGTCCAAATGCAATACTACGAACGTCAACTTTCAGGTGGTCGATCACGACGTATTTGTACTCTCGGCCACATAGTTACTATAAGTACTCTGGACCACATAGTTACTATAAGTATTCTGGACCACATAGTTACTATAAGTATTCTGGACCACATAGTTACTATAAGTACTCTGGACCACATAGTTACTATAAGTATTCTGGACCACATAGTTACTATAAGTACTCTGGACCACATAGTTACTATAAGTATTCTGGACCACATAGTTACTATAAGTACTCTGGACCACATAGTTACTATAAGTACTCTGGACCACATAGTTACTATAAGTACTCTGGACCACATAGTTACTATAAGTACTCTGGACCACATAGTTACTATAAGTACTCTGGACCACATAGTTACTATAAGTATTCTGGACCACATAGTTACTATAAGTACTCTGGACCACATAGTTACTATAAGTACTCTGGACCACATAGTTACTATAAGTACTCTGGACCACATAGTTACTATAAGTACTCTGGACCACATAGTTACTATAAGTATTCTGGACCACATAGTTACTATAAGTACTCTGGACCACATAGTTACTATAAGTACTCTGGACCACATAGTTACTATAAGTACTCTGGACCACATAGTTACTATAAGTATTCTGGACCACATAGTTACTATAAGTACTCTCGACCACATAGTTACTATAAGTACTCTGGACCACATAGTTACTATAAGTACTCTCGACCACATAGTTACTATAAGTACTCTCGACCACATAGTTACTATAAGTACTCTGGACCACATAGTTACTATAAGTACTTTCATTTTAGGGGGATGGGCCACTTTGATAATATTTATCAAATCTTTTAAGTAACATCTATGTACGAAACATTCATTAAAATTTAATGTGTTTTTAGGATTTGCTGAGGGGCCCAGGTTTTGTGTGAAGGGGGGGGGGGGGGGCTGGATCCACCGACCTACATCGCCTCTCTCTTACACTTAGTGGGAAGGTTGGGAAGAAAACGGAATCCGGGTAAATGTGGTACAACTTCTTAGCTGTCAAGCCACCAAGAGCTCAAGTTATGCCCAGCCCGCTATAGCTCTCTGTACTTACCTATCACTCATTACGGGGAAGTGAGGGCATAGCTCTTTATTCCCTGCCTACTGTCTGTCTGTTAGAGATTGGGTGGTCAGACACTTGGGGCTAGACTCACACAACTTTACAGGTTGAAGTTTCTAGGGTACGCGGCCGACATAGGCTGGTTGGGGGATCATTCCCTCTGGTCCTATTTTAAGAGGGGAACGATGGCACATAATTGGTTAAAATTCCAAGCCTAATATTATGTTACTCTCACTAAATACCAGGGGCCAGATTCACGAAAGCATTTACGCAAGCACTTACGAACGTGTACATCTTTCCTCAATCTTTGACGGCTTTGGTTACATTTATTAAACAGTTTACAAGCATGAAAACTTGCCAATCAACTGTTGTTATTGTTATAAACAGCCTCCTGGTGCTTCGGAGCTCATTAACTGTTTAATAATTGTAAACAAAGCCGCCAAAGATTGAGAAAAGATGTACAGGTTCGTAAGTTCTTTCGTGAATCTGGTCCCAGAATCTCTCTTCTCTAAGATTGATCATATTATTTTCAATATAATTATATGTTAGTTTCTTATGTAGTTTGTTTATTGACGAAGACAGTGAATGTAGAAGATAGTTACAGTGAAGGTGAAGAAAAGACCCAACATATGTGTATGGGTATTAAAATACAAAATTTTGGATGTAACCTACATCTTTTCTTAAGGTACAGTATACATTCTTGTGGCAGAACATTGTATACATCACCTTGAGAAAATTTGCTTCTTAATATATATATACACATATATTAGGTCTTTCCTTCACCTTCTATCAAGCATTATGGCATTGTAGTATGTTTCTCCATAGTTACAGAGGTGAAGAGTAGCGATGGTTAAAGGTGGTGAAGGGTAGGGAAGGTGGTTAAGGGTAGGGAAGGTGGTGAAGGGTAGGGAAGGTAGTGAAGGGTAGAGAAGGTGGTGAAGGATAGGGAAGGTGGTGAAGGGTAGGGAAGGTGGTGAAGGGTAGGGAAGGTGGTGAAGGGTAGGGAAGGTGGTGAAGGGTAGGGAAGGTAGTGAAGGGTAGAGAAAGTAGTGACGGGTAGGGAAGGTGGTGAAGGGCAGGGACGGTGGTGATGATGTTGAAGGATGCAGATGGAGCACTGATCTGTGCCCGGGTTGTGAAATAAAATCCTCCCATGTCTACAGGGTGGATGCAGAAGGCCTGGTGCGCGGTACTTATAAACACGTCAGTTATATCAGTGAACCAAACCTCCCCGGCCACAGTGGACACCGACAAGATCACCTGCTCCTCCCACCACTTCATGTACAGCATCCAGTGGAACGCTGGTAAAAGCCAGCGTATTGCGGCCTCCTGCTACCCTGACATCTCCCAGCTGTGAAACTCTGACAACTACCGCTAAAAACTCCCAGCGCCCTGAGCGTTGTAGTCTTCTGTTATCCGTACAGCACCCACTGACAGTGTTACAGCACCCACTGACAGTGTTACAGCACCCACTGACAGTGTTACAGCACCCACTGACAGTGCCAGCTGGTTCTCACGATTTGCTCCAACGAACAAAACGTAAAGTGCTAATCTAACCTAACCTGACCTAACCTTACCTAACCTAACCTTACCTAACCTTACCTAACCTGACCTAACCTAACCTAACCTAACCTTACCTAACCTAACCTAACCTAACCTAACCTAACCTTACCTAACCTTACCTAACCTGACCTGACCTAACCTAACCTGACCTAACCTAACCTTACCTAACCTAACCTAACCTAACCTAACCTAACCTAACCTAACCTAACCTGACCTAACCTTACCTAACCTAACCTTACCTAACCTGACCTAACCTAACCTTACCTTACCTAACCTAACCTAACCTAACCTAACCTAACCTAACCTTACCTAACCTAACCTTACCTAACCTAACCTTACCTAACCTGACCTGACCTAACCTAACCTAACCTAACCTAACCTGACCTAACCTGACCTAACCTAACCTAACCTAACCTAACCTAACCTAACCTGACCTAACCTAACCTAACCTAACCTAACCTAACCTTACCTAACCTAACCTAACCTGACCTAACCTGACCTAACCTAACCTAACCTAACCTAACCTAACCTTACCTAACCTAACCTAACCTAACCTAACCTGACCTAACCTAACCTGACCTGACCTAACCTAACCTAACCTAACCTAACCTAACCTAACCTTACCTAACCTAACCTAACCTAACCTAACCTAACCTAACCTAACCTAACCTAACCTAACCTAACCTTACCTAACCTAACCTAACCTAACCTTACCTAACCTAACCTAACCTAACCTAACCTAACCTTACCTAACGTACTGGGATATAAAAAAAAACATGGATATTTGTAAGCAGGCACTTGTCATTAGTACGTACGAGACCATAACGTACACAATGAGACGTGCTAAGGTTGAGAGGACGGGTTGAAAGCCCGCCGCAGACGACCCGTCCACCCCTCTACCCCCCCCCCCCCGGGGGTCAATCTTTGGCACAAATATCACACTTTTAATTAGCCTCAACACCTGCTTAGTGTTGAGGCTAATTAAGAATGGTATCTTTGGTACCACATCATAGGTATATACACACACAGGTATAACACAAGTATATACACTGCTATATCAACCCTGGTACATATACAGGTTTATACTTCAATACTGGTATATACACACACTGATTTATCAACAAACGGATATACATATGTATATTAACACAGTTATATAATCAATTTAACAGCTTATATTTTAAAGTTAAAGACATATATATATACATATCCTGATATATAAACATTGGCATATACAACATGTTAACACGGATATACACAAGAATAACAACACTAGTATATCAACACAGGTATACCAAACACTGGTATATCAACACAGGTATACCAAACACTGATATATCAACACAGGTATATACACAAGTATATCATCACACCAGGACCCAGTCGTGATAGTATAGCATATCCATTTTCTGTATCATTTGTTTGCGTGTGTTTGCAATGTTTGGACTTGAAACACTAGTAATTCCCGTGTTGACGTGTTTGTAATGTTTGGACTTCTCATACACTGTATGAGAACTGATATAAATACCTTTATGGCTGTTACCTCAGTATTATCATACATAGACCCGCATCTCGGTGGGTATACACTAAGAGTTTGCACTGGTCCAGGATACTTGCTGGTTGGTCACTAAGATTTAATAACCCTCCAGAGCATGATAGGCCTCAACCCTAACGCCAAATCACGTCTCAATACTGTTATGTAATGTCTGAATTATTATGTACATTTGTATTGGTAATTACGTATATCTGTATCTTGGAAATAATTATGACGTAGTATCATTAGGTATAATTAGACTCATAGTCCATAATATATGTCAGTATTCATATGAATAACTATATTACTAAATGAGTATTTTCATGTATAGTTATACGACTAAATGTATAATTATTCATAATACTACATTCATAACACGACTACAGTCAAAATTATTGTACTACAAATCAAAATTATTATTAAAATTATGTTAATAAAAGCTTATACCCAGTGAACCACCAGACTGCCAGTTAGACCAGTTCAAAATGCCTCTTTTTTAAACAGTTGGATCTTCTGTCTAAAGGATCCACAAGATAATATATTTATTAAGTATAACATTTAAACAAATAAATGAGATGAATGGTACAAGAATCATTGATTCCTTAAATAAATCACTTAATTGCATTGCTTGTATAATTTATTCCCTTGCTTCAGAGTGTAGCCAAAGCTATTTGGCAAACACTCACTGTTTGGCTCACTGTGCCAAAGATGTTTGTCACAGTGAGAAATAAAGGCTTCACTAACTTCAAGCAGAGTGTTAGTGAAAAACCGTCTCATTCCTATACCACAGTGTCCACACACACGTTTAGATAATCTTGGATCATCGGAGACTCGAACTCGGAACCCTCATGACAAGACCAACTCTTGTAGACCACACCATGTGCGGTCATAGTGAGGACGGACCTCAGAGGTACCTAACTGTTACTACAGCAGGGGTGTCCACATGGTCACTACAGCAGGGGTGTCCACATGGTCACTACAGCAGGGGTGTCCACATGGTCACTACAGCAGGGGTGTCCACATGGTCACTACAGCAGGGGTGTCCACATGGTCACTACAGCAGGGGTGTCCACATGGTCACTACAGCAGGGGTGTCCACATGGTCACTACAGCAGGGGTGTCCACATGGTCACTACAGCAGGGGTGTCCACATGGTCACTACAGCAGGGGTGTCCACATGGTCACTACAGCAGGGGTGTCCACATGGTCACTACAGCAGGGGTGTCCACATGGTCACTACAGCAGGGGTGTCCACATGGTCACTACAGCAGGGGTGTCCACATGGTCACTACAGCAGGGGTGTCCACATGGTCACTACAGCAGGGGTGTCCACATGGTCACTACAGCAGGGGTGTCCACAAGGTCACTACCATACAGGGCTTGAGGTATAAATGTACTAAATAAAGTACATTTTACTCTACATAAAGATTTCCTTTCCATAAAGATTATTTACTGTAACACCGCTCTGGTGTTCTTAGCCATGTGGAACTCGATTATTACATGTTGGAATGTCTTGTTTTGATACTTGAAGACAAGCTAAAAAGGCTTTTAAGATATATGGTGGTTCCATACCCGAGTAGGTAGACTTTTTCCCCAAATTTATAAACAAGGTTTTCCAACTTCACATAATTTCTTCTAATGACAATTTTAATTGTAAATTGGCCAAATTTTTGGTTCGACTTACATCACCTTTTACTTAAAGCATGCGATTGAGAATTCATCACAATTTGTTACATAAATTATTGCTTTGAAACTTCATAGTTCAGTAGTGAAGCTAGAGTGGATGCTGAGTTTTTGTTTACTAATATTTCACTTACAGAAACTTCACAGTTGATATTAAATCATCTAACTCAAGTAGATTCTTGTAGGTTTGGCTTGAATAGGTAAGCTGCTTGTTGAATTGTTGGAGATTACAAATTCGAATTCAGTTTCTTTTCTTCATTTCATGGTAAACTCTATTGCCAAATGGATGAAAAAGGAATTGCTTCAGCTCCTGGACCGTCCGGTGCTCACGTGTAATTTTGATAAACTTCCAATGAGTTCTTGTCTCTCTCTGAATTTAAGCCTATTTATATCATCAATATGTAAACGATTCATGTATAATTTTCAGTTATTGCTCACATGGGTCTCTGTTGCAGTGGGATTCACTCTCGACTCATAATCTGGAATCCTGGGTTGGATTCCCGGATATGAGTCCCCAAATTGCACCACGAGTGTTGCCGGGGATAGATGGATGCACAGATAAATGGATAGAAAGATAGAAGGTTGAGAGGCTGGAGGGATAGATGGGCAGATAGAATGACAGACACTTGAATTGATGGATGGATTTAGATGAATCGATAGATGGAGGAATACATGGATTGGTAGGTGGATAGATGAGTAGATGAATAGTGGATGGACAGATGAATAGTGGATGGATAAATACATGGATGGATAGATAGATGCACAGATGGGTGGATAGAAAAATGAATGGAAAGATGGATGGATAGATGAATGGGCTTATAGTTGGATGGACAAATGGATAGTTTGAGTGACAGACAGATGAATAGACAGATGGATGGAAAGATACATAGACAGATGGATATATGGATGGAAAGGATAGACAGATGGATATATGAATAGATAACTATGTAGATGGTTGAAAAACGGATAGACAGGTGGATAGAGAGATGGATGGATATATGAATAGATATTTGAATAAATAGATGGATATATAGAAGGACATAAATGGATGGATGGATGTATAGATCGATATATAAATGTATATATGAATAGATACTGGAAAAAATAAATGAATAGATAGGATAGATGGATGGATAAATGAATAGATAGACAGATGGATGGATATATATAGATGGGAGACAGGCAGACAGACCCGACAACGCCAGGTACCCGCCTAGTATGTAAATAAGATGAAACTGTTACATGTTCTCACTTGACCAAATGTTTGACCAACATTTTCTCACTGGCCCTTGGCATCACAGCAAGTCAAGTATGCCGGACTGTGACGATCAACATATCTCGTAGTCAAAGGGTAAACCAAAAATATATCATATTAAGATTAAATATTCCAATACCGTAGCTGGAACAAGTGAATACAGATTACCAGCATAAATGCAACCTTCTGTGATGGGTCACTTTCAACACGCTGTCAAACACCCTGACAGGTAAAATATATACACATTTTTTCCTTTCATACAATATAAACGACATTGTAAAGTATCCAAGAATTTTATTATAAGTTTTGTCCATCGACATCAAATAACTGCACGAGAACAAAGTAAAATCCTTTCTCGACACGATCCATCACGCATCACTAGCTCTAAATAATCCATAAATAACACTGTAAAAGTCAGAGAGTCTTAAAAAATGCTGCCTTTTATAAAATTCGGCTGAAATTGTCCTGGCGTGAGTTATGACTGGGTCGACGAGGTAGTGCGCTAGGAGGAAGTGTGTCTAACCTATAAATAAATAAATAAATAAATAAATAAATTATAAAAAGATGCTTGCTGGAGAAGCTGAACTAACAGAACCTTCACACTTCACAAGGCAACATATTCGAGGCATCTAGTAGTGTCAGACGGGATCTTTACCCGCTTTGGAAAACGCATTTTCATGCATTTAGGCTACTCCCGCGACATTAGCCTAACAACAATATAATATTTAAGTTGTAATTTAATTTTTGGCCCCTGGTTTCCATATGTTCCTAAACGACAAAGTTTCGTTGACAGTGCTTCTGGGAGGTCTTAGAGAACACTTTATTCCTGACAGGTTGACATATTACATTAAGTTTTAGATATCACGACACGATTTTGATGGCAGCCATGTAATGATAACGAGGAGCGAACTGATAAATGAAACGTTGTGAGGCTATACAGTTGGGTGACTCGTGCTATACAGTAATGTGTGACTCATGCTATGCAGTTATGTGGCCTTGGCGCTATACGGTTGAGTGACTGATGTTATGCAGTTCTTACTTATGCTACAGTTCTTACAGTTGTGTGAATGAAGCTATACAGTTGTGTGGCTGTGATGCTATACTGTTGTGTGGCCGTGATGCTATACAGTTGTGTGGCCGTGATGCTATACAGTTGTGTGGCCGTGACGCTATACTGTTGTGTGGCCGTGATGCTATACTGTTGTGTGGCCGTGATGCTATACAGTTGTGTGGCCGTGATGCTATACTGTTGTGTGGCCGTGATGCTATACTGTTGTGTGGCCGTGATGCTATACTGTTGTGTGGCCGTGATGCTATACTGTTGTGTGGCCGTGATGCTATACTGTGGTGTGGCCGTGATGCTATACTGTTGTGTGGCCGTGATGCTATACTGTTGTGTGGCCGTGATGCTATACAGTTGTGTGGCCGTGATGCTATACTGTTGTGTGGCCGTGATGCTATACTGTTGTGTGGCCGTGATGCTATACTGTTGTGTGGCCGTGATGCTATACAGTTGTGTGGCCGTGATGCTATACTGTTGTGTGGCCTGTGATGCTATACTGTTGTGTGGCCGTGATGCTATACTGTTGTGTGGCCGTGATGCTATACTGTTGTGTGGCCGTGATGCTATACTGTTGTGTGGCCGTGATGCTATACTGTTGTGTGGCCGTGATGCTATACTGTTGTGTGGCCGTGATGCTATACTGTTGTGTGGCCGTGATGCTATACTGTTGTGTGGCCGTGATGCTATACTGTTGTGTGGCCGTGATGCTATACATGTTGTGTGGCCGTGATGCTATACAGTTGTGTGGCCGTGAAGCTATACTGTTAAGCACTTACGAACGTGTACCTCTTTCCTCAATCTTTGACGGCTTTGGTTACATTTATTAAACAGTTTACAAACATGAAAACTTCCCATTCAACTGTTGTTATTGTTATAAACAGCCTCCTGGTGCTTCCGAGCTCATTAACTGTTTAATAATTGGAAACAAAGCCGTCAAAGATTGAGAAAAGATGTACAGGTTCATAAGTGTTTGCGTAAATGCTTTCCTGAATCTGGCCCCTGATGTTCCCATCACTGAAATATAAGAAAAACAATGAAAAAAATAAAAAATAAACTATTCTCACGAAATGAATGGCATGGTAAACAACACAGCTCAATCCCGTTGCAATGTCACATAAAATAATTAAATCAAAATGAAAATAAATTGAAATCTATGAAATTTCAATTTATAAATACAATCGGAAACAGTGAAATGGAATCATAACATATTTAGTATAGCATGTGTTGCTATTACGTGCAACAGATGGTGCGCTTTTTTTTTTTTAAACATGTTTTTACCTGTCACAGGTGTGGCATATGGTAGGTATATAAAAACACTCATGTATTCGAATGAAATGTTGAGTTAAAATTTCAAAGCAATTGGTGAAGAATTTTCAGAGATTACAGCCCTGTGTTGTTCTTATGTATAACAGATGGCGCTGTTAAAAAAAAACCATGTTTTTACCTGTCACAGACCAGGCATGTATATAGTAAATATATAAAAACACGTGCCTATTTGAATGCAATGTCGTGTTAAAATTTCAAAGCAATCGGTAAAGATGTTTAGAAGATTTCCCTCACTTGAAAAATAAATGAAAAACACAGTTTTTATTTTAAATGCTTTTTTTTCCTGTCACAGACGTGACATATATATAGTATGCATATAAAAACTTGCTCAAATGCAAATGGAACGTTGTGTTAAAATTTCAAAGCAATCGGTGAAGAACTTTCGGAGACTAGCGATTTTGAACAAACGAACATTTTACAATTTTATTTATATAGATTACATTTCCTATAAAACTTAACGATCCTCTTGAAAATTTGCCTGAAATTTTTCTATTTAAAATAGTAATTAGCTCAATACAGTTATTGCTCACTAAAATATTTGACTTTAAGGTGAAAGATGTATTCACAGTACTCAAATCAGTTAGATTATTATTAGACACTAGAAGTTGAACTGAAATATGACTTTCCTTATCATTCTTCATAACTACAAAATACGATGGAGGCAGGAATATATTCATCAGGCACATTTCAAAAGCTTTATTAGAATCTAACGGCAGTTGATTATGCAACCTATTTTCAAAAGGGTTTGGAGAGTTATTTTTAAATACATCCGTATCTGAGTTACTTGCTGCATATGTAACATAATTATACATCTTGTAGTCTAATAGTAAATGATTAAAATAAACAAAAACACGAGTCATTAAATTCACCTTAATATGATATCCAGGATGATGTTCCTTGCATCTCCCGCCTTCATACGCTGCTTCAAACATGGGGGAGGAAACACTTGTTTTGTTTTTTTGCATCTACATTTCTAAACAAATCTTCAGGTGTTGATGTCAAAGAAAAAAACAATTTGGCTATGGGCAATTTATCTCTTGGGAATAAAAATATCAAAATGCACATTCTGCCAATAACGTCGTCAGCAATATTCAGACCAGTAACTGGAGATGTGATGTTCCCTTCCTTGCCCCACTTACAAGCCCAGTTGTATTAAAATAATTTAACAAGGAGACTGCAAAATCATAATCCCTAAACTTTAATCTCAAGTTTATCACGATTCTTCGCGGCAGGGGATCGTATTCCAGGGACCATAGGATTAAGGACTTGCCCGAAACGCTACGCGTACTAGTGGCTGTACAAGAATGTAACAACTCTTGTATATATCTCAAAAAAAAAAAAAAAAATGTATAACCGGATTTGTTATCACTACTTGTCTCTCCACATACTGCCGTAAGCTTCTGCTGATCAATAACTTTTTGAGGAACATGATAGAGTTCTTTCATTATTCTTTATTAAATAGCCTTGAAATAAGATTTATAGCTATGGGAAGTAAAATACCCAGTAAATTACCTCCTCTTTTACTCGTTAATATTTCTTCCTAAAGTGAAATAGCTTTCTTCTTACAAGCAAATGTATGGAGTAGAGCTCTATATTTAGAAAGTCATTTTAAAAAAGGCTTTCCAACTTCAACTTTATTTTTTTTTAAGAAATTATTAAATATTTCAGATAGACAATGTATATATATTTTTTTAAGATTTTTAGTTAACATTTTCATGGATGTATAATTAAGTTTAGCTAATAGTTCAATAAGTCCACGATACTTGCTAACTAATGGCTGCTTCTTCATAGTTTCCTCAAGTCATTTGAATGTACCCACCGACCGATCAAATGAACTATCGTATCCGACGAATCAAACTAAAGCAGTATTTACTACTTTACATTTTACTTATAATTCTCTCAATATCAAATGTGTCTGACAAGTATGTAGGCATTAGCTCCTCTCTGTAAAACCCACATCCTTAAAGTATTATTTAAATCCTTTAGATAATATAACTTTACAGGTTGCTTGTTATCTAGTTGAGCAATAGTAAATATTTCCTTGGTGTTCTGCTAATGAGAAACCTCTTTTAAACTTTGAAATACGATTAGATAAGGCCAGCCGTACTGTATCTCCCACAGAGAGATGATTACTGATGTGCGGTATAGTCTGTTGGTTCCCTTTATATATATGACCTTAAACTGTCTAGTCACATCTTGAGGTGAAGATAAAGCATGTACATCAATAGGTATTTTCCCCTTTAATCCACTGTGGAGTGTTCGGTTATATGTTTTAAAATTGTCAGGCAAGACATTTATATAGGTTAAGGTGTTGTAAGCCATTAAATATTTATATATCTTAGTTTTCAATGTTCTTATAAATCTCTGCAATGCTGGCTTTAGTTTCCTCAGAAAATTCAATGTACAGTTCAATGTTTTTACCATCTTATGGTAAAGATGGAGGCAAATATATGAAACATTTCATATATTTATTATAAAATTCTCCACCTTTATCTGTGTTGAGCTTCCTTACGCCTTTTGATGAAGATAAATCCAGAATAGCTTTCTGGATTGTAATGCTTCACTTACACTCTGCCCTGATTTAGTGGTAAGTGGAACAACGTGGGCAAACTTCGAAAATATATCAACACAAACTAATAAATATTTAATATCATTGTTGTGTTTAGTTAACAACGTCATGTCGGTCAAGTTAGTGGTAAAGAAGGCTTTAGGCCTTGGCACTAAAATACGTCTGTACTTAATTTGTTTTAACAGATGTAAGGTATAAGCATAAGATGTCTTTTAAATATTCTTTTACATCTTTTAAAGTTAATTCAGGGATTATTTTCTTTGCAGCCTTATACAATTTCAAAACCGCCTAATCCGCCCATGGACTTGGGGTCATTGTATATGCTATTAAGAGTTTGTGTAAGGCTCACCATTGATACTGTATTTCATATGGGGACCCATATGGACAAAATTATATTGGACCCATATGCACAATAAATGATAATAATTATTTAAAAATAGTAAATTACACTATAATGAAAATGCTGAGTATAACACCTAACACTTACTAAAATACTATAAATGTCTACTAGATAAGAGATATAGTGGACTTTAGCCACTGTGAACAACGTGTTCACTTAGGTTGGCTGCTAGGCTAGATTATGTACAATTATTCCAATGGAAAATAATGAAGTTTCTTATGTATTTTCCAATTGGAAGGTATCTAGGCTCGAAGGACCAAAACTGTGGAGGAATAAACCAGGAATATTGATGAAGAGGAGAATTACACAGGAACAAAATGTGGTTACTAGAAAAATGAATTTAAAACTAAATAAATACTGGAATTGTTAATAAAGTGCAAAACAATTAGGCTTAGCTGAATGCAAAGTTCCTATGCCGGATTGTAAGTCCACTCCTCTGTGACCTTGATACCGGTAATGGGCTGTAGCATGTAGGGTTCTTAAGGTTGATCTGGCTCATAAATTGCAGAACACAATATACCTGCGGGTACACCCACACATTAACATGTTATTTTAACATAGATATGATAAAACAGCTCTATGACTGCAAGCACTGGTGAAGTTCATGTTCTATGACCTGAACGATTCACTCTCTAGCCTAGTCCTAGGAATATCTGTTGCTGTTGCACACAAGGTATAATTACACAAGGTGTATGTAAATTTGCATACAAAACTTATTATATGCAATAAAATAAACTAACTTGATAAATTAAGATAATGGATAAGGCAATTAAATGTATAAATAATAGCAAAGAATTATATACTCAAGATATAAATTCAGATTCAAATATAAATAAAGCAATATCAGCTCAGAACTTACTGACGATGAGGCATTGCCTCGCTGTCTAACGTCTCTCAATGTATATATGGATGTATTAATGTTATAAAGCATGCTAATTGGCCAATCTAAGCTGTAAAACAGTTAATAACTTATCCTGAATTGAGAACTGGAGCCTATCTGACAGAAGCCAAATGATGTCCCTCTTGCTGAAACCAGCCTCTGTATTTTAATAATGAAATGACAGCTTGATGTAGTTAATTTAATGTCACAACGATGTTGTAAATGATTCTAGTTGCTTGCTCAGATATGGAGTGCACGTTGTTGCGTCTCACTTGGTAGATGAAGTGGTGTGTGTGCCTTCGAGATCACTAGCAGGTGGACCTCCACACTCATGTTTTTGGATATATATATACCAGGAATTCCTCCCTTTTTACAGTTCAAACTCTCTCCCAGTATTCAGAGAGCTATCACAGAAGATTAAGACAAGTTTGTGCATAATTATCTTACAGTAAAATTGTCTCCAGCCCTACACACTAGTGCACTCCTGGATGTAAACACGAGGCCGCCAGGTACCGGAAGATTATGCCCACCGGCGTTTGCAGGTGGCGTCCCTTCCACAGTGGAGGTGCTGGCAATGATTATAAAATGATTATTATCTTTATTTAGACTGATTATTGGGGTAAAGTTATAACACAAGATGATTATTTAGTGGATTTAAAGATTATTAACAGTACTTGATAGTACCTTTTGTTCTTTATTATGGATTTTGAAATTACATCACTGGACGCTATAACTTTCGTTCCAGCAATGTTTTTGATTATCTTCTTTTTGATCCTTAAATCATCAGTAGATAGGATCAATAGATAATAAATCTGATATGATTCTGATATATAGATATAATATGGAGTAATACATTCCTTAGATAATAATAATATTAACATGATGAGTGGAATTTTCCACAATACAGTTGTGTGGCCGTGACGCTATACAGTTGTGTGGCCTTGATGCTATACAGTTGTGTGGCCTTGATGCTATACAGTTGTGTGGCCTTGATGCTATACAGTTGTGTGGCCTTGATGCTATACAGTTGTGTGGCCTTGATGCTATACAGTTGTGTGGCCTTGATGCTATTCAGTTGTGTGGCTATGACGCTATACAGTTGTGTGGCCGTGACGCTATATAGTTGTGTGGCAGTGACGCTATACAGTTGTGTGGCCGTGATGCTATACAGTTGTGTGGCCTTGACGCTATACAGTTGTGTGGCCGTGATGCTATACAGTTGTGTGGCCGTGACGCTATACAGTTGTGTGGCCGTGATGCTATACAGTTATGTGGCCGTGATGCTAAACAGTTGTGTGGCCGTGGTACCATAAACATCAGAATTTTGCGGACTTAAAATCAATTCAGAGGAATTAGAAGTCTTTTTACTAATCTGGACTGAGTGAGACATCTACGAAAGGCCATGGGTAGGCCTAGGGGAGCCTATCGATCCTGACGACAAAAATGGTGAGGAAAAATTCCTGCAGAATCAAAACCTGTTTCTCAAGGCCATTGTGGTGTAACGCCCAGGAACGATCAAGGTATATCTGCCCAGGAACGATCAAGGTATATCTGATGTTCTGGACCTGCAGATCGGTGCACCGGTTGGCCTGGGGGGTGCTGGGATGTGCTGATGTGTTCTGGGGTGTGTTGAGGTGTGCTGTTATGTGCTGAGGTTTGCTGTGATGTGCTGGAAGGTGCTGAGGTGTACCGGGGATGTGCTAGGGCGTGCTGAGATGTGTTAAGGTGTGTTGAGTGTGCTGGAGTGTGTTGAGGTGTGCTGGGATGTGCTGGAGGGTGCTGGGGTGTGCTGAGGTGTACCGGGGATGTGCCGGGGTGTGCTGAGGGTTGCTGGGGTCGGGTGTGGAGTGACAGTGGCGGCTGGGTAGTGGTGGGGGTGTCAGGTAGCGGCTGGTGGGAGACCAAGTATCACATTAGGTAACTTACAGCCATAATAGATTTTATGGCATGAGTTTGTTGGATGGTCTGTGTCGTGTATATTGTGAGGGAGCGTGTGTGCGCCTAATTGTGCTTGCAGGGGTTGAGATTCAGCTATTTGGTCCCACCTCTCATCTGTTAATCTTCTGTTGTACAGCAGATTCTGTTGTAGAGCCTATTGGGCTCTATCATATATATTTAATTTAATTTTATTTCGATAAAATATATATTCATTTGAAACTGTGTATAAAGCCTGCCTCCACCACATCACTTCCTGATACATTCCATTTGCTAACTACTTTTGACAGAAAATTAACACAGAATGTTTCTGTGGCCCATTTGGACACATTTGAGTCACAAGGCAACTAGGTTTTCACCTGTGTCGCCTCGTGCAAGAACATTTCGTATTAAATAGTCTATATTTATCTACCATGTCAATTCCCCTGAGAATTCCGTATGTGGTAAAAGCCAGTGTGTACAGGTGGGCCTGTGAATCCTCTGGGCCCCGTAAATCCTCAGAGGACACAGCTAGTAGTGTCCAGGTCTGAATAGCTTTTTGCATGTCATTGTTCAGAGGTATGGCTCACTTATGGCATTCACCAGGATACTGGTTCAATCCCTTTTCTGCTCCAGTGATTTTCTCACATATACATCACACTTCTGTAATTAGTAATAATAATAATGTGGAGAGGACACACGCGTCATAGAATAGGCTATGGCATCTCTTCAGCACTATATACAGGAGCGTCACCAGAGGCGAGTGGAGATTTTATTTTAGTTTACTTTCTACCACAGACGTGGCCACTCATTTATAATGGTGACCAGCATATATACAATTTCTTCCCCTCCATGGACATGGTTACTATTAGACGTCATACAGTGTAGACTTGAGAAGACCTAGGTAAATACTGGTTTGGAAACGGTAGTTGATTTGTGAATCAAATTACCAGGTAACATAATAAACGTGGTATCCCTTGACTGTTTCCAAGTGTAGGACAGACATGAATATGAATGAGTTTGGGTGGATATACATAGGAGCTGCCATGTATATAAGGACCAATAGGCCTTCTGCAGTTCCCTGAATTCTTGTGTTTATATCTTGTTATGTGTAGTGAGTTACTGAACACTTAATCACAGAAGGTAATTGCAGTGCTTTAACAGTGCTAGCCAGCATGCATGCGAGGGACGGGCGTCTGATAGGATACTGTAATGGTTTATCAGATTGTTTGTCACTTAAGATATCAAATGATATATTTGTATTTGAGCAGCTGAGGGAAGAGGTGCCGTAGATACCCGCAAATGGTGCCAGCGACACCCTCACCTGCCCTGCTCCAGCATCCTGAATGCGGTACTTCAGCTAAGAACCCCTTTATCACCTCTTGTGGAGTGCTTTTTCCGGAGATAATGAACCGGAGAGGTTGAGTGTGAGGAGATAAGAGGAACAGGGGCGAGACAGGGAGTACAAGGTGTTGGGATGCAGGATCCGAGTAAAGTCAGCAGAACTTCCGGTTGCAATTTTGTTTTAACCATGTTGTAGTTCAGTCGATTAAGGCAACGTCTGGGGCCCTCTCGGACGTAGGTTTGAACCCTAGTCACGGCCCTTGTGGATTTGTTCGTGTGGGATGAGGTTTGGGTAGGGAAGTGTGCCTGCCTTGCAGGGGGGGGGGGGAAAGCAGGGGACGGGGTAGGGAGGGAGGAGGGAGGGAGGGAGGAGGCAGTGAGCAGGTGTGGCTAGGAACGTGTTTTTATTGGCTAGCATCCAAGATACTTGACAGGACTTCTCCAGGATTGGCTCTCACACACACACACACACACACACACACACACACACACACACACACACACACACACACACACACACACACACACACACACACGTGTGTGGACACAAAACACAACTAGTACACACACACACACACACGTGTGTGTGTGTGTGGAGTCGTAGCAGATATATGGAAAAAGGCTATCATAGTTCCAATCTACATAACTGGCAGCAGGGAAGACCCCCTCAATTATAGACCTGTATCATTGACAAGTGTAATAGTCAAAATATTGGAAAAATAATAAAAACTAAATGGGTAGAACACCTGGAGAGAAATGATATAATATCAGACAGACAGTATGGTTTTCCGATCTGGTAGATCCTGTATATCGAATGTACTCAGTTTCTGTGATCGAGTCACAGAGATATTACAGGAAAGAGATGGTTGGGTTGACTGTATCTATTTGGACCTAAAAAAGGCTTTCGACAGAGTTCCACATAAGAGGATTGTTCTGGAAACTGGAAAATATTGGAGGGGGTGACAGGTAAACTTCTAACATGGATGAAATTTTTCTGACAGATAGAAAAATGAGGGCAGTGATCAGAGGCAATGTATCGGACTGGAGAAATGTCACAAGTGGGGTACCACAGGGTTCAGTTCTTGCACCAGTGATGTTTATTGTCTACATAAATGATCTACCAGTTGGAATACAGAATTATATGAACATGTTTGCTGATGATGCTAAGATAATAGGAAGGATAAGAAACTTAGATGATTGTCATGCCCTTCAAGATGACCTGGACAAAATAAGTATATGGAGCACCACTTGGCAAATGGAATTTAATGTTAATAAATGTCATGTTATGGAATGTGGAATAGGAGACCATAGACCCCACACAACCTATATATTATGTAAGAAATCTTTAAAGAATTCTGATAAAGAAAGAGATCCAGGAGTGGATCATAGTGGATTTCTATCTAGTGGATCTAGATAGAAACTGTCACCTAAGGACCACATTAAGAACATTGTGCGAGGAGCCTATGTCGCGCTTTCTAACTTCAGAATTGCTTTTAAATACATGGATGGTGATATACTAAAGAAATTGTTCACGGCTATTGTTAGGCCAAAGCTAGAATATGCAGCGGTTGTGCAGTGCCCATATCTTAAGAAGCACATCAACAAACTGGAAAAGGTGCAAAGACATGCTACTAAGTGGCTTCCAGAACTGAAGGGCAAAAGCTACGAGGAGAGGTTAGAGGCATTAAATTTGCCAAAGATAGATGACAGAAGAAAAGGAGGTGATATGATCGCTACATACAAAATAGTAACAGGAATTGACAAAATTGAAAGGGAAGATTTCCTGAGACCTGGAACTTCAGAACAAGAGGTCATAGATTTAAACTAAAGATGCCGAAGAAATATAAGAAAATTCACTTTCGCAAACAGAGTGGTAGACGGTTGGAACAAGTTAGGTGAGGTGGTGGAGGCCAAAACCCTCAGTAATTTCAAAGCGTTATATGACAAAGAGTGCTGGGAAGACGGGACACCACGAGCATAGCTCTCATCCTGTAACTACACTTAGGTAATTGCACACGCGCACGCACGCATGCACACACACACATAATAGTATGTGTGGAGGCTGACTCCATACACGTTTTCAAGTGTAGATATGATAGAGCCCAATTGGCTCAGGAACCTGTACATTAGTTGATTGACAGTTGAGAGGCGGGACCAAAGAGCCAGAGCTCAACCCCCGCAAGAACAACTAGGTAAGAACACACACATAGATAACCACGATACTCCTTATCAGTATCACCCATCATGCCGGTTACATATACTATCAAAGCCTAATTGGTCTGCTCATTATATAACATTAATAAAAAGAGGAACAGGATGGCGGAGCGACAAAGAAAGACGTAGAAGAATAGTGGCAACAGAAGGAACACACAGAAGAATCTGAGTTTTTAATTAACCAGTGTATAAACAAAAACTATGCTTCATTATCAATGTCATTGACGTTTCTCGTGGAGGTTAAGAGCTGTTATCCACCATCAACTAATCTGAAGCATGGTCTAGTAAACTCATAATTAGTGAGCTTACTATTGATTTCCATTGTTATTGCAACGTTACAGTCGTGTTATTTTCTGGATGATACTGGAGCCAACCGTATAACAGCCTTCATATAGTCGGGTGATTGGACTTGACCTGTATCTACTAACAACTTTCAGGTACGCGTCAGCCTAGGAATATATGATATGTTGACACTGTAACAGCCAGCATGAGGCTGTTAATAGCCGAGCGCCTTCAGATGCGGTTCTCAACTACGAAGTTTGGTCTGCGGGAAATTATGAAGACATTTGTGCTATATATAACAGTAAGATCACCAACGTCTTTATGGTGCTGAACGCTCATGTACTGTACAGTCCGACATGAACTGGACAAGACTGGAGACTGAGTGGAACGCACTCAAGATATGAGCATACTGGTGCTTCTATAAGGTTTTACAACCTCTGCTGTCGAGGAGGTATGAAATGCATTTTAGGACTGTAAATTTCTTGGCTGCCTTGTTTGCTAGATTCAACACGTGTCCTTATTGGGTCAATTAAGAGTCAAAATTCACTTCAAAAATTTTAACTTCACCGAACACTAGATTTTTCCACCCAACTATATGTCTTTCTCAGGTTCAAAGTGATGCACTCTAGTTATGATGATAGTCTGTGTGCTCTGTGCCGTAAAGGTAACCTGCCACCGTCGACCCCAGGAAGAAAGTGCCTCAACGTGTAATTAATGATCCTCGTAGCAATCGGCATTTCTTGTCTTGCACATATAAAGGTTAGAGAACAGTTATCTGCCTAGGCTAGATGTTGAGGAATGAGGCGCAGTAGACTGTTAAAGTAGACATTTCAAAACAAAAGGCCAAACATACTTCCCAGTGGTACACTAACTTTAATTTAGTGACTTTTAAATTTAGCTTCCCGGGGACCACACGTCAAGTCCGTTCTTGAGGTAGTGTCTTAATAGCTGTAAGATGGAGCTGAGATACCTAATGCTTAAAGCTTCGCAAGTAGACCAAGGTGATATATCTGATCAAAGGTACTGCAATCTCCAGTGACATTGTTTCATTGTTTGTTTTCATTGTTTCGTTGACATTGCCATCCAGTGGCAACACACTCGCCTGTTTCTCTTTTCTGTCTCATGTTAGCAGACTTAGAGATTTAAAGCCTAATCCTACAAGATTTTACCTGAACTACGACTAGTCAATCAATTTACGACCAGATCCGCATTGGCTGCTAGGTGACCAGAGGCAAACATCAAAAGATTGGTCCCAGTCACCCCCCCCCCTCCCCACCCACAACCACCTCTAAGATGATATGGGTCGCGTATGTGTGTGTACTCACCTAGTTGTGCTTGAGGGGCTTGAGCTGCGGCTCTTTGTGTGCGTAACCACCCGACCAACTACTATAACCAACCTTTATGGTCGACCGACTTTACTGAACGCGTCTCTCACCTCCCGGACACCACAAGTGAAATTTACTCGCCTAACTGGTACAAAAGGTGAGGGCAACTAGGAGCATCCTCCACCCCCTGGTATATACAACGAGGCTTGGAGCTGTCCACCTCCCGTGGTATATATGACGATCTTAGGACCTCTCCACAGGAACTGGAATATATAACTGGATCTGGAAGCATCTACTGCCTCTGATACATACCACGTAATAATACACTGCCCCTAATATATATATATATATATATATATATATATATATATATATATATATATATATATATATATATATATATATATATATATATATATGCAGAATAACCACATGTGAAAAATAGAAAATGCTTAACGCGTTTTCGGCTAATTCGCCTTCATCAGAGCAAAGTAGAATGAAGATAAGATTGCTGATCAGACCTTTATATCCGCCTGGGCAGATCACCTGACCTCCAAGAATAAGTGGAGGAAAGGAATTATAAGAAAGAAGGTAACTGAAGAAGCCTATTGGCCCATACGAGGGTAGGTAGGGTAGAGTACACCAGGGTAGTGTACACCAGGGTAGTGTACACCAGGGTAGTGTACACCAGGGTAGTGTACACCAGGGTAGTGTACCCCAGGGTAGTGTACACCAGGGTAGTGTACACCAGGGTAGTGTACACCAGGGTATACTAATCACATAAGTAGTTCATAACACGCACTGTGTAACCCTTCAAATAGTCTAAGAAAGCTGAATAAATGACCAAGTATCTAAGTATGTTAATAATAATAATAATACAAATTACAAAAGATGGTGTGAAGTAGCGACACGGGTGACGCGAGGCCTGGCAGCGCGAGTCAGCCCGGCAGCAGTGAGGCTGCATGATAAACAAACACAGCTGTACACGTTTATCATGATAAAGTAACAGTAGGAACCGATAACCAAATGCTCGCTAACCCAGCCGCCGAACTCCTAATTTATGAATAAACAAAATTTTCACATGATTGGTAGCTAACTACGTACGAACTTTTCTCCAACAGTGCTATCTTTCTGCGTTAAATCGCACCTCACTAAATGTATCACCCACATACTGCAAACATAAGTATTTACTACCACAACCAGAACACTTAACTTAACCTATAACAGGCCTAACTATACAAAAATTATTATATACAATAATTATAATTTATTTTCTATAAAATACCATTTTTAGATACGTTAAAATTGACTAATGTACAAATGTTATTGTGATTTCTGTGTGTATATTGACTAATGTCTTTGTGGATCGGCGGCAGCTTGGACGAGCACACCCTGAGGAACGGGATGGCAGGAGAAAAAAGATGGCGACTAATTAAAATTAATCAGATGAGTGGCTATGTGCGTAGTGCAGTTATAGCAAACAGATGTTGCGTGAGCGTCTCGGGTGACGCTGTGCCAGAGGAGCACCAGTCAGTATACTGGAGCGCTTGTCTTGGAAGTCATGTTGATTTGCAGGACGAGAGTTGACGACCTCTCCAGAAGCTGTGCAATGTTGCAAACGACGGTGGTGGTGTCAAGGGAATGTGACACCGCTTTCCTACAAACGTAGCAGTTAGGCGGTGCCAAATATAAAGGAAGATGATGCCAAGAATTAAGAAATATGGAGGCAATTGGAGAAAAGTTGTGTAAAGAAGACAAAGTGTGAGATGTCATTATGAGAACGGTGATGTCCAGGGGAAGGAAACTGGTGCCAAGGGTAAAAGGATCAAATTCCAAGCTATAGAATTGAGGTGGTGCCAGGAGGAGCACCACCTCAATGGTGAGGCAAGACTTACCATCACATCTATGTTCTCTTTGTTTCTTTCTTACAATCTTATCCATCACCTTGCATGGTATGCAAGTTATCGACACTGGCATTCTCTTCCTATTTTCTGTATTGGAACTTCATTGGTTTTAGCTGTATGTTTAAAGGGGGGGGGGTGGAGGTTTTATAAATTCACCTGGTTACTTAGATGTACTCACCTGGTTACCTAGATGTACTCACCTGGTTACCTAGATGTACTCATCTAGTTATCGACATGTGCTTGCAAGGAAGAGCTCGGCTCCTAACACTCCCCCCCCCTCCCTTTCTGAACGTTCGTAATTCATTGCAATGTCTCAGGTTCTGAAATTTTCTTACATTTACCACCGAGTTGACTTCGTCAACGTCTTCGTCTGAAGCATTCCATTTAATCACGGCTTTAACGTCGAAGAAATGTTTTCTGACGTCTCTGTGACTCATTTCAGTCCCTGGTTTCCATCAATGTTTACTCGTTCTGCTGAGCCTATCTTCGTCCATTTGAATGATTCTCCTCGGAATCTCAAATGCTGTTATCATGTCTTGCATATTGCGGTCCCCGTGGCGCTATGGTAAAGCACTCGCCAGGCGCTCTGCGAGCACTTTGGCTTTGGTTAGTATCCTGGCCGGGAAGGAGTGACTGGGCGCCAATCTTTAACTGAAGCCTCTGTTCACCCAGCAGTGAATGGGTACCTGGTTGTTAAACGATTTGGCGGGTCGTATTCCTGAGAAAAATTAGGATTAAGGACCTGCACGAAACGCTATACTTGCTAGTTGCTTTACAAGAATGTAAGAACTCTTGTATATATAAATAAAAAAAATATATATATATATATTCTTCCTCTTCTCCAGTGGTGAAGTCCAGTTTCCTTAGTCGTTCCTCATAGCTCAAGCCAATCAGCTCAGGAGGTAACCTTGATGCATATATTTGGATCTTTTCAAGTTTTAACTTGTCCTTTGTCAGGTGAGGGTTGCAACCCGTGACTGTTGTATCAGGCCAGAAAGGCTCACTTGTCCAGGTTTCTGAAGGTTACACGAAGGACGGTCAGTTTGAGAGATGCTACTGATATTATTCAGGTAATGTGTTCTTTTGGGAGAAAATTTGGGGATTGTCAATAACCAATAACTACCCCAACCCAACAGTGACAATTAAAATAATTTATTTGTTAATATTATTTATTTCAATATGAAAAAGTTGTTTCCTGCTTTACATGAGATCACGATATGTACACCTAAAAAGAATATTTATAAAATTTACAAAAATACATACTCTTGACACGTACACAAATATGTACAGAAACTCGCGCAACTTTCATGGACTTTATAGAGGCAGAGCTAGAACCACATGCCTCTTGATTTCTTCATTGGCAAGAGGCAGGGCTAACAAACCTGCCACTTGAACTCTTCACAGATAGAGGCAGGGAGGAAGCAGAGCTGGCCCGCCTGCCACTTGAACTCTTCACAGATAGAGGCAGGGAGGAAGCAGAGCTGGCCCGCCTGCCTCTTGAACTCTTCACAGATAGAGGCAGGGAGGAGGCAGAGCTGGCCCGCCTGCCACTTGAACTCTTCACAGATAGAGGCAGGGAGGAGGCAGAGCTGGCCCGCCTGCCTCTTGAACTAGTTGACGGTGCCTGGTCCCACATTCATCACGGTAACTGGTGACTAGCAGCAGTTCAGTATAAATAACACCATACACACGACCTTACAGCTATTTACACTCGTATACACAGCAAATAACTTAAGTCTGAGACGACGTCAGTGAGGCAGTAACCTGGGGAGTGGCTGACATTACTGAAGAAGGCTGGGGGGGGGGGGACATTATATAACCTAATTTGTTTTAAAGAACTTGGCCTCTTGTCACGGAGGGAGGGAGGGCGGGGGAGGGGTGCCTGCCGTGTTCAATATTACAATTAGACTGAGTCATTAGACACTGGCAACGACAATGGTTCAGCCACAGTCTTGTGCTTCAGCTATCACTGAGGTAAGCACTCACTTATTCAAATATAAATTAACTTGGGAGCTCACGTCTTTCTTCCTCAACTCAACACCTTAACCATACAATAAGGAACTGTTTACTTTGGGAATGACTTGTAGAAATAATCCAGATAATTTGTTAATTCCTAATTAATTGTAATATGCTAAGGTGTGCCGGCTGGAACTGTGAAGCCGATGTGCTTGCAGCCAGTCTGCATGTTGAGGCAGAAGAGTTTCTCCAAGGTGGCCGTCTTGATGATGTTGAAGCCTTCCTCGCCGCCGAAGGTTGAGGGTTTCCAGTACCGTGGAGAGCAGATGGGGTTGGCCAGGAGGCCCTTCACACTCCAGGGTCCACCCATGTTCACCATGGTCAGGGGCGTCACTGAGGGTCCGGGGCGCTCTGCTAGTAGACCTGAAAATAGAGAACGCAGTTAGTAAGTGTCCGAAGGCTTTAAAAACCAGTGTATATGTCGCCAGTTTCAGAAGTAAATGTCCTATTTGTATTATTTCCAAAATGAGGTACAAGCTATGTCTCATAAATGTTATATACCATTATTTGCTCGTATGTTTGAATAATGATAACCTTTGAGAACTCACCGATATAATATTCTACTGCATCAATGTCCACGTACATCTCCTCCAGGATCGCAGCCAGCTCGGTATCTCCAGTCAGTTCCTGGAAACTAGTGAAAGGCTTCATCTCAAACCTCTTCCTGTAGGCGTTAAGTCCCTGGAACCGCAGCTCTCGACCATTTTCTATAACCTTCTTCAGGACTGGGTACAGCACATGAGCGTGATTCCTTGTTGTCAGCTGCAGGGGGAAAAATACAATAAAAATATTTATTGCATAAAAGGCAAATCACAATACCAAGTTAATCCATATTATCTTCTAACTATACAGATGTCTAAAAATTTCTATCATTATTCCGACTCGTAATTACGAATTTCAGTTGTTTTCTAAATGATTCATGAGAGGATGTGTATGAGTGACTCACCGCTCCTGCTCGGGTGGTGATCATGCCGTGGATGAAGGCGTCCAGGCCGTGCTTGAATACCGGGGCCGTCGAGTACGCCATGTCCATGATGGCGTAGTCTGTTCCGTTCACCTGATCGATATATCAATACCATGTTAGACAAACAATACTATAATCTAACTAAAGCTCATAATAATATGAATATATATATATATATATATATATATATATATATATATATATATATATATATATATATATATATATATATATATATAAATATATGTGTGTGTGTGTGTAATTTATAATATCATTTAAATTAAATTAGATTTAAACACTTGTGTATCGGTATTAATTAAACAAAACTCCTAAACTCCTAGTGATCCATCTACCAATTTAAAACGATAATCATGTAAGGTTTAGCAAACTAATAAAGCCAAATTTTTTCAGAGTAGCTCAGTTCCCGTCAAAGCCTGAGTATGTTTCCCGAGTGTGTCAGCAGTACCCACCTGCAGCGTGTCGGGGATCAGTGGGTGCCAGTGGTACAAGTGGTTGAACTCGGCGTGGATGCGGTTATGGTACTGGAAGTTGGTGCCATGGGTCAGTTCCGGCTCGAAGCTCAGACGCAAGTTGTACTGGCTGAGGTGCTGGACGTAATCCTCAATGGTGATCTTTATTACCTCACCTGAGACACAGGAAGACGCAGGGTAAAGTACAGTACATGGCACGGGGACACAGACAGGTCCTTTGTTATTTATAACAATGAGAGCGCCTGGCAGCTTGACACCAAACAACAGTCTTCTTACAAAATGTTCGTGTGACACTCTTAAGAGGCACGCTTCAATATTATTTCATAACCAGATAATAAATATATATATATATACATAAGCAGGCAAGAAGTATATTAGATAAAACAATTGCTTGTGAAGAAGCTTACCAATGATAATAAGACGAGAAGTTTGGTAGAGGCGTTCGTCATCCCAATCTGGATGAAGTTTGAGGAGTTCTCCACACACCCGATTGTGCTCACGAACCCAGATGGTTGCATATGCCTGGAGGCGGGAAAAAAACAAAACATGACAACAGTGTCGATTTCAATATATGTATAAATTCAACCTTTCTTTTAAATGAGTCTTTTTCACCTAAGCATATGGCCACTGACGTACAGGATGACCAAACACAAATTTTACATCAGTTACTCTAAATACTTTACATTATGACAAGATGAATACTTACGAAGAGTCCGGGTAGGAGGGCATAGAATGGGTGTCCAAGGGCGAATTTAGCCTCCTCTGGGATGGGTACATTGGGAGGATAGTCCATGGTGATGCCGGGAACGTCCTTCAGGTAAGGCGGGAACTCCTCTCCGTTTATTATCTGAACATGACAAAAATCAGTTTAATAAACATTCATCCTAAACAGATTTAAAAAAAACATGGTCAGATATATTTTATATAATTTCAAAACTGTTCTGCATATCTCTAGCATGATTTATTTTAATTTTATTTTGTTAAAGAATTCTCAAAAGTTTCGCTCATAGTTTTGACTTAGAATAATATGTTTCTTTTGTGTTATATTTCATTACATAGAGGAGAAGATCAGGGCTACCAACCTGTGTGCGAAGCCTGCCATTGACACCGGACCTGAGCGCCTGGCGGTCCTGCTCCGTCAGCCCATAGATGTTAGACACGTCAACCTGAGTAGCAGAACAAATAATGTGTTGAACAACTATGCACTTTGAAATCAAATTTTTACATACAATCATAACAACTCTTGAGGAGAAAATGTTAATCAAGATTTTTGGTCAAAAGAAATGCAAGAAATGGTCAAGACTTTTTTCCCCTGGAATCTTACAAGAATATTTACCAGTCGCATGTTTATAAATAAAGCATTGACACAAATTGTGATAATGATTACTTACACCTCCAGATCCCTTGGTAAGGTGAGGTCCCTTTTTGTAGTCTGTCCTGAAGAACTGGTGCGTGAAGTGCTGAGCGTAGTACTGGAAGAGGACGTTGGTGTCGTGAGGCTCAGGTATGAACTCCCGCCTCATGAACACCTTCTTGATCAACTCGTCTACGTCGGGATATTCCTTAGGTCCTGAGGAAGTGATCAACGTGAGGAAGTTGTACATCATACATATAACGGCATCAGTCGCTATGAGCTTGAATTATCAAGTGTGGTGGTAAATGTATTTGACATATATATATATATATATATACTAGAGACAAAAATTCTCCTTACCTTTGACACCAAAAGGAGTTGGGCAGTGTGTAGGGACAGGAGGAAGGGCGCGACCATAGTAGCTCTCGTTGAAATAAGCATTGAGGGTGATGTAGGTGTGCTCGCTCTCGTAGGTGGGCGGTGAGTCTACCAGGTCCCCGCGAGCTGCAAGAGGCGTAGGTCAGTTATCGACAATCTTATAGAGTCTACCGCAAAAGGGCACCCCATCACAAACTCCATATATGACAAGAGGTAAGAAGAGTGTCTTCTGTATGAAGGTACAGATAATCAGTTCGTTCTAAAATACATTGAAATAGAAGAGCAACTTACAGGTGTAGACGTAGGTCATGAGTTGCTTATGAATGAATGGGATCCTGTTGAGGATGCCCCATAAGAGGCTCTTGGAGGTGATGAGGTTGTGAACGGTCTCTGGGTCAGGCTTCAGAGTCTTCTTCAACCAGGCCCGCCACGTCGCTGTTGGGAGACAAGGAAGTGAGATTAGGTTAGCCTGATCATCTTTACATTAAAACCAATGTACAAAAATTCTGGCGAAATATATTATTATAGGAATGGTAGCCTAGTATCCAATGTTCACACTCGCACAGAATATATCATTGCGCTTGGATTAAAACTATTTCAAGCAGGTATTGAAACATATGAATTTCTTGTATAACTTACGTATCTCACAGTGCGAGCCATAGTGTTCAGTGCCGGTACAGTCACAGGTGTAGTTGTGGGCCGGGAGGGTGAGACACACACCCAGGTTCTGGCAGGGGTACGAGCAGCACGGGTCATATTCTGCCAGGGAGGAGTTGAGAGAATATGGTTATACTCAACGGTAAACATCAGTAGCCCCTTGCAAAGTTCATCTACATTTTCTGCTCTATTGCCCTTTTTTTTCTAAATATATTGATATTTGTTTACATTTTTAATTGTATATTATTTTATACCATTTTATTGTTATGAGTATTTGATTTTGAAGACAAATTTATTATTTAAATATATTTCTGTTCCAGGCGTGGTATTAGCAGGTTCCAAGAGTGCCACCATCACAGTGCCTGGAATATCAAGACGAGGGAGACTGGCGTGCCAACACCACCGTGGATGATGAGACTCACCAAGAGGGGCTGGTACTGGCGTGACAGGAACAGTGTCTTGGGTTGGGCCGCGCATGAAGAGGAAGGAGGCTGCCAAGAACACTCCAGCGACGCCCACCAGCACACGTCCACCTCCTGCAGAAGGAAAACCTTGTTACACTCTACAACACGGAACAGCGCATACACACCAGGGTCAGTTTAGATGTAAACAAAAGATTGGTAAATACGGGTTTGGTAATAGGATTATAGATTTCAAGAAGGAATTATTAGGTAACATAATACACATTGGGGTCGCTGGATTGTATAACATGTAGGTTTTGACCTAAATATCAATGAATGTGGTTTGATTTCAACAGAAGCTGCCTCGTGTAGGGCACTATCTAGACCTTCTGCAGTTTCACATGTTCTGGTATTCTAATTTTGTAAACATTGCGTCAATTAACTTATTTGCCAAGTAAGTTTATTTATAATTTTTTTATATGAAATATAAAATATCACCTAAACAAATATACATGTTTAAAAAAATACAAATGTAATTCTTTGCTGAAGAGAGTATGAAAATGTTATAATTTACTCTACCATTCTCTTGTTCATTAACAAATCTTACGATGTTCAAACATGCAAGATCGGCATCAAGGGGGAGGGGTGTAGTACACAATTATATATATATATATATATATATATATATATATATATATATATATATATATATATATATATATATATATATATATATATATATATATATATATATATATATATATATTTAATAGAGAAACATTGGATGATACATTAGTGTTGGCGTGAAATGTTATAGTGTAGGGGGCCACAAACACGCTGCAGAGGGTTACATGTGATCCACCTCTCCCTCAGCTGGTGAGCTCAGAAGCCAGCTGGTGAGCTCAGAAGCCAGCTGGGGAGTTCAGCTGCCAGTTGGTGTCTCATAATATGCTCCATCTCCCCCTCCCTAGTTGTGTTACGCGCATGTGTGCTAGTGTATTCCGCTATACCAGTGCCTCACTCCATTAACATTATAACAATTTCAGTATATAGCTAAAATAGTCATTTCAATTTCAACTTTAAAGTACAAATTGCATAATATCAAGAATGTGTAGCCTAATGTTTCTAATTTTAATAAGAAATCATTATTATTACTAAGGGTAATCCTTCGAGGCCAATGACCCTCTCTCTCTCTCTCTCCTTCTCTCCTAACATGCCTTTGGTCTCCATTACCCCTTAGGACTGCCCCCCCCCCACCCTAGATCCCATCATGGCCCCCAGAACCCTCTTAGTCGTCCAGGCACCAAAGCATCAAGGCCACTTGCTGAGCATTCATGGTTTCATTTACCTAAGTAATTCTTCCAGTAAAACCTTCAGAAGTGTCATGTTTGTGAGGTGTGCGTAGGTTACCTCTCTGCGCCTATTATAAGTGGGATCTGGGCCCCACCTCCTAGCTATTAATATGTAGGTATGTGTCTGTGTGTGGTCGTGTAGTGTATAAACCTATATAGCCTTCCATGAGTAGGAAAAATATATGTCGAGAGATTCGAGGATCAAATGATAAAGAGCGGTGAAGCACATGGACAACTTGTATAAAGGGAGAAACCCAAGGGTGCTGGCTGGCTGTGTGCGTCGGTGGTGCGTTGGGAATACCAACCCTCGCGCCACGGTGAAGGACGCCCTGATGGGGCAGGTGTGGGACCATCCACACATGGGGCACTGTGGTAGAGCAGGTGTGGGACCAACCACACATGGGGCACCGTGGTAGAGCAGGTGTGGGACCAACCACACATGTTATACACTTAAAGATGGAGGCAAGACAGCTTCTGTGTTGGGGGAAGAACTTAGCTACAGTATGTCTGATAGCTGAAAAATTTGTAGATTGAATGTTGATGAAGTGACAGACTGTTTGTGGTTGTAGCAAAGATGTTGACCATGTCTCAACTGGGGCCCCCCCTTGACCCTCGGGGGCCCCCCCTGACCCCCTGAGCCCCCTCTGACCCTCTTGGGCCTCTCTGACCTTCGGGGGCCTCTAACCCTCTGGGAAAGACAACCTTCATTATGTCTTTTGTATGCATCCAGGGATCAGTCACTAAGCGGACGTGTGTGTGTGTGTGTGCTGGAGGTGAAAAAAGGGAGGTGGTGGGGGCTGGTCCTCTCTTCTCTCTCATCTTCTCTGCTCTCACGGCTATTTTCACAATCACTGTCTTCTACCATATTCCGCACTTAGCTCGCGACGCTCACTATCGCGGGGACATGTTTGCTGTAGTTAACTCTCTCTGTGAACTCCCATCCGTGGCGTGATCCTCCCTGGCCTCAAGGCCATGTACTACGTGCGACTTACGGCTGTGTATGTGTGCTGAGACTGTGTGCTGTCATCCTCTCACCTTCCCAGCACGCGCATCGTTTTAACACCGTAAAACTAACGTTGTGGCTACCTTGTGTGTTTGATGGGATTCTTGCCTGTCTCCTTACTTTGGAAATAAACTCAACTTTTCATATCAGATTCAACGTATTCAAGAGAAACTTACGGCTGGCTGAATTAATAAACTTACTTTTGAATGTAAAATAAAGTAATTCTGATATAAAGCTATCACATTTATGTGATAGTTTTATCTACTCCAAAAAGGGAGTAGACTTATTTGTAGATAGTCTACGAGTACTATTGCTTGGCTTGTACGAAAAGGTTTGAGAAAACACCTATAGCGGTACGCTAGTTAGGCTGTATTATTATGACTACTCCTGTGTTTCTCTACATCCTAATGACCACTTTCTACTTTCCTCAACCTTCCGTTGTTACATTATTGATAAAGATTCCCTGGATAACTGAGAGACTGAGTGGCTGACTGGACATGTAAATGGTAGTCTGAGTGGTTGACTAAATCTGTCTTACAGTATGGCTATACCAGCCCACAAGATATTTCTTTATTTCTTTTAATAGGCCTACATCGGCCCTCTAAATCTTTCCTTATATTAGGTTTATAGTGACTGACTAAATCAGTCTTACAATAGGCCTATAGGGTAGCACACGATAAGGCAATGCATAAACTATGTAGAGTTGTGTAATGTAGGGAGGGTAGGGATTAGGGGGGGGGGGAAGCGATTGAATGCTAGGCTACACCTCATTATTGAAAGGAAGTGCGTGTGTGTGTGTGTGTGTGTGTGTGTGTGTGTGTGTGTGTGTGTGTGTGTGTGTGTGCGTGCGTGGTGTGTTTGTAATTACCTAAGTGATTACACACACACACACACACACACACACACTGGTGTGTGTACTTTTCACGAAGAGCCTGTGAGGATTATCGAAGTCCCCCCCCCCCCCACTACCTAGGCCAAATACTGACCTTCCCGAGGATGCAATCCACAACAGTTGCCTAACTCCCGGGTATCTGTTTAACTGTTAAACACACCTGGGTCCCCGGGTGTGAGCGGAGGACCTAGACCACTCTGCTATAAGACCACCCTGTAACTAACTACGGTACTATAACTAACAACTATCCGTCTAACTTCACACACACACAAAAATTAGTCAATTCGTTCACAAGAACTGTAAATTTTCAGCTGAATGACCATTGGAATCCTGGGGCAGGTTTCATCAAATATTTACGTGTCTACATACGAAACCTGTAAATCTTTCCTTAGTTATAGCGGCTTAGTCCGCATTTATTAAAATTTATGAGGTTTTTGAAGCTTTACAACGTAGCGCTTCAGAACCTGTAAACTGTCAAAGATGCAAACTTAGTTGCTGTGATATAGGAAAGATGTAAAGGTTTCGTAAGGAGACACTTAAGTGCTAGATGATTTCTGGTTCTGACTAGTCTTGAGCCTATAAGGTGGGGAGAGCTTACATGTGACGGGGCCATCAGGAGGCCTGCTATGCATACTAAGGTCTCTCTACGACCCCACCATGCAACCCACAACAGCTTACTAACTCCTGGGCACCTCTCAACTACTAGGTGACTTGTATGGAAGGAAACGTGCCCAAACGTTCAGTAATAGTTTCCACTGTCAGCAACTGTCAGCATCAGCTGCGACAGTCAGCATCAGCTGCTACAGTCAGCATCAGCTGCTACAGTCAGCATCAGCTGCGACAGTCAGCATCAGCTGCAACAGTCAGCATCAGCTGGTACAGTCAGCATCAGCTGCTACAGTCAGCATCAGCTGGTACAGTCAGCATCAGCTGGTACAGTCAGCATCAGCTGTGACAGTCAGCATCAGCTGCTACAGTCAGCATCAGCTGTGACAGTCAGCATCAGCTGCTACAGTCAGCATCAGCTGCTACAGTCAGCATCAGCTGCTACAGTCAGCATCAGCTGTGACAGTCAGCATCAGCTGCTACAGTCAGCATCAGCTGGTACAGTCAGCATCAGCTGCGACAGTCAGCATCAGCTGGTACAGTCAGCATCAGCTGCTACAGTCAGCATCAGCTGCTACAGTCAGCATCAGCTGCTACAGTCAGCATCAGCTGGTACAGTCAGCATGACAGCAGGGGGCCTCCAAGCACCAACACTCACCCTTGTCTCCGTGATCAGCCGCCGTCTCCATCTTCACCATCTGAAGTCGAGCCGCAGTAGCACCCAATCCGTACTTAAAAAAAATATTCGTCACAAGCTCACGCACTGTTTCTTAGTTCAGTTTATCTGTTTTCTGAAAGCCTTCACTCAAGTTCAACGGGTTTCAAGCGACAGGAGGAAGGAGCTGCGGTAAGAGGAAGGCACTGTACAAGCGCGCGTGTTGCCTCTGACGGCGCCGAGTGAACTCTGCCGGTAGATTTGCTGCCGTCCGCTTATATACCCGGGTCGACTCACGGAGGCGTGGAAGCCTTTGCGTAAACGGACGCCCCCGGAGTTGTGTGTGTGGGGGGGCACGGGGGAGAGGCGGTCCTGTCACCCTACTTGGGAGCTCCCGCCTGTTGCATGGGGGGGGGGAAGCTACGGAATGGGTTCCCAGGAACGCCAACGGAATAGGACATCCTGTTTAAGCTAATCGCTCGGGTTTTTGCCTCTGTCTATAGAGAGGACCGTTATAGGAACTATTTAGTTTTGAGGGATCACACTATCTTGTAGAATGTTACCCCATCTTTAGGGACCAACTTATCTCTGTAAATCACGCTATCTTTGGGTTTAACCTGATCTTTACTGATCTCCTTTGCCTTGGGGACCACACTCTATCTTTGGGGCGACCCTATCTTTGGGGCGACCCTATCTTTGGGGCCACCCTATCTTTGGGGACCACACCCTGACGTTGGGGATCACTCTAGCCTTGGAGACAGTCCTATCTCCAGGACAACTCTCCCTGAAGAAACTATCCAACCTTAGCACACCCTGGGTCAGTTACCTTAGCACACCCTTGGCCAGTTACCTTAGCACACCCTGGGCCAGTTACCTTAGCACACCCTGGGCCAGTTACCTTAGCACACCCTGGGCCAGTTACCTTAGCACACCCTGGGCCAGGATTCGACTAACACTTACGTTGTTCGCTTACGAAAGGTGTTCATCTTTCTTAAATAATGGCGGCTGAGTTTCCATTTATTAAGCAGTTTACGAGCTCGTACGCGCTACGAGGTTTAATTTTTTTTTTAAATTTTGCCCAGAGGGGCGAGTTTATTGGGCAGCGTCACTCATCTTGTGAGTGGACACACCGCCATAGTGACAGTATTGGGCAGCGTCACTCATCTTGTGAGTGGACACACCGCCATAGTGACAGTATTGGGCAGCGTCACTCATCTTGTGAGTGGACACACCGCCATAGTGACAGTATTGGGCAGCGTCACTCATCTTGTGAGTGGACACACCGCCATAGTGACAGTATTGGGCAGCGCCACTCATCCCGTGAGTGGACACACCGCCATAGTGACAGTATTGGGCAGCGCCACTCATCCTGTGAGTGGACACACCGCCATAGTGACAGTATTGGGCAGCGCCACTCATCCTGTGAGTGGACACACCGCCATAGTGACAGTATTGGGCAGCGCCACTCATCCTGTGAGTGGACACACCGCCATAGTGACAGTATTGGGCAGCGACACTCATCCTGTGAGTGGACACACCGCCATAGTGACAGTATTGGGCAGCGCCACTCATCCTGTGAGTGGACACACCGCCATAGTGACAGTATTGGGCAGCGCCACTCATCCTGTGAGTGGACACACCGCCATAGTGACAATATTGGGCAGCGCCACTCATCCTGTGAGTGGACACACCGCCATAGCAGCATGTACAACACTCCCCAATAGGAAGAAAACCCGCTGGGTTGTTCATCCTGTCACTTGTACCCAGACACAGCTGGGACTTGCTTAACTGTCTCAAGTGAACAGCTTATCAAACAAGAAGATTAACATTCTTCAACCATTAAAAGCTTACGTTATCTTGCGGGTGCAAAATGGGGGAATCTTTTAATAACAGTATCAATACTTGACAAATGAGGTTGTCAATGACAATAATGACTCGGGTCATGAACGACCTCGCAACATTTCCAAGCTCGTAAATTGCTTAACAAATACAAACTAAACTGTAATGTTTGAGGAAAGATGCACATGTTTCGTAAATGGACAAATGCTTGATGTTGAATCTTGGCCATGTTGCAGGTATTCGGGAGCTAATGTGTAACAACTATACACGAACTTCACCCTTTGGTAATAACTTGTTTCTTCTAAATGTTCAACTTTCATAATGTGGCGGAAGTTAGAAGGAGGATGTAAGTTATGAGAGTTGAGATGTGTTAGGACGGGTCCCACTTGTGTCGAGAGGTGTGAGGACGGGTCCCACTTGTGTCGAGACTGTGAGGTAGACAGTGTTGTCCTGGGTCTAGGGTGGTTCATGCTACAGGTGTCGTCGTGCAAACACAGCGAGGTGGACAGGTCAGTCAACCTCTAGATATTCAGTTAAAATTTAGATATATTAGGACAGTCAGGCTCAGAAATACTGGAACAGTCAACTTTAGATATCCTAAAACAGTCAACCTTAGATATCCTGGAACATTTAACCCTAAACATCTTGGAATAGTCAACTCTAGACATCCTAGAACAGTCAACCTTAGAAATCCAAGAATGCTAAATGAGCTTTATGCAAATTTAACAAGTAGAAGCAGAACAGAAAGAGAAGTAGCAAGAGCAGTAAGAGTGATAGTAATAGAACTTTAGTGAACCTTAACATGTAACAGCTCAGTGTCCTGAAAGGGAACGAGAGTGTTCTCAAATGTTATAAATTGTCTTCATCCTGGTTTAGATCTACAATGGTCACAAGGAAAAGTCTGGGTAAAACCCTAGACCAATGGAACTGTCAGGGGTATACAAGCAGACATTTGTCACATATTGTTGTCTAATATATAGTCAAGATGTCCGGCCCGTTCCTTCTTTGATCATCAGAACGTTCGAACACTGACCGAGGGGGAACAGTAAACTCGGTGACTTGGAGGCTGGAAGTATTAGGAGCACTGGGTCATGTAGGCCTATAGTGATCCAGGAGGCTTGCAGACGAGGAGTCACAATAACGTGGCTGAAGTATGTTGACCAGACCACACACTAGAAGGTGAAGGGACGACGACGTTTCGGTCCGTCCTGGACCATTCTCAAGTCGATTGTGATGGAGATTGCATTCACAACGTCGTCATCCCTTCACCTTCTAGTGTGTGGTCTGGTCAACATCCAGGGGGCTTACAGTAATTGCTCTGCAATATTAGAGGTGAGAATCAAACCTGAAATTGGCCAGGTGAGGAGAGGGCGTGGTTTTGTCCTTCACTGGGCAGTACAATGACCTCAGAACGGGGAAAGACTATGTAATTTTAGGGGGAAAAATCAAGGGAAGTGTGGGGGCATTGGTCGGAAATGGGGAGCACTCCTCCAATGTGTTCTTGTATATTACGTCCGCCAGGGATCTAGGTAAACCTGTTCCTTGTTTATATATAATTAATTATATATTGTGTTTTTGTTAGGATTTTCCAATAGCATGTCTTAATCTGATTAATAAAATTATGTTAATGTCCTAAATCAACTGGAGTATTAGCTGCAGTTGTCCTGTCTATTACTGAAGGTACGGTGCCTAGTCACTCCGTCCCATTACCGTCCCCTTGTTTCATTGCCTGGTTATTTACTAGCCATATCCTCCTTCCTGAGTTATATGCTATTGTTCAAGGATCATTGAGGTGGTGATCATATGCTCGTCTGTCAGACATATGGCTTAACACACCTTCCAGCACGGCTAGGTTCTCACAGCAGGGCTAGGTCCTCACAGCACAGCTGGGTCCTCACAGCACAGCTGGGTCCTCACAGCACAGCTGAGTCCTAACAGCACAGCTGGGTCCTAACAGCACAGCTGGGTCCTCACAGCACAGCTGGGTCCTCACAGCACAGCTGGGTCCTCACAGCACAGCTGAGTCCTAACAGCACAGCTGGGTCCTAACAGCACAGCTGGGTCCTCACAGCACAGCTGGGTCCTCACAAGACAGCTGGGTCCTCACAGCACAGCTGGGTCCTCACAGCACAGCTGGGTCCTCACAGCACAGCTGGGTCCTCACAAGACAGCTGGGTCCTCACAGCACAGCTGGGTCATCACAAGACAGCTGGGTCCTCACAGCACAGCTGGGTCATCACAGCACAGCTGGGTCATCACAAGACAGCTGGGTCCTCACAGCACAGCTGGGTCATCACAAGACAGCTGGGTCCTCACAACAGGGCCCAGCCCAGCGGGAAGCCAGTTATGTATATCACAGGTTCTTGTCTTTGACGACTGGAGTGACGGGCAGACTAGTCACTTCAGACCTGAGGACCTGAGGAACACGGCGTGAGGAACACGGCCTGAGGGACACGGCATGAGGGACACGGCCTGAGGGACACGGCGTGACGGACACGGCCTGAGGAACACGGCCTGAGGAACACGGCGTGAGGGACACGTTATATCAGGAAACTCGGTCAAGACAACCGGTTGGCAGCCAAAACTTGGTCGTGGCAGTAAACACTTCGTAGCTATTGACATAAATTGGTATTTAATAATTTTCCAACATACCCGCGCCGCAACATATCCGCGCCGCAACATACCCGCGCCGCAACATACCCGCGCCGCAACATACCCGCGCCGCAACATATCCGCGCCGCAACATACCAGCGCCGCGACATACCAGCGCCGCAACCTACCCGCGCCGCAACCTACCCGCGCCGTAACATACCCGCGCCGCAACATACCAGCCCCGCAACATACCCGCGCCGCAACATACCAGCGCCGCAACATACCCGCGCCGTAACATACCCGCGCCGCAACATACCCGCGCCGCAACATACCCGCGCCGCAACCTACCCGCGCCGTAACATACCCGCGCCGCAACATACCAGCGCCGCAACATACCCGCGCCGCAACATACCAGCGCCGCAACATACCCGCGCCGCAACATACCCGCGCCGCAACATACCCGCGCCGTAACATACCCGCGCCGCAACATATCCGTGCTGCTATAACAAAGGAACTTCAGTCACCCCTATAACGTAGCAACTGCTCTATAAGGTTCTTATATAACCTATATAATATATATATATATATATATATATATATATATATATATATATATATATATATATATATATATATATACCTATAACCTATAACTTATAACCAGTTATAAGGTGGTGACCACCTCCACTGTGGTGTTGTGGAGGTGTTGTCCACACCGGGTCACACCGGTGTTGTGGAGGTGTTGTCCACACCGGGTCACACCGGTGTTGTGGAGGTGTTGTCCACACCGGGTCACACCGGTGTTGTGGAGGTGTTGTCCACACCGGGTCACACTGGTGTTGTGGAGGTGTTGTCCACACCGGATCACACCGGTGTTGTGGAGGTGTTGTCCACACCGGGTAATACCGGTGTTGTCCACACCGGGTCACACCGGTGTTGTGGAGGTGTTGTTCACACCGGGTCACACCGGTCGACAACTTTATGGCTCTCGACCACAGCGAAGGAAGCGGACATAACCTCTATGATGTGACTCAATGGCAACATGCCTTCACTACAACATACCCACGCTGCAACATACTCATGCTGCAACATACAGTAACTAAGTAGCAGTTGCAACAACAAAAGAAGTAGTAGTTGAGGAAGTAGTGGTGGTAGTAGTAGTAGTAGTTGTGGTGATAGTGACAGTAGTCGGAGCGGAAGTCTCTCATATGGACTCGTCCGTGTTTACGTTTCTGTGTTATTACAGGATATATTGCACGTCACGGGTACCAACATAAGTGGGGCGTCAGGGGTACCAACACAGGTGGAGCGTCAGGGGTACCAACACAGGTGAGGCGTCACGGGTACCAACACAGGTGAGGCGTCACGGGTACCAACACAGGTGAGGCGTCACGGGTATCAACACAGGTGAGGCGTCACGGGTACCAACACAGGTGAGGCGTCACGGGTACCAACACAGGTGAGGCGTCATGGGTACCAACACAGGTGAGGCGTCACGGGTACCAACACAGGTGAGGCATCAGGGGTACCAACACAGGTGAGGCGTCACGGGTACCAACACAGGTGGGGCGTCAGGGGTACCAACACAGGTGAGGTGTCACGGGGGTACTGATATAGATGACATGTAATGGAAGGTAATTACCCACACCTCCCCTTTCTTCCTTGCTCTTTTTTGGTTGTGGTTGTTATTGCTATTGTGGTGGTTGTGGTGGTGGCTGTGGTTGTGGTGGTGGCTGTGGTTGTGGTGGTGGCTGTGGTTGTGGTGGTGGCTGTGGTTGTGGTGGTGGCTGTGGTTGTGGAGGAGACTGTGGTTGTGGAGGTGGCTGTGGTTGTGGTGGTGGTTGTGGTGGTGGCTGTGGTTGTGGTGGTGGCTGTGGTTGTGGTGGTGGCTGTGGTTGTGGTGGTGGCTGTGGTTGTGGTGGTGGTTGTGGAGGAGACTGTGGTTGTGGAGGAGACTGTGGTTGTGGAGGAGACTGTGGTTGTGGTGGTGGCTGTGGTTGTGGAGGAGACTGTGGTTGTGGAGGAGACTGTGGTTGTGGTGGTGTCTGTGGTTATGGTGGTGGCTGTGGTTGTGGTGGAGACTGTGGTTGTGGAGGAGACTGTGGTTGTGGTGGTGGCTGTGGTTGTGGTGGAGACTGTGGTTGTGGTGGAGACTGTGGTTGTGGTGGTGGCTGTGGTTGTGGTGGAGACTGTGGTTGTGGTGGTGGCTGTGGTTGTGGTGGTGGCTGTGGTTGTGGTGGTGGCTGTGGTTGTGGTGGTGGCTGTGGTTGTGGTGGTGGCTGTGGTTGTGGAGGAGACTGTGGTTGTGGTGGAGACTGTGGTTGTGGTGGTGGCTGTGGTTGTGGTGGAGACTGTGGTTGTGGTGGAGACTGTGGTTGTGGTGGTGGCTGTGGTTGTGGTGGAGACTGTGGTTGTGGTGGAGACTGTGGTTGTGGAGGAGACTGTGGTTGTGGTGGAGACTGTGGTTGTGGTGGTGGCTGTGGTTGTGGTGGAGACTGTGGTTGTGGTGGTGGCTGTGGTTGTGGTGGAGACTGTGGTTGTGGTGGAGACTGTGGTTGTGGAGGAGACTGTGGTTGTGGTGGAGACTGTGGTTGTGGTGGTAGGCTGTGGTTGTGGTGGAGACTGTGGTTGTGGTGGTGGCTGTGGTTGTGGTGGTGGCTGTGGTTTTGGTGGTGGCTGTGGTTGTGGTGGAGACTGTGGTTGTGGTGGTGGCTGTGGTTGTGGAGGTGGCTGTGGTTGTGGTGGTGGCTGTGGTTGTGGTGGTGGCTCTGGTTGTGGTGGTGGCTGTGGTTGTGGAGGAGACTGTGGTTGTGGTGGAGACTGTGGTTGTGGTGGTGGCTGTGGTTGTGGTGGTGACTGTGGTTGTGGTGGTGGCTGTGGTTGTGGTGGTGGCTGTGGTTGTGGAGGAGACTGTGGTTGTGGTGGTGGCCGTGGTTGTGGCGGTGGCTGTGGTTGTGGTGGAGACTGTGATTGTGGTGGTGGCTGTGGTTGTGGAGGAGACTGTGGAAGGAAGGTTGTGTGCACCAAAATGATAGTTGGGTCTGAGGTTTATCAAGTAACAAACAGATGTCAACGTAGGTAACGTTACGCCGACATGTTCTCATAATAAAAAATTAAATAAAACTAGAGAAAACCGAAGTAAAACATAACTTTATTTACAGTCAGGAATCATTATCAGAGCCTGGTAGTTAATATACTTCCTTTCACACACACACAATCACACAAGCGTCACATATATCAATAAGAAAATCAAGTGCATCACTGAGGTGACTTGAACCAACGACGAGGGGTGTTCCTGGTCGTGTACCGTACCCCCTGTACCACCACGACATGGCAACGTGGTACAGGGGTACGGTACCCGGCCTGGAGCACCCTCATCGCTGCTTCCAGTCACTAAAGTGTTCCAAATGACTTTATATGTTCTTTTCATGTTATTGTAAGTAATACTTTTATAATTTTTCAAGTTATATATCTCACGTGTTCCCTCTGACAGTCCCGTCATCGTCAGTGCTCGCCGCCAGGGTTCCTTTCATTATACTTTTAATTTTTTAATTCTCTACAGGCTTTTAAGAGTCCTGTTCTGTATTTGATGATTTTTGTTGTTTATTGTTTATTTAGTTTTGCGATAATGTTGAAATATGTATCACGAGCCGCGAATATTAGAAGATATTGGTGAAGTATATTTTTGGCGAGGCAGCACCGTCCCTCAGGTGTGTGGCAGCACCGTCCCTCAGGTGTGTGGCAGCACCGTCCCTCAGGTGTGTGGCAGCACCGTCCCTCAGGTGTGTGGCAGCACCGTCCCTCAGGTGTGTGGCAGCACCGTCCCTCAGGTGTGTGGCAGCACCGTCCCTCAGGTGTGTGGCAGCACCGTCCCTCAGGTGTGTGGCAGCACCGTCCCTCAGGTGTGTGGCAGCACCGTCCCTCAGGTGTGTGGCAGCACCGTCCCTCAGGTGTGTGGCAGCACCGTCCCTCAGGTGTGTGGCAGCACCGTCCCTCAGGTGTGTGGCAGCACCGTCCCTCAGGTGTGTGGCAGCACCGTCCCTCAGGTGTGTGGCAGCACCGTCCCTCAGGTGTGTGGCAGCACCGTCCCTCAGGTGTGTGGCAGCACCGTCCCTCAGGTGTGTGGCAGCACCGTCCCTCAGGTGTGTGGCAGCACCGTCCCTCAGGTGTGTGGCAGCACCGTCCCTCAGGTGTGTGGCAGCACCGTCCCTCAGGTGTGTGGCAGCACCGTCCCTCAGGTGTGTGGCAGCACCGTCCCTCAGGTGTGAGGCAGCACCGTCCCTCAGGTGTGAGGCAGCACCGTCCCTCAGGTGTGTGGCAGCACCGTCCCTCAGGTGTGAGGCAGCACCGTCCCTCAGGTGTGAGGCAGCACCGTCCCTCAGGTGTGAGGCAGCACCGTCCCTCAGGTGTGTGGCAGCACCGTCCCTCAGGTGTGTGGCAGCACCGTCCCTCAGGTGTGAGGCAGCACCGTCCCTCAGGTGTGTGGCAGCACCGTCCCTCAGGTGTGAGGCAGCACCGTCCCTCAGGTGTGTGGCAGCACCGTCCCTCAGGTGTGAGGCAGCACCGTCCCTCAGGTGTGAGGCAGCACCGTCCCTCAGGTGTGTGGCAGCACCGTCCCTCAGGTGTGAGGCAGCACCGTCCCTCAGGTGTGTGGCAGCACCGTCCCTCAGGTGTGAGGCAGCACCGTCCCTCAGGTGTGTGGCAGCACCGTCCCTCAGGTGTGAGGCAGCACCGTCCCTCAGGTGTGTGGCAGCACCGTCCCTCAGGTGTGAGGCAGCACCGTCCCTCAGGTGTGAGGCAGCACCGTCCCTCAGGTGTGTGGCAGCACCGTCCCTCAGGTGTGAGGCAGCACCGTCCCTCAGGTGTGTGGCAGCACCGTCCCTCAGGTGTGAGGCAGCACCGTCCCTCAGGTGTGTGGCAGCACCGTCCCTCAGGTGTGTGGCAGCACCGTCCCTCAGGTGTGAGGCAGCACCGTCCCTCAGGTGTGTGGCAGCACCGTCCCTCAGGTGTGAGGCAGCACCGTCCCTCAGGTGTGAGGCAGCACCGTCCCTCAGGTGTGTGGCAGCACCGTCCCTCAGGTGTGAGGCAGCACCGTCCCTCAGGTGTGTGGCAGCACCGTCCCTCAGGTGTGAGGCAGCACCGTCCCTCAGGTGTGTGGCAGCACCGTCCCTCAGGTGTGAGGCAGCACCGTCCCTCAGGTGTGTGGCAGCACCGTCCCTCAGGTGTGTGGCAGCACCGTCCCTCAGGTGTGTGGCAGCACCGTCCCTCAGGTGTGTGGCAGCACCGTCCCTCAGGTGTGTGGCAGCACCGTCCCTCAGGTGTGTGGCAGCACCGTCCCTCAGGTGTGTGGCAGCACCGTCCCTCAGGTGTGTGGCAGCACCGTCCCTCAGGTGTGAGGCAGCACCGTCCCTCAGGTGTGTGGCAGCACCGTCCCTCAGGTGTGTGGCAGCACCGTCCCTCAGGTGTGTGGCAGCACCGTCCCTCAGGTGTGTGGCAGCACCGTCCCTCAGGTGTGAGGCAGCACCGTCCCTCAGGTGTGTGGCAGCACCGTCCCTCAGGTGTGTGGCAGCACCGTCCCTCAGGTGTGAGGCAGCACCGTCCCTCAGGTGTGTGGCAGCACCGTCCCTCAGGTGTGTGGCAGCACCGTCCCTCAGGTGTGTGGCAGCACCGTCCCTCAGGTGTGTGGCAGCACCGTCCCTCAGGTGTGAGGCAGCACCGTCCCTCAGGTGTGTGGCAGCACCGTCCCTCAGGTGTGTGGCAGCACCGTCCCTCAGGTGTGAGGCAGCACCGTCCCTCAGGTGTGTGGCAGCACCGTCCCTCAGGTGTGTGGCAGCACCGTCCCTCAGGTGTGAGGCAGCACCGTCCCTCAGGTGTGTGGCAGCACCGTCCCTCAGGTGTGTGGCAGCACCGTCCCTCAGGTGTGTGGCAGCACCGTCCCTCAGGTGTGTGGCAGCACCGTCCCTCAGGTGTGTGGCAGCACCGTCCCTCAGGTGGGAAGTGTAAGGCCGCGGCGCCGCCATGTTGGGTGACGTCACCGTTGCGCCACCACGGCGGGGGTTCCCACCTCCCTAATGTCCTTTTCCTGAGTTTCTCTTCTTCTTCTTGCTGAGGTTCGCCTCTACTCTCCTCTTCCTCTCATTCTCTCACCCAAAGCTTCTCTTATTCGGTTTAATCTCATATAATCTGATCAGTTTAGTGAGTAATGGTTAACACAACGGAAAAACTTACATGACTCAGCAAATTTGGCATTATGCAATAGGCAACACCTAGTAACTTGTTTGTGAATTACGCTCACGCGTGACAGGCGCGGGGGCTGAAGGTCTTGATGTGAACTTCTCGTTCACAGTTTGTTTTATGTGACAAATATATCTGAAGGTTATTATTATTAATAGACCTGGCCTTCACTGGAACTCTGGGGGTGAAAAACTGGCCGCTACGAGCAGTCTGCCTTTCCTCCGCCTCCACTTGGCCGCCAGCAACTTGCATAATATAGACTAACTAATTCACCAAGAGTGTTAGTTGCTCACCTTAAAGAACACCTGGGGTACAGTTTCTGAAACCCTTTATATGTAACTTTTAACGCCCATAGACTCAGTATATAGAGCTCATGATAGGTAATTAAACTATATACTGTATACACACACATTATATATATATATATATATATATATATATATATATATATATATATATATATATATATATATACATATATATATATATATATATGTATATATATATATATATATATATATGTATATATATATATATATATATATATATATATATATATGTATATATATATATATATATATGTATATATATATATATATATGTATATATATATATATATATATTTATATATATATATATATATATATATATATATATATATATATATATATAAAATCGGAATGCAGAAATGTGGTTTAGATGCAGGGAAAGACCCAGGTTGGGACCCTCCCCCTGAGGTCTGACGTTCCAGGAACACTCGCTATATTTAGAACTTGAGCTTGGAGACCGGAACACCGCTTCCCGCTTACATGAACATCTACATGCAGTGATTCCTTCCGCATAGCCGAGCATGACATGGGTGGCGGGGCGCTGCTGATGGAGCATGCAGGACGGGCTCATGGTATTCCCATCTCCTCTGTGGCCCTCCTCCCAGGGAGACGTCCGGCCCGCTCACCGTAACTCTGCACGCTGCTGGTGCTCACCACTCCCTCCCCCCTCTCGCCATTCATGAGAAAATGGGTTCTCGAAAGTGGTTTTCTCCATTGTGAGAGGTAAGGGAGGCGGGGGCTAGGCGTTTCCCGTGGTTTATGTAATGGGTGTGGGAGGAGAGGTTGCAGTGGGAGCCGCCGTCTCAAGAATGCATGATGTCACCCACTCATGCTGTAAGGAGACCTACTTGACGGCCACTTTGTATGTGGTCGTCCTCCATATGCAGTAAAAACGTTTCTGTTTGATTTCCAGCAACCAGTTTGTTAATTCATTCCCTGTTGGAAGTAGGAAACATTAATGGCTGGGCACTTATACAACTAGTGCATGTGATGTGTTTGGTAGTGGGATAATTCTGTTGGGATGTGTACTTTGCTGGGACTAGCAAGAGTGGGTAATTATGGAACAACTGCGTTGACACATTCATTTGTAATGTAATTATATAGAAAATGCGAACGACTGCGACAAATGTTATTGTATACAGACAAGTGTCCTTACTACTGTGTTAAGTCCCACCACTGTAATTGTTCCCGGGTTAAACTTGTTAGTGTTAACAGGTAGACGGCATGTATATGGTACATGCCGTCTATGTATTATGTATAATATAAAATGTATAAGAACATTAAGTGGAAATATAATATAGAACACGAACTATAAGTGGAAATAATAGTGGCCACCTCAGTCCACAGTTCTGAAAGCCAACGTGACAAGAGATCAAGTGGCCGGCTCTCAGGAGCTGAAGGTCAGTTTTAGGTAAGTACTCTTAGGTAGAGTGACTGGCATCTCGTGACTGTACGGTATTCGCCACACAGTTAACTCTTTTTGTTGGGGTAGGGACAGTTATTTATGTGAGAGTGTACTCACCGATTTTTACAGGATCGACTCTCAGCTCTTGGACCCCGCCTACCCAGCTGCCGGTTGTCTAATATAATGGCTGTGTGTAATAATGCAGTGGTGTGTGTGTGTGTGTTTATAAAATGGGAAATTTTATGTGCTTTACCCACACAACTATTTGTATACAGAAAAGTCATTTTAACCTCGCTTTATATCCCGGGATTATGTAGTGATCGGGTCTTATTTCCCTGCGTTACACATGTGACAATCATATGTCCGTTGTAGCTGCTTAAACTCTTCGACTGTCAGTTGTTTTCCCTGGTCAAACCTTTCAACTTCCATGGGTTTTACCCCGCTTAACCTATGATTGTCATTCTTTTCTATGGTTAAACCTGTTGACTGTAATTTGATATTTCAAATTCAAATAATGCATTTCAACCGTCACTCGCTTTTCCAGCGTTGCGTCGTGGGATTTCAGAGCTGAATGGAAATCTATTTTTTTGTAGGTTTGTTATTTCCAGGTCAAAGATTCTGTACCTGTTCCTATAATTATTGCCGGCCAGACAGGTAAGGCACGCCCAGGGCGGGGTGCAGGAGGTGGACTGGAGGAGAGAATTTCCATCGTGTTTGAAATTGGTGGGTTTCCCTCGCGTCTAAAAAAAAAATTGTGTACGTGAAGTCACCTAATTGTGCACACCTGACTAGGCTTGCAAGGACTTGCACCTTTTAACCATTAATTGATTAGTATATTTTTTTTTTTAGCGTTGGGCTCTGTTATATCTACATTTAAGCTGTGTTTTCAATCTGTGTCCATTATTTCACTTCGTGTATTCCATTTATTCACTATTCTGATATTGAAAAGCAAACTTATGTAATCTCTGTGGCTCGTTTGGGTAATTTTCACTTCTTTTCTATTGTTTGGGTATCACCCCGTGCTAAAGAGACTGTCCTTGTTTGCCACGTCTCTTCACTTGAGAATTGTGTATGTGGTAATCATGTCTCCCATGACGCGTCAGTATTCCAGTGACGTGAGGTTAGTTCCTTTCGTCCTTCCTTATAACTCATACCTATTAGTTCTGAGACTGATATGGTTCCACACGTCTGGGCTTTCTTTCTAGTAACACTGTGTTTAACAAGATAGCGCTGCATATTCCAGATATGATCTGACATCCGTGCCATTCACGGTCATAAATGATTCCAATTTAAAATGTATAAATGTAGTTGCTAGGTACCTGTACTCACCTGGCTGTGATTGCATGGGTTAAACTTCAGCTCATTAAGCCTACATCATAACTCTCAATCGACTTGAGTAGTGAACTTCTACCATATCTACTTTTGAAGCCACTCTTTCTTGCTACTTCTATTTTGTTTCCTTTCCAAAACACTCAGTCTTTCTCCACTGTTGATACATGACAGTATTTTACAGGTAGTAATCACGTATCATCATAGTGTATCCTGGCGGCGCTTATTCCTAGGCTCCGCTCTCGACTGGTCTCAAATCTTTAAACATTTTAAAGTTTCTGTATGTATATGGGTAGGTTAGGGTTCATACTGGTCCTGCACACTCAAGGACCTGTTCAAGTTCTCCTTGTCCTTTATCTTGCGAGGGTTCCATGCTGGGGATGCTTATTCAGGAGTGGGTCTCACCTTCGCTGTGTGTGTGTAATTACCTAAGTGTAGTTACAGGATGAGAGCTACGCTCGTGGTGTCCCGTCTTCCCAATACTCTTTGTCATATAACGTTTTAAAACTACTGACGGTCTTGGCCTCCACCACCTTCTCACCTAACTTGTTCCAACCATCTACCACTCTGTTTGCGAAAGTGAATTTTCTTGTATTTCTTCGGCATCTGTGTTTAGCTAGTTTAAATCTATGACCTCTTGTTATTGAAGTTTCGGGTCTCAGGAAATCTTCCCCATCGATTTTATCAATTCCTGTTACTATTTTGTATGTAGTGATCATATCACCTCTTTTTCTTCTGTCTTCTAGTTTTGGCATATTTAATACCTCTTACCTCTCCTCGTAGCTCTTGCCCTTCAGTTCTGGGAGCCACTTAGTAGCATGTCTTTGCACCTTTTCCAGTTTGTTGATGTGCTTCTTAAGATATGAGCACCACACAACCGCTGCATATTCTAGCTACGCCTAACAAAAGTCGTGAACAATTTCTTTAGTATATCGCCATCCATGTATTTAAAAGCAATTCTGAAGTTAGAAAGCGTAGCATAGACTCCTCGCACAATATTCTTTATGTGGTCCTCAGGTGATAGTTTTCTATCTAGAACCACCCCTAGATCTCTTTCTTTGTCAGAATTCTTTAAAGATTTCTCACATAGTATAGATATATATAGTGTGTGTGTGTGTGTGTGTGTGTGTATTCACCTAGTTGTGTTTGCGGGGGTTGAGCTTTGCTCTTTCGGCCCGCCTCTCAACTGTCAATCAACTGTTTACTAATTACTTTTTTTCTCTCTCTCCACACACCACACACACACACACCCCAGGAAGCAGTCCGTGACAGCTGACTAACTCCCAGGTGCCTATTTACTGCTAGGTAACAGGTGCATTCAGGGTGAAAGAAACTTTGCCCATTTGTTTCTGCCTGGTGCGGGAATCGAACCCGCGCCACAGAATTACGAGTCCTGCGCGCTATCCACCAGGCCCCATCTGTGTGTGTGTGTGTGTGTGTGTGTGTGTGTGTGTGTGTGTGTGTGTGTGTGTGTGTGTGTGTGTGTGTGTGTGTGTGTGTGTGTGTGTGTGTGTGTGTGTGTGTGTGTGTGTGTGTGTGTGTGTGTGTGTGTGTGTGTGTGTGTGTGTGTGTGTGTGTGTGTGTGTGTGTGTGTGTGTGTGTGTGTGTGTGTGTGTGTGTACTCACCTATTTGTGCTTGCAGGATCGAGCATTGACTCTTGGATCCCGCCTTTCTAGCTATCGGTTGTTTACAGCAATGACTCCTGTCCCATTTCCCTATCATACCTAGTTTTAAAAGTATGAATAGTATTTGCTTCCACAACCTGTTCCCCAAGTGCATTCCATTTTTCCACTACTCTCACGCTAAAAGAAAACTTCCTAACATCTCTGTGACTCATCTGAGTTTCCAGTTTCCACCCATGTCCCCTCGTTCTGTTATTATTACGTGTGAACATTTCAACTATTTCCACTTTGTCAATTCCCCTGAGTATTTTATATGTCCCTATCATATCTCCTCTCTCCCTTCTTTTCTCTAGTGTCGTAAGGTTCAGTTCCTTCAGCCGCTCTTCATATCCCATCCCTCGTAACTCTGGGACAAGCCTCGTCGCAAACCTCTGAACCTTCTCCAGTTTCTTTATGTGTTTCTTCAGGTGGGGGCTCCATGATGGCGCGGCATACTCTAAGACGGGTCTCACGTAGGCAGTGTAAAGCGCCCTAAAAGCCTCCTCATTTAGGTTTCTGAATGAAGTTCTAATTTTCGCCAGTGTAGAGTACGCTGCTGTCGTTATCCTATTTATATGTGCCTCAGGAGTTAGATTAGGTGTCACATCCACTCCCAGGTCTCTTTCTCGAATCGTTACAGGTAGGCTGTTCCCCTTCATTGTGTACTGTCCCTTTGGTCTCCTGTCACCTGATCCCATTTCCATAACTTTACATTTACTGGTGTTAAACTCCAGTAGCCATTTCCCTGACCATCTCTGCAGCCTGTTTAAGTCCTCTTGGAGGATCCTACAATCCTCGTCTGTCACAACTCTTCTCATTAATTAATAAAATCAACTCTTCTGTGTGTGTGTGTGTGTGCGTGTGTACAACCATGAGTCAGGCACCAGACACGGTGCTGGTTACACCCTCTAAAACGTTAGGTCGCCCACAACCTACATTAGTTATCTGGAAGTGATGCACGTTCACACCCCCGCCCGCACACACACACTCACCTAGTTGTACTCACCGCAAGCACAACTATGTGAGTACACACACACACACACAGACCCGGGCCGAGCCAGGTAAAGGTACTAAACAACAGGGAGGCGACTCCCTCAAATAGTACAGAGGTACCTGGTACCTGGCACCTCCAGCCCAGCACCTCAGGTTCACATAAATCAAATTACGTCAGCATCAACACATTTCAATACCATAAGAGTACCAATAAGGAGTCGGGGAAGGTGGCTTTCAAATCCTTATAAACAATACAATCTGTGCCCATTCTTAAGTATGCTGCCCTCTGTGCCCATTCTCAAGTATGCTGCCCTCTGTGTCCATTCTTAAGTATGCTGCCCTCTGTGCCCATTCTCAAGTATGCTGCCCTCTGTGTCCATTCTTAAGTATGCTGCCCTCTGTGCCCATTCTCAAGTATGCTGCCCCAGCCTGGAATCCCAAACTAAAGTACAAAAAAAAACTACTGGTATTCAACGAGGCTTGTATCAGAACTCTTGAAAACTTTCATGTTGAGAATCCTATATGTTGACTCTTGCATGTCGACGAGACATGATAACAACATGTAAAATTCTCATGGGAATATATTAAGAGGACATGCTTAGTATAAGGCCGGACAGAACTAAGATACATTAATGGAAACTTGAGTAGCAGATCAGCCACGAGGACGCCAGAAAGAAAGTTTTTAAAGCAAATGTAGTGATTAAATGGAATGTCTACTATAGAGATAGTAAAAGCAAAGACAATAAATATATTTCAAAACTATATAGAAGAACATATATTTGATTAGAAAGTATATGTGACAAAGTAAATATGATAAGAGAGTATTATACCTATAAAATAAAATGTTTCTGTCCAAGGATGATGAATTGTGATTGTTTAGGGAGTGTCACATTGAAGGTCGGGGTCGACCCCATGACCCTCCTTAAGATGGATCAACTCTGATTGTGTCCCGCAGCGACTCTTATTAAGTCTTAAAATGCATTTTTCCAGTTTTTCGATTTTCAGCTGTTCTGAAAGATCAGTGGCGAGGGATTGAGGAAAATGAGAGAGGACAGGTGAAGGAGGTTGAGGGGTGTGGGGGGGAGAGAGAGAGAGAGAGAGAGAGAGAGAGAGAGAGAGAGAGAGAGAGAGAGAGAGAGAGAGAGAGAGAGAGAGAGAGAGAGAGAGAGAGAGAGAGAGAGAGAGAGAGAGAGAGAGAGAGAGAGAGAGAGGGGGGGGGAGGTGTGGAGGAAAGGAGCTAATGGGGTAGAGGGTGTGTGTGTACGAGTATTGACCCAATCACCAGGTCGACGACCAGGGCTCCGAAATGGCGCAAAGTTGTTTAGGTCACCCCGAGGCACCACCAGGTAACCCATCTAGTACATGACAAGAACGTATATACCAGAAACAGTTCAGAGGCCACAGCCAACACCTAGGTATATTCCTTTCAGTCTGAGACATCGTTCCTACTCTTACCAGAGACACTCTGGCTTGTGTCCGCTCTCCAGAACTGACTCACATAGCAGGTATTCCGGTCTTGCAGTCTAGCGTTTCATCAAGTGAATAAACGTAATTATTTTTCAGTAGCCTACTATATATGTTCACTGGAAACGCGTTTTTAATGTGTATTTCCTTCAGTATTCTCCTGGTGTTAAAGGAATAGTGCTCAGGAAAGAGGACTGCTTGAAACAATAACGTCATTCGCAGCCATTTGAGTCAATTGGTTTCCGTTGCTTTGGGAAAGTTTGTGAGTTGTTAGTGATGCCCAGGCGGTGTTGCCGTCTCGGTGGTCACGACCTGCAGCATGGTGTGGCAGCTGTACCGGTGTGTGGGACATGTGAGTGTGATGTGGACACTCTCTGTGTGTCTTTGTGAAAGTGTGTATGTACAAATATATGTGTGTACTTAGTTGTGTTTTGAGGGTCGAGCATCTACTCGACAATTAGTTGCTCAGTGCTGTGTGTGTGTATTCACCTAGTTGTGCTTGCGGGGGGGGGGGGGGGTTGAGCTCTGCTCTTTCGGCCCGCCTCTCAACTGTCAATCAATCAACTGTTACTAACTAATTTTTGTTCACACACACGCACTCACCCAGGAAGCATCCCGTAACAACTGTCTAACTCCCAGGTACCTATTTACTGCTAGATAACAGGCGCATTAGGGTGAAAGAAACTGCCCATTTTGTTTCCGCCGGTGCCGTGAATCGAATCCTGGACCTCAGGACTACGTATCCAGCGTGCTGTCCACTTAACCCACCAGCGCCTGGGATATGACATGTGTGCTCACATATTTGTGTTTGCAGGATCGAGCGTTGACTCTTGGATCCCACCTTTCGAGCCATCGGTTGTTTACAGCAATGACTCCTGTCCCATTTCCCTATCATATCTAGTTTTAAAATTATGAATAGTATTTGCTTCCACAACCTGCTCCTTAAGTGCATTCCATTTTTCCACTACTCTCACGCTAAAATAAAACTTCCTAACATCCCTGTGACTCATCGAGTCTCCAGCTTCCACCCATGTCCCCTCGTTCTGTTACTATTCCGTGTGAACATTTCGTCTATGTCCACTCTGTCAATTCCTCTGAGTATTTTATACGTTCCTATCATATCCCAACTCTCCCTTCTTCTTTCTAGTGTCGTAAGGCACAGTTCCTTCAGGCGCTCCTCATACCCCATCCCTTGTAACTCTGGGACGAGTCTCATTGCAAACCTCGGAACCTTTTCCAGTTTCATTATATGCTTCTTCAGATGGGGACTAAATGATGAGGCGGCATACTCTAAGACTGGCCTCACGTAGGCAGTGTAAAGCGCCCTAAATGCCTCCTTACTTAGGTTTCTGAATGATGTTCTAACTTGTGTGTGTGTGTGTGTGTGTGTGTGTGTGTGTGTGTGTGTGTGTGTGTGTGTGTGTGTGTGTGTGTGTGTGTGTGTGTGTGTGTGTGTGTGTGTGTGTGTGTGTGTGTGTGTGTGTGTGTGAGTGGGGTTTCCTACTGTGTGGCGAGTCTGAGTACCTTCCTGTGTGTGAGGTGTCTGCCCTGAACCTTTCGTCTTGACCTTTCACTTGCTGCAAGGTTTAAGATATACTTCAAGAGGGTTTTCTGGATGGAGGAGAAATAATACATACCTAATAAAAGTATATTTGTTTAAATATATTTAATATTATAAAATTCTTCACGTATTTAGAAGATTTTTTAAAAGAAATTAGTTTTCAAAGATTATTTACTGTACTGTATAAGAGGGTAAACTTAATAATATATATTTTAAGCCTAAGTTAATAAAAAATAACCTTTCGCCTTGTGTCCCTGTTTACCTAGCAGCAACTATGTACCGAGGAGTTGGGATATGAGCTGAGATATGAGGACAAGGAGCTGGGATATGAGGACAAGGAGCTGGGATATGAGGACAAGGAGCTGGGATATGAGGACAAGGAGCTGGGATATGAGGACAAGGAGCTGGGATATGAGGACAAGGAGCTGGGATATGAGGACAAGGGGCTAGGATATGAAGACAAGAGACTGGGATATGCAGACGGAGGGAAGGGACGGGGTCCAACCACTTTGACTATCGGGTCTCGAACGCCAGTCTCACAAGAAGTAAGACCACCGCTGTATACCGACCAGTCCAGTATGTATTATGAATAATGAGGGAGCTCAACAAGACACAATCAGAAATTAAATCCATCGTGTGATTGTTGACGTCGTGACCCGCGCCTCAGGCCCTGAGGGGTCACCGTGGGCTAGTGGTCCACGTCCTGACCCGCGCCTCCTGCCCTGAGGGGTCACCGTGGGCTAGTGGTCCACGTCCTGACTCGCGCCTCCTGCCCCTGGGTTCAGCCCCCGGGCACGACAGAAACGGTTGGACACGTTTCCGGACACCGGATGCCTCTGTTCACCTAGCAGTAAAATATTTACGCAAGAATTAGGCAACTGTTAAGGGAGGCATCCTGGAGGAGGTCGGTAGCTGGCCAAAGAGAGGGGTGGGGGGGGGGGTGTAGGGGAAGGGTCGGGGGGAGGGGCCCCCTGGAGGCCAGAGTGAGGGTGCTCCCTGACGACTGCACAATATAAAGTAGCTCGTAGCCTACACATGATAGATCGGAGAAAGTAGACTGCATATTAATTTGAATACTCAACTGACATTGTATCAGATACACTCTTAGCTAGGACAAGGGTAAACCCACCCCTTCCCACTGCAGGATAATGGATAAAAACCTAACAACTAACTATAAGTATAGGGATAATCCCGCCCCAAGACTTGGATATCCTGGTAGACTCGGGGCTCCTAACCTCAGCTAGGATAACTTCCAAGAAAATGTTATTTAAGAGTTTACGTGGGCTCGCGAATGGAGCGAAACCAATGGTATAATTCTGTATAACGTGTGTGAAAATAATTTTAACTGACGTGAAATAATGTATATCAATTATATTTTGTATATGATTTCATTGCTGGAAATTTTGAGTATAAACTACTATTATAAATGCGCCTTGCTGCTTTACTGATATTCGTACACCTGGCAAGGTCTGGGTCCTCTAGGAGACATATTCGTACACCTAACAAGGTCTGGGTCCTATAGGAGACATATTAGTACACCTGGCAAGGTCTGAGTCCTCTAGGAGACATATTCGTACACCTGGCAAGGTCTGGGTCCTCTAGGAAAGCTATAAAGCTTAAAATCAAAGGTAAATATTTATAGGCCTTGTATAGCATATAAATGTACTATATTAGGGCTCAGTGCGTATTGGGTCTAGGATGGCTAGGTTAGGTTATATTTCATTAGCAGCTAAATATAAAAACTTTTCTCGGGTTTGTCCAAATTCAATCATACAAAAGTCTACTTTCTGTTGATCCATTATGTATATATTTGTACGATCGACTGCATCGTTACCATAGGTACTTTTATTTTAGGAGGCTGGGCCGACATATTATCATACCTGGCAAGGTATACGAATGCCAAGAATGCGTATGGACACGGGTGAAAGCTTGAGGGACTTGTAATGTTTATTACGACCAGTGTGTATGGTATCAAAAACTATAGTACGTATAAGGACTATGGATGTAAAGTGCAAAATGCGATTTTATTGTACACAGAAAAGTCTACGTTTTGTTTTATTGATTCTGTAGAATGGCTGCTGCCCAGTACTCACCTAGTTACAAGCCCAGTTGGATGGGTATAGTGCGAGATGAGTAACTGTAACTGACCAATCACAGATGTAAACTGCGCCTTGTATAGAGACTTGTGGATCCCTTTTTGAACCACTTGTGATAAATACTTGTAGAATGCATAAGGAAAGAAGGCAACTGCCTAACCTAACCTCTCCTAGGGCTAGTAAATATATGCACTAAGTTAGAACTAATACTGTGTATATGTTGGGCATAAGATTGCCAATTTAGACCTGGGTTAGGTTAGATTAGGCTGTGAATTAGACCGTTGCAGCTTTGTTATGCACTTGAATAAATCAATAGTACAGAACTTGGCCTCTTTGTTTTTAATGCAATCCGTATAATGAGTATAATGCACATTCCAGCTATAACCGTTATCGGTACTATCATTTTCAACGATGGGCTGAAATTTGTACACCAGAAAACTGATGTAAGACTTGAACAGAAAGATGTCTAAAAAGTAGGTACTTCCTATATATTCTATTCCTATACTTCTCTTACTAAGTATATACAAAGTACAAGTATGGTTATAAGTACAAAACAATATAAAAGAAGAGAGAACAGGTAGAACAAACTAGTAAAGGGCAAGAAGGACCGACATAATATTGGAACATGCATGCAAAATGTCAACACAGAAGCGGTTGATGGCGGCGTGGTGGCTGGGTGCTGGCGGTGGGCTCCCACGATCTCTGTAACCCTCAAGTAAGCGTATTAAGATCATTTATTACGTCTCAGAAGGAGAGAGCAGCATTGGCTTTTTCTTCCCTACTATGTAATCCATATTTTAGGGGTAGGCAATTTGCAAATTCTCTCTAGAGTAGTGTGAGGATGATGGCGCTATCGGTAGCCCAGTGGTGGCAAGATTAACTATGGGTCCTTTAACACAGTAGTCTGCGTCCTCGGCTCACAACCAAAGGATCCCAGTAGGGCGTTTCTTTTCACCTGATGTATCTGATTGATGTTCAAGTTTATTGAGATAATAAAATGAATCCCCACACGGATAGAGTAGCCTAGGCTATTTCAACCTTCATCATCCCTCTGGTCACCTAAATACATATCTGGGAGTTAGACAACTATTGTGGGTTGCATCTTGGGAAAGGTCAGTAGGCCTAAGGGGATCTCGATGAGCTGAAGTACAGGCTTCCTGTCCCCAACACTGGCAATTTTAAGTTAAGTTAGTGAATTATTTGGTGTTTGCAAATACGCTCTACTATCTAAAAATATTCTTACACCATAAACTTTGAACTACAAAGATCACTTTTGTGTAATTGCAATTATATTGTAGAATTATTATGTTTTCAAAAATTATATTTCGTTATATTTTAGATAATTTTTATATACTTTTTTATGGAATTACATTATTTAAAGTTGGTAAATATCTCGTGAAACTAATTCCTTAGAAGTGTTGCTATAGTAGTCTTGTGTTGTGTGTGTGATAGCATTATACTCTGCTACGTCATTACAAGGTTGGAAAGTTGCCTTTCAAGAAGCTGAAGTTTAATCTCAAAAGCGGGAATACAGTAATAAAACTTAAAAATGTATAGCGTCCTTGCATCTGTGTGTACAGGTAATGTGAGTGTTCCTCGATGTTCACCATTAAAGCTAGATCACGAACCTGTTCATTATCTTCAAGTTCATGCACATCCTTTCCTCTCTGTTCCATAAATATCTGTATATCACCACGCAGGTTCATTAAATCGCTTCAGAACACCTTCCCGAATTAACTATCGAACAACAGTGTGATATTTTTTATTGAAAAAAACGAATAATTGCAGTATATGCAGTGCTGAAAACCAAATGACCAAACTTTGGGTAATAATTCACATACAGAGATAAGTGATGATTACATCAGTACTCCCAGAGACTGACGGACTCCCAATAAGGAAACAGTGAAGCCCTTGAGCGCTGCCCAATAAACTTGCCCCTCGGGGCAAAATTTAAAATTTGAAGCCCCAACATTACAGACCGGCCCAACTGCCAGCTTACCTAGTTTATTTAGTATTCAATATTTATTTTTCAATATACAAGAGATATTTAAAAAGTTTAACATATAAGTTCCACACTACGAGTGCAAAACTCGCAGAACTTAGTGAGAAACTTGACAAAGTGAACAAGTTCAGTTCAGTTGAGTTCATTTATTATACACCCCATACCCATCCTGTGGGCGGTAGTGGAAAAGGTGACTGAGGCGCACAATGGGCTCTGGGACTGAACCCCACAATACTGAGGCGCACAATGGGCTCTGGGACTGAACCCCACAATTCATTTAGTTAAGCAAGTTATAGTCTTGATAAGCTACCGAGACAGTTTAATGACTATCTCGCCTTATACTAGTCTAGGGTGAGGCAGACGGCCCTGCCATACACTAGGGTGAGGCAGACGACCCTGCCACGCACTAGGGTGAGGCAGACGGCCCTGCCACACACTAGGGTGAGGCAGACGGCCCTGCCACACACTAGGGTGAGGCAGACGGCCCTGCCACACACTAGGGTGAGGCAGACGGCCCTGCCACACACTAGGGTGAGGCAGACGGCCCTGCCACACACTAGGGTGAGGCAGACGGCCCTGCCACACACTAGGGTGAGGCAGACGGCCCTGCCACACACTAGGGGTGAGGCAGACGGCCCTGCCACACACTAGGGTGAGGCAGACGGCCCTGCCACACTAGGGTGAGGCAGACGGCCCTGCCACACTGTTGGGTCATGAACAAGGCCTAGCCAGCTCCGTGTTTACTCCTCCCTGCAGTGACCCTCACACTGACGTCATCAAACCTAAACTTTCACTACCACCAATGGCTCTAATTTCCGCTTCGTGACGTCATTGCCTGGTTGGATGGGGTGTTTTTTCACAATGTAACCGATTTAATTTTGGGAATTTCTTGAATGAACAGATATATATATATATATATATATATATATATATATATATATATATATATATATATATATATATATATATAGATATATATATATATATATATATATATATATATATATATATATATATATATATATATATGTGTGTGTATATCACGAAAGTAAACACGTGATTAAAAATGTGACAATGTCAGACCACGGAGGAAAATGAAACAGGAATTTCCTTAAGTACTTTCGTATATTAATACATCTTCAGAAGGAGTGAAGATGTATTGTACTCCTTCTGAAGATGTATTAATATTCGAAAGTACTTAAGGAAATTCCTGTTTCATTTTTCCTCCGTGGTCTGACATTGTCATATATATATATATATATATATATATATATATATATATATATATATATATATATATATATATATATATATATATATATATATACATACACATACGTACATGTCTCACTGAATATGACAGCATATTCCGTATTTACTATTTTCTGGTTTAGGGCTTCCATCCCTCTTACTAGTGCTCTTGCATCAGGGTTCAGCTGGAAGAGTTCCCCAAAAGTCATGTTCGTTTTCAAAGGTGAAGAAAAAGGAGTGAATAACTGTAGAATATATTACACTTATTATAAAATTGCACGACGTTTCGAACCTACATGGTTCATTCTCAAGTGATGTTACAGTACAGGACATTATATTTATACTAATAGTGGGCCAGGAGAATACAAATGGATCGTACAATGGGGTCAGGTGTGAACAATGAGTATATGTTGGGTAAACATAAGGGTAAAGAGTAAGGCATAAAGGAGAAAAGAAGCTAAGGATCAGAAAGCTAAATAGGGTACACACAAAGATTAATCAAGCGTAGTGGGCGCTGTTTGTCGATGAGTGTCTTCTATGTTGACATCTTGACGTTATGGTCTTGTTCTTACTCTCATGGTGGGTAGAGTAAATAGTTCCGTAATTTGGGTATTCAAGGTAGGTTGTTCTATTTTTATGTAGAATGCTTCAAGAATTTGTAATCTTCTTACATCTTGGGTTTTGTCTATTATACAAGTGTTTTTATTTAACGTTTCTCTTGTTAGGGTGATGTCATGGGCTTGTTTCATGTGATTCCTGGGGGCACCTGATTGAAGATGACAGGTCAAACGCCTCGTCAGCTTGGTCGACGTCATACCTATGTACTTAGATTGAAGGTTACATCCTTCATGGGGGCAAGTGTACATGTATACAACGCTTGACTGCTGTAGAGGGTTCTCCGGCGGCTTCGGGCTGTAAACTGCTTAAGAAATGTAAAGAAAGTCGCCATGATTGAGGAAAGCTGTACAGGTTTCGTAAGTAGTTGCGTAAATACGTGATGAATCTTGGGCCTGGTGGTTGAGTGTAGACGCTGGGCCCCTGTCTGCACACGTAGGTGAGTACACCGGAGCGACCAGACAGAGGTGGTGAATCAGGGCGGTCACCTGTCGAGCAAGGTACCGCTAGCGCCGCCGTTCGTATCCCAGCGACTCCAAAATAGGAGTGTGGAGGAGCGTGTAGTGGGGGCGTGCGTGTAGGCTCACCGCGCCGCTACTCTCTCTAGATCACGGACCTCACTCACCTGTGAGACCACACTTATAAATACACCTGTATGGGGTCCTGTACAAGGGGGGGGGCAGGGGGGGATGGTCATGGTACTAAAGCTTCGTGCCAAGTGGAGGCCTATACCTTCCTGTATAGGCCTATATCTTCCTGTATAGGCCTATACCTTCCTGTATAGGCCTATACCTTCCTGTATAGGCCTCATATTATGGTTATTTTGCATCGAGTTTGTGTAGTTTATTATTAATTGTTTTATTATTAGTATTAATATGAAATTTATTATTACTACTAGTTGTTTTCATCGCTATTTTTGGAGTTAAAGATTTCAATAGATCAAGTGTGGGCAGCGATTGTTATGGTGGGCGCCCCCGCAGGTGACGCCCTGGCGTGGAAATACCCACAGTCCGGTGTATGGTGGGCACTTGGGCACCCGCACGGTGTACCACATGGTGCCAAGATGCGCACCAGAAGGTACCAGAGCGTCTGGCACTCACTACAAGGAGTGCCAGACGCTCTGGCCAATTTGGCACATCGGTGCCAAATGAATTCTATGGGCGATGACGCAAGACTTAAAGACCGGTGTGTGGGTGGGTGGTGGGGGACGGGTGGGCGTGGGGTGGTGGGGGACGGGTGGGCGTGGGGTGGGGGGGGGGACGGGTGGGCGTGGGCGTGATGGCTCCACCTCCTACGAGGCGAGAGTTAATTATTTCTGGGCAAAGGGTTATGGAGATGAATTATCTCGTTGGGTATAGTGATGTCTCGTGTTTGAGCACATGACATAATCCCTTGAGCACCATGACATAATCCCTTGAGCACCATGACATAATCCCTTGAGCACCATGACATAATCCCTTGAGCACCATGACATAATCCCTTGAGCACCATGACATAATCCCTTGAGCACCATGACATAATCCCTTGAGCACCATGACATAATCCCTTGAGCACCATGACATAATCCCTTGAGCACCATGACATAATCTCTCGAGCAAGTTCACACCAGTTCTTCCGTGTATCATCATTCTATTATCCAGGGGGGACCCGCACGTCTATGACCCATAGACGTGCGTCTAAGTGTAAACATCTACGTCTAAACATCTAACGTCTAAACATTACAGGCGAAAAATCTAAACATTACATAAACAGGCGAAACGCCTGAACGCGTTTCGTAATGCTTATTACATTTTCAAAGACTTAATTTACACACAGATTCATCGAACTTATACACATTTTGTGTGAGGTGATATGGTACAAAGTTTTGGGTGAGGTGAACAACGCTACAGAACAAACAGATTTACAACCCTAATCCTACAGAACAAACATATTTACAACTCCCAATCCTACAGAACACGCAGATTTACAACCCTAACCCTACTGAACATATTATTTGTCGTCTCGTCAGAAAAAGAATGAATAAGAAATTAGTTAATTTCCTCAGTGGTGTGTGTGTGTTGTGGTTAAGACGTGTTCTTGACTCAGGTGTCCCGGCGTCGCCTCGGGGCCTCTACCACAACCACCTCAAATCTCTATAAAGAAATTAGCTAAGAAAAATGTCGCCATTCTTGCTTGCTTCCGTGGCGTCCATAATTATCCCGCTGACAATAGTCGCGGTATTTACAGCGCCTTCTCTCACGCTGTCTCTTCTATATATATATCTCCTCTGGTGCGACACAGTCAGGATTTGTGTTGAGTTAATTATAAAGTGGATGAGTTTGAGGTACGAATGCAGTGTTTACCGTAGGCCATCTCTGTCTGTCTCTGTTTCGTCGTTAAAAAACCTCAGTAATGACCTTGGTAGGAATACGGCTGCAAAAGATGTTCGCATTTTAGACTGCATCTGACCAGTTTTTAATATTTTCCCAAACCGCATTTTGCCAATGAGCCTGGCAAGTTGTTGGTTAATATGTTTCTATGTATATGTGAGTTTTAGTGCAGCCTGCTAGAACTTGGTGAGGTGTTGGCCATAAGACCTATCACCTGCACGAGAGACACAAGTGTACAGACCAACCAGGACGTATACCTTGTCCCTGAACACAGTCCAGGACAAACGTAAACTGTCAGAGTGTATATATACACCGAGAAATGTGATACACATCTGGGTGTATAATCCTTGTGTGTGGTGAGTCTCCACAACGGAGGCAGAGTTTCACCTTGTCGTCCTCGCCGGGTGAGTCAGGTGCTGGTCTTGACAGTTGCTGGGATGATGGTCGTATGCCACCTACACTGTTGGTCGCCACGGGCGGGATGCCAGGCTGGGCAGTTCGAGCAGCCCGTCCTCCTAACAGCACGTCACATTTTCACGCATGCTTCACCTAAGACCAAAAACTGTTGTACTAGAAAATGACAGCGGCTCGCGAAATTGACATATTGTCCCGTTTTTTGATCGTGGGTCCTGGGGTAGGTTAGGATAAGGGCATTTTAGTACGACAGTTTCGTGACGTTGGGAACGCTGGCGAAAACGGGCTGGTTCGAGAAGGGTCTGAGACCTGAGAAAGTGTGTATCCTTATACATCAGCCCCATCCTTTAAATGAACCCTACACAACTTATTGGTTAATTTGCTTTTTGTCGGATACAATCAGCTATAAATATATAGTGATGTAAAACTGAAAGAATAGAGCAGTGGCTATTCTGGCTGGTGGTGTGAAAAGTAAACTAAAGTAAATAAGACTGGTAATGACCTCTACACTGTGAGAGCTGCAGGTAAAATGTAAAAGAATGAAAAACTTTAAACATTTAATATAACAAAATGACTTTAATAACAAACAAAATAAAAGTCCCTTATCAACTTGGCGAGAACGCAATATAAAATATAAAAGAAATATATACATGTGATAGTTACATTAATGACAAAAGAGAGGTTCAAAACAATACAATATACAAAAGCTGTACGCATCTACTGTTTCCTGGGAAGGCTACAGTATATGTTACTGCTTGAGAGCATGAAGCGTACTCTGAGGACTGGTCGTAGAGGACGGGTTGACTAGCATGTAGCCGCCTCAAGCCGCTAGCCGCCCTGCCCTCACTGCACTACGGGACGTCACCAATCCGTCACCACCTTACACTCACCGCCAGTGTCATCAAGTGTGTGCATGTGTCTGTTAAGCATACAGCACGCCCTCCTATGCGAGTACCCTCCGTGTCAAGTACGGTTTGTTGAGAAAGCCTGTCGTCAATGGTCTCACGTCATAACGAGCGGAACCAGCTGTCAGGCCACCTACGAGTTCTTTCTTAAATGTGCCTGAGTGAGTGAATGGGAGAGGTAGCCTACCTGGAAGTACAAGATCTTGTGTTTTATTATTGTCTGTCTATGTATTGATCTGAGGGATCAACCACAGTTCTCACCTTCTCATACCTGACCCAGGTATAGGTGGAGACATCTGATGGTGTATGCGTGTTTATCTGTGTGGTATCACGACATTACACTCGTCTGTGAATGTGAGTTTCACATACACCACACATTTAGTTATTGTGTGACAATTATTGTGCATGATTATTGCCTGTCCCATTGACAGTGACATTGTGATTTATTGTGCATCATCATTACCCAAATATCTGGTTGGAACTCCTGTGACCCTTTGCACACCGGCATTTAGGTTTGCCGTGTTAATGATTGGCTGTCAATTGTGTTAAGTTAGGTGTTTCTCCACGAGTTGATCAGATCGAGTAGTCAGACATAAAGAGTCTCGCTAATGCAACCATAGCCTTACTGACGACAATCTAAAGTAAATCAAGCACCCATTGTATTAGTGGTTAAGTTTGTAAATAAACTACTGTTAAGCTTTATGCGGTGTTTCCGTTAAACAACTTCTGAATACTGCCAACTATTACTTAAGACTTCAGTTCCAGGCTTGCCGCTTTGGTCGCCAGAGGGTGTGGGTGTTTCTGCCCTCCCTGCATTTGCCGTCAAGTGGTGCTTGGGTGATCGTCGGTGACTCTCCATGATGGGGGGACCTCTTCCCCCTGTTGTGCGTGTGCACTCTGTAGGCCTGGAATTTTCTGCTCGTGAATTTCCACCTGCTGCGCATTTCCCTGCGCCCTTGCCATGTGTCTCGGCTGTGCTGGGGTGGATATAGGGTCTCTTACTGTGCTCGGCCTGGTACTCCATGTGGTTGAGGATGCTGCCGTCCTGCGGAGAGCGTCCGTTCGCACGGCTTGTGATGCCCGTGTCTCTGGGTCGGCCTCTGGATCTGATGATGTGCGGCCTGAGCCCAAGCATTCCCGGCATTCTTCTTCTGCCTGGGCTGGTGTGGGAGATTTCGACGACTCTGGATCTTCCGGAGATGGCGGTGAGGTTCCGGTTGCGTCGCATTCTTCGGTGGTGCGGGAGGTCCATATGCCTGCAGCTGCCAATGGTCGGTGTTTCTTCTGGTGTGGTGCCTGTGGAGCTTGCTTCCGGTGCATCGCCTGCGTCGGATGGTTCCGGTTCTGCGTGGGGGAGGTTCCTCCTGCTGGTGAGCGTGGTGACCTGGTGGTGGTGTTGAAAAAGACTGCTCGCTGTGGGGGTTCCGTGCCCCCAGCTTTGTCCCCTGTTTCATCGGTGGCGGTTTTGCCGCTTCTCCCGCCTCCAACTATCTATTCTGCATCTCCAGTGGTGTCGGGTGTGGTGTTGCCAGCTCGGCGACCTTCGTCATCTTCTGCTGTTCATCCGGCGGCGGGGCCGTCTCGGTGGCCTACATCCGCTTCTTCCGTGTCTTCTGCTTCCAGGGAGGGTGTGGTTCACTCTACCTTACCTCGTTATGCGACTACTGCCGCCCAGCTCCAAGAGCTGCTGCTTCCGCCTGATCTGGTGATTCCTGAGTTTATGCACGCCTCCCTGAGGCAGGAGGATCGTTGTTCTACTGACAGGGAGTATTTAATATGGGAGGCCTATAAGCGGAAATATCCTCTGAGTGAGTTTCCTGAGAAATATTCGCCTCCCACTGAGGTGTTTCCTCCTTTTAAGTGATTTTGTGTGTGTGTGTGTGTGTGTGTGTGTGTGTGTGTGTGTGTGTGTGTGTGTGTGTGTGTGTGTGTGTGTGTGTGTGTGTGTGTGTGTGTGTGTGGCGTGTGTGTGTGTGTGTGTGTGTGTGTGTGTGTGTGTGTGTGTGTGTGTGTGTGTGTGTGTGTGTGTGTGTGTGTGTGTGTGTGTGTGTGCTATGTGTTGTGGTGTTGTGTCCATTTGTGTGCATGGATGTGGGGTGTGGTTGCGTGCGTGTGTGGGTGGGGCCGTATTTGTTTTCCCGGTTCTTGTGTGATCTGTGCATGTTGTGTGGTGGTTGAGCCCTTCGGGCTGCTTGTGTGGCTCTGCTTGTGTTTGTTCTCATTGTCATGTATTGCCACTGTGATTTTCCCTTAATGTGTTCATTTTTTTGTTTTATTTATTTTTATCGTAGTTATGTATGTGTGCCTCTTTGTGTGGTTTCTGGGGCCAGTAGGCTTGTTTTGTGGTGTGTTTCAATAGTTGGGTTGTTGGGTGCGGGTTTGGGTTCACCACATACACATCCAGCCTCCACCACATCACTGCCTAATGCATTCCACCTGTTAACTACTCTGACACTGAAAAAGTTCTTTCTAACGTCCCTGTGGCTCACTTGGGTACACGGTTTCCACCTGTGTCCCCTTGTTCGCGTACCACCCGTGTTAAACAGTTTATCTTATCTTACCTGTCGATTCCTCTTAGAATTTTGAAGGTAGTGATCATGTTTCCCCCAGCTCTCCTATCTTCCATGTTGGGTGCATTTCATGCAGCCTTTCCTCGTAACTCATGCCTCTTAGTTCTGGGACTAGCCTAGTGGCGTTCCTCTGATATTTTTCCAGCTTAGTCCTGTGCTTGACAAAGTACGGACTCCATGCTGGGGCCGCATACTCCAGGATTGGTCTTAAATATGTGGTATACAAGGTTAAATGACTCCTTACACACGAAAGGTGTTAATCCCTTCTAGCCTGACTGGACGTATGTGTACTCACCTATTTGTGCTTGCGGGGGTTGAGCTTTGGCTCTTTGGTCCCGCCTCTCAACTGTCAATCAACAGGTGTACCGGTTCCTGAGCCTACTGGGCTCTATCATATCTATATTTGAAACTGTGTATGGAGTCAGCCTCCAAGTGGTGTGTGTGCGTGCGTGTGCGTGTGTTTGTGCGTGCGTGTGCGTGTGTTTGTGCGTGCGTGTGCGTGTGTGCATGTGTTTGTTTTTGTGTGTGCGTGCGTGTGTGCTTTCAAACGTACGTGTGCGTGCGTGCGTGCGTGTGTTACGGGGGTCCCGTAAAATGTCAACCTCTACCCAAAATGAGCCACTTTGATATTTTAAATGTATCTGATATACTGAACAAGAATTTAGTAATTTTGTGTGTGTGTGCGCGTGTGTGTGTGTGTGTGTGTGTGTGTGTGTGTGTGTGTGTGTGTGTGTGTGTGTGTGTGTGTGTGTGTGTGTGTGTGTGTGTGTGTGCGCGCGCGCCTGCGAGCGTACTCAAGCACACCTTACTGCCTACAAGGGTAAAACACGTCGTATATGTATACGTCAAGGCGCTCATGACGCTCATGCAGGCATTTTCCTGCTAAGACGACTCCTGGGAAGTGTGAGGGAGGGAGAGCCCCGCAACACCTACAGTAACACCGTGTTGTGGACCACATAACCCCCACACTCAACTTTCCTCCTATCTCATCTTTCCTGATATATAACTTAACGTCTAAACCATCTTGGCACTATCTCAGAGTTATGTGTTGGTTAAGACGGTTTAGAAGTGTACTCACTTAGTTGTGCTTGCGGGGGGTTGAGCTCTGGCTCTTTGGTCCCGCCTCTCAACCGTCAATCAACTAATGGATAGGTTCCTGAGCCTACTGGGCTCTATCATATCTACATTTGAAACTGTGTATGGAATCTGCCTCCACAACATCGCTGCCTAATGCATTCCACCTGTTAACTACTCTGACACTGAAAAGTTCTTTCTAACGTCCCTGTGGCTCATGCGGGTACTCAGTTTCCACCTGTGTCCCCTTGTTCGCGTCCCCCCGTGTTAAATAGGTTATCTTTGTCTACGCAGTTAATTTCTCTGATAATTTTTGTAGGTAGTGATCATGTCTCTCCTACCTCTTCTGTCTACCAGTGTCGTGAGGTTTAGTTCCAGTAACCTTTCCTTGAAGCTCAGGTGTGGTAGTGGTGGAAGCAGGTTTGGTAGTAGTAGTGGTGGCAGCAGGTGTGGTGGTGGTAGTGGTGGCAACAGGTGTGGTAGTGGTAGTGGTGGCAGCAGGTGTGGTGGTAACAGGTGTGGTAGTAGTAGTGGTGGCAGCAGGTGTGGTAGTAGTAGTGGTGGCAGCAGGTGTGGTAGTAGTAGTGGTGGCAGCAGGTGTGGTGGCAGCAGGTGTGGTAGTAGTAGTGGTGGCAGCAGGTGTGGTGGCAGCAGGTGTGGTGGCAGCAGGTGTGGTAGTAGTAGTAGTGGTGGCAGCAGGTGTGGTAGTAGTAGTGGTGGCAGCAGGTGTGGTGGTAGCAGGTGTGGTAGTAGTAGTGGTGGCAGCAGGTGTCGTAGTAGTAGTGGTGGCAGCAGGTGTCGTAGTAGTAGTGGTGGCAGCAGGTGTGGTAGTAGTAGTAGTGGTGGCAGCAGGTGTGGTAGTAGTAGTGGTGGCAGCAGGTGTGGTGGTAACAGGTGTGGTGGTGGTAGTGGTGGCAGCAGGTGTGGTAGTAGTAGTGGTGGCAGCAGGTGTGGTAGTAGTAGTAGTGGTGGAAGCAGGTGTGGTAGTAGTAGTGGTGGAACCACATAACTTCCTAGTGTCATTCCATTCCATTTACTAACTACTCTGACACTGAAAAAGTTCTTTCTAATGTCTCTGTGGCGGTCCGTCTAATTACCAAAAACTACCACATGCTACACACGCTTCAGAAAACTTCCTGGCAATACGTTAGTAATGAATAAATATGATATATTTACTCATTACAATGTTGGTGCTGAACATACAACATGAAAAAACATAATTTTAATCCGAAAAAGTATCTTTTTATAAAGAAATTAGACGAAAATAAAAAGCTGGTGACGCCAAATCAAGTCGACGATCCAAGCTTCGGTTAGGTTAGGTTAGGTTTGGTTAAGTTAGGTTAGGTTAGGTTAGGTTAGGTTAGGATAGGTTAGGATAGGTTAGGTTAGGTCAGCCTAACTTAATATATCATATTTATTCATTACTAACGTATTGCCAGGAAGTTTTCTGAAGCGTGTGTAGTATGTGGTAGTTTTTGGTAATTAGACGGACCCGGTGAGGGAGGTAAAGAGGTGGAAGGGAGGTTGGAGGAGTAAAGGAAGGAGTCTGGGGAACAGCGAGGAGTGGTCAGGTAGAGAGGTAGGAGGGAGAGAGAGAAAAGTAAAAGTAGAAGGTAGATAAGTAGAAGAGTAGAAGTAGAAAGGTAAATATGTAGATGTAGAAAGGGCTGCCACCAACCATCCTAAGTCATTACATACACGACAAGGAATGGAACTTGTCTGTATCACAAAATTACCCAAGGAGTTCATGTACCAACTCTAACCATGTACTCATATAAAATCATAACATCAGTAAACTCAGAGGCTCTCTCGCCTCAACTCACAAAGCTCTAGGGAACAAAATTAAAGACAATTTAAACAATAAATTCATCAATTATATTTATGATAAGTATTATAATTCAAGCAATCAAACTTAAGGTTTACTATGTCAGGATTACTATACAACGTGAGTCATTACAGAAGACATTGAGGACACTACAGCTGTCTGCCCCTGATAATCGCACAACACCTAACGGTTGGAAAACACGAACTAAGTCACCTTAACGTTCATTCACCAAGGACTGAGCCTCAGTAGAATACTGGTGAGGGAGGTCTACAGTTGACAGGGAGAGTTCCCCCCCCCCCTGGTCCGGCTGACAGCCTGTCTCGGCTGCTGTCTGCTGATGCTGTCCTATGCTATGCTTTGCTCACGAATGTACAGTTCCCCTGAGTATTTATAGAGAATACTTGCAGCTAGCTCTGCCTACTAAGTAGATAGCCCCAGGCCATCTACCAAGCCACGCCTTAACCGGCGGCTTGTTTCAAATACACACCCGGTCTGCAATTACTAGCTTAGCAGAGGCAAGGTCAAGTCACCCGACCTGACCCTTGGTCAACTTATGGTCATTAACTCCTCTAGGTGTGATTTTTTTAATGGCTACAGGCCAACAGACTGGCGCCTCTCAAAATCTTCTCTGGCTAACTCATGTTGTATATACACATAAAATACCAAAACACCGTTATGGTGTTACATCTCCCCTTCTCCCCTAAATAATGTTTTTGCAACACTGCTAATGCAAGCAAGCTGTGTGCGACAACTTTATCAACATAAAAAAATGCATCCTAGCTAAACAATTTGACATCATCCTACTCTAAAATGAAATATTATGACCAGACATCCGGAATCTCTGGCTGGGAGACATCACTGCTTAGTCTTGCAGATATTCCCGTGACACATTTCTGTAACACAACTGCATCCGTCGCTTCTCCGTTGTTGAAGTACAACAACACCGCGGCCAACCAGGAAGCTGTTACTTCTTGCACTGCACACAGGACCGTGGAATTCGGTTGTCCCAGCTGATCTGTAATTGGCCTTCTGTCAGTCACCATGAGAGACGTATATTGGGGTTCTTCACAGCTGTAGGGACTACAAGTTTCGAAACCTCCTTATAGTTGGCACCGTAGAACCCATTATACTTTTGGCCACCCTGTTGCTCCAGTACGCCTCCTTCAGAGAGTCACTTCTGACAGGCACATCAAGTCCGCACGATACGGGGGAATCACTCAACAGAGAGACATGCTTGCCGGAGTGGCGGCCAATTAAGGCAAACAATCCAGTCTTGCAATAAGCTCCCTGCAATACTACTAACACCAGCAAGGGACAATAGGCATCGTGTCTTAGCTTGGTCTTATCTTCTCTTCCTCTTCTCTCTTCTTTCTCTTTTCTCTTCTTTCTTTTCTTTTCCATGCGTCGTTGACCAGCGACCTTGGGTCCACTGGGGTCCGTCCGTCCTGGAGTCCATCCTGGGCCAGACCAATGTTGGTGGGACAGACTGGAGTTGTTGTTGTTCCACTTACATCTTTACTGAGTCGTCTGGGACCAAGGGTCCACTGGGGTTCCAATGGCAGTGAGACATCATCCTCTGGGGGCTCCCATATGGTTGTACCGGAGAAAAGCAACCGACAAGCCTGGGGTCCAACGTTGGCCAATCGAGATGGGCTGGCTTGGGGTCCCCCCCCCCCCCCGGGTGGTAGTAGTCCCATGACACAGCCAGGTAGATGGGCTGGTAGTCGTGGAGGCCAGGAGCTCCCATGAGGCTGGTACCGGCAGCATGTCTCCCTCCTCTGTATGTGTGCGCGCCTCTCCTCTGGCTCCAACCTGGGGAATGAACATAAAGGCAACTATCTGTTTTCCAACCTGTTGTGTGACCCTACAAATGTGATAGTGTTCACACAGATCAGTCATAATGCTCTCCTCCTGGCAACGACTCAACTTAAATCTTAGTAACAGAATTAACTAATGAATGATACTGACTTGGTGGAACATAAAGCAGTACCAGAGTAAAGTTGGGAAGAGAGAATAAGATAGTTACTACTTTTAACTTGTCACAAAGAAAACAATCTCCACAATAAACTATTGATGCCCCTCGAGACATAACACACTAGCCTGATCTAACTTTACCGTTCCTAATCTAAAGTACTTAATTTAGCTTTTACTCCTACACTTAAATTACAGCCACCTACGTGACCCAGAGTTGTTTCCCTCGCTTCTCTGAGGGTCTGCAACTCAAAAACTTTTGCCACCCCTGTGACCAGACTGTCTAACGTCGAGCGTCCCCAACGTGAAGTCTACTGACATACTAAGCCTCCCCTAGTATGCTGTACAATACCAGTGTGTGGTTGTACCAGTGTGTGTGGTTATACCAGTGTGTGGTTGTACCAGTGTGTGTGGTTATACCAGTATGTGGTTGTACCAGTGTGTGGTTGTACCAGCATGTGGTTGTACCAGCGTATGGTTGTACCTGTTAGAAATATCCAACACTTATTTCTCATTTCTAGTACTTTGATAAATGATCTTTGTACTAACCATTATATTTTATTAACACTACTAATCAGTAGAGTAATAATTTTAATACATTTCTTACTGCATGATAACCACGCAAAAAGTTTCCTACAATCTATGGCGACGTTACGTCAGCCAGCCCCACCAAGGGAAAAACTATCT